>NC_091689.1:19514848-19817878 GCF_041296265.1 Equus caballus | reverse complement strand
AGCATGGCATGATAAGTGGTGCATATGTCCATGCCCTGGATCCGAAACAGCAAACCTCAGGCTGCTGAAGCAGAGTCCATGAGCTTAACTGTTGCACCACCCAGCAGAGTTCTTTTAATAAACTTTTCTTTCTTCATAGAGTGACTTCCTCATGCAAAATACGGTAAGTGTAGAGGAAACATCCAGAGTTGTCAGAAAAAGTAATGATGAAAACAGATAGTGGTGACAGTTATACAACTCTGTGAATATACTAAAAAACAGTGAATTGCATGCTTTAAAAGCGTAAATTTTATGGCATGTGAATTACGTCTCAATAAAGTTGTTTTTTAAAAAAAAAATAGTGATGATGATTCTCCAAAGTGACATTCCAGCATTCCGACAAAGCTCTTATTTTTCCATTTTAATACAATCACAATTTATTATTTATCTTTGGACATAGTGAACCAGAAAAGGACAACACAAAATCTGCTACTTTCCAGCCCAAAAATCTAACTTTCTCACACTATCATAAAAACAACTGGTGACAGAAGAGCACATTCTTAACCACATCTTCAGCTCAAGCTCTACATCATCCTTTAGTGGCAGAACGCATTGGTGAGAATTCAGGTCGCCAACTACTTCTGAAAAGACCCCCTTCCCCCAAAATAACTCTTTCTCTCCAGTCAAATAAGTTACAAGGGATGGTTCACATAGTCCTTAAGGACCCAGACACGTTCATCACTACATAACACTCAACAGTTTCAGATCTAAAGCAGAGTCGAATCAGCTGAGAGAGAGGCATCCACATAGTAAGAAAGAGAAGAAAGCAGACCTGTGGGGATACAGAATACTCCTTAGGGCCTACGTATTGGGGCCTACGTAGGAATAGCTTTCCATTTTCATGCCTCAGTGGGAAGGAACAAGGGTTTGACCTGGGGCTCAAAGCTAGGCACAAACCTGTTCTTCTTCTGTAAAGGGTACAAGAGCCAACGGTGGCAGGGGCTCCTCCTGTAGGATAGGCAGAAATTCTTTATCGAGAAGATCTGAAGGTATCTGTGTGACCAAACACAAGACCATCAGATTGATGCTATCCCTCCAATTACAAGAAGAGAAACACTCTTCTGTCTATCTGATGCTGATTATCATAAATACGTTATAAATATGTAGCTTATTCAGCCAATTAACTTCAGTGGTACTTACACATTCTGAGAGGGTCAAATAACAACCACCCCAGTCACCCTCCCTGTCCTCACATCAGACTACCATTTTCGGATCTGATACATAGCACTAACTCTGGTATTCTACAGGGCACAGTCGAAGAGTAAAGATCACCACATTTAACTCTACATAGAGGTGGTGAGGAGAGTTTTATAAGAAATTTTATCTGTCCTTCATTAAAATCTGAGATTCTGAATCCATTAATAAAATTAAAGAGTATATTTAAAAAATAGAAAATATTTCTCACTAGTCACATAATAAAAGCATACTTTACACTGTTTGAGTTTTAATCATTTATAAGTGACACAAATATAACATCACATTTAACATCCTCACTCCACTAAAATTTTTATATTTAACTCAAAAAGGGAAAGAACAAGAGAAGCAGCAACTCTTCTCACTCCTCACTCCTAGGTAGAAAGAATGAGAGGTGCGATAAAGAAAGGAGAAATTCTTCCTGTCTCAGCCATCAAGCTGGGATAGAGAGACATGAAAGAGGTAGAGAGGAAATTAGCTGACAAAGTATTAAGCGCTGACTATTCTGTTTCCATGAAGCTTTCTACTCCTGTAATGAAATCTCAGGTCTTCTCTAAAATATACAGAGTACACTATACTTAGAAAAGCCTCTCTTAACTACTGCAGGTTTCAAAGCAGGAAAAAAGGTAAGATAGAGAGAAAAACCATGGGTAGTTCATATACCAATACATCACTGCACATACCCTGAAATCTTATTCATAATTCTGAACTCGTTCCTACTTTCTTACCTTGTTGTCTTTAAGGAAAAGTGCTAACATTTCTTCTCTGCCATAACGATAGTCTGCTAATTTATACTTCGGCAATGCGGGAGACAGAGGAGGGGATGTAATGCTCCCACCACTGGACAGAGCTCGGAGCCTAGAACAGGAAAGAGACAGAATATAAAAATGTAGCGTCAAATATTGTGGCACTATGGACTTTCTATTTTTATATAATATACTATAAAAATCTTCACTTTAGTTCTTTAAAAGAACAGAAAGAGGGGGTGGCCCGGTGGCACAGCGGTTAAGAGCACACGTTCCACTTTGGCGGCCCGGGGTTCGCTGGTTCGGATCCTGGGTGTGGACATGGCACCACTTGGCAAGCCATGCTGTGGTAAGCATCCCACATATAAAGTAGAGGAAGATGGGCATGGATGTTAGCTCAGGGACAGTCTTCCTCAACAAAAAGAGGAGGATTGGCAGCAGTTAGCTCAGAGCTAATCCTGCTCAAAAAAAACCCCAGAAAAATCCCATTATTTCAAAGTATCAAAGATTTTAGCTTTAATACAACATGCTGTCACAGCACGAGAACAGCTTATTGAGAAATAACTAGACAACCAAGTCGCAATTCTTTAACTTAAAAGGTATCATGGCATGTCCCTGAGAAGCTTGGAAGGTGAGGAGGGGACGCTTTTTTCAAAATTATAAAAGTAACGTGATTAAAACAAAAGTGAGCTATCACCTTACACCCATTAGATTAATAAAAATTAATAAATCTGACTTTACCAGCTGTTAGTAAGGAAGTAAAACAATTCTCAAATAGCATTTGTAGGATTATAAATTGGAACGACCACTTCAAAGAATGACTTGGTAAGATTTAATAAAATATTTAACAAAGTACGCTATACAAATGAAAAAGAAAAATACATGGGCCGGCCCGGTGGCACAGCGGTTAAGTGCACACGTTCTACTTTGGCGGCCCGGGATTCCCCAGTTTGGATCCCGGGTGCATACATGGCACCACTTGGCACGCCATGCTGTGGTAGGCATCCCACATACAGAGTAAAGGAAGATGGGCACAGATGTTAGCTCAGGGCCAGTCTTCCTCAGCAAAAAGAGGAGGATTGGCAGCAGTTAGCTCAGGGCTAATCTTCCTCAAAAAAAAAGAAAAGAAAAAGAAGAAAAAGAAAAATACAGAAGCTTATAAAAAGATACTTTTATATAATACATATAAACCTTCAAATAGGTTTATACTGTTTAAGAACACATAAAAAAACATAGTAAAAGCATAGAAACAAACATGAATTGGCAAATACAAAATTCAGGATAAGTTTGTATCTGCAAAGGGAAGGAGAGTATAAAGGGTGCTTTTATTATTCCTACAATGTTTTTTGCAGCTTGGTGCTGCATACATGGATGTTCATTACAATTTATACTTTTATATGCCTGCAATATTTCATAATCCATTTAATGAAAGCAATTAATGATCAGTTTAGAGAATCAGAAAATGTAGTCAAGAGTGAAGTACAAACAGAAAAAATACAAAAGCTGTATTTACTGCTAAGAAGAAAAAAACATATATATACTCTAAGCTGGTAATAGCAGTTCTCTCTAACAAATGGAACTGGGGAACTTCTTGTTTAATTTTATAAGATGTTTTTATTAAAAAAAGATGGGGGTGGGGACCTCAGCAAAAAATGGCAAGAGTAAGATCCTACTGCAACACTGTGTTCAACAGCAAGTGGGAAAACTACTTTCGGGAGTAGTTGATATCTGCGGGCTGCCCGAAGTCTATAAGTAAGAGATACGAAGGGTAAAAGGGACCACGGTGCTTTAATGCAGCAGTTCTGCCCAAAGGAAAATTCCACAGAAGCATTAAACTATACCCCCCAAATTGCTAAGTTTTACTCACAAAAGCAAAAAAGAGGGGAATGATCTACTAATCACACATTAAAAAATAAAAAGGCCAAGCACAGTAAATACTTGCATAGTATTCAAAAATGGCAGAAAAAATAGTATATGCATAATAAATATAAAAATGTGTTTACATGAAGAAAGTAATACAAAAAAAATATGTATTAGTAAAGTGAGGCTGCAGGGGTTTTTTTCAATGTTTCTACCTACTGTCTCCACTTATTTCTTTTTAACATTACACACATTTTGAACATAAATAAAAGTACCAAGAACATAACGAACTCCAGTGTACCAAACACCCAGCCTCCAACCCAATAATCCATGGCCAACCCTGCTCCTGCTACCGCCCCATCAAACCCTCCACTTATATTATTTTGAAGGAAATCTTTGGCATTGAAGATTTTTTGAAAGTAATTATTTTATCTTTGAAGTAAAGTTATTTCATCTGTAAAAATTTCAAAATGTTATCTCTAAAGGATAAGGATTTTTTTTAAGTCTGGATTTCGCTGATTTTCTCTGTGATACAGTTTAACACGTCTCTCAGTTCTCTGCATTTCTCATAAATTGGTGACTGGATGTCAAGACCTGATCAGATTTGGCAAGATTTCCACGTGGTGATGCGTATCCACCAGAAGGCACAGACTGCCCGGTTGATTTTATGAGGCTGGCAGTCCCTGAAGACCGATGTTTAGATCCCCAAGTTCACTATGGTTTCAGGGTGACTTTATTCTATCATCCCTTCTTTATTTATTAGCTGGATTATTTCTACAAAGAGAAACTTCCCTCTTATAATATTTGGTATTGTTACCCAATAGTGTAGTTCATATAGGAAAGGAAAGAAAAAAGTCTTTATTCTTTCTTATTTATCAGTTTTCAAAATAATGACTTGCATCCTCCAACGGTAACAAATTATTTTTCATTAGTGTATTTCAATTCACTGCAATTATTCTTCACAATGCTCAAACTGTCTCATCTTCGAACAGTGAGAGACTCTTCAGGTTGACTCCTGGGTCCTTTTGACACAACCCTAGTAGTCTTTAACAGCTTCTTTTCTATCTGGTATGTCAAAATGTTCCAGGCTCAGCTTGTATTATTTCTTGCCTCAGACCCAGAAGCAACCATTTCTCCAGGGAGCCTGAGTCTCTTTAGTATATATAAAGACCACAATCTTTGTATATACACAATCTTTAGTATATATAAAGACCACGGTGCTAGGTGTGCTCATTGCTACTGGGTTGGTCTTTTGTCTTCTTTCCAATTATTCTCAGACTTAGAGGTCATTTAGTCCAACTCCTATAAAACAAGTTAAAAACTACGTAAGAAAACAACATGCCCACAAAGGAGCAATCCTTCTACCACTGAAGGACCTTCCAAGAAACTGCTTTCCACCAAATTCATGTAAAGTTGGACTCTTTCCAACTTTTTCTTTGAAAAAGTGGAACTAATATCCACTGAGAACCAAGACTTGGAATTTTACATACACATTACTTCATTTAATCTCATTTAAGCTTCACAACAACTCCAATAAAACAGATGAGAAAAATGAAACCGAGGGTTAAACAACTTGCCCACAGTCACAGCCAGCAGAACAAAGATTCAAACCTGGATTTTTACGACTAAAAAGACCAAGATCTTTCCAACAATGAGGTCTCAACTTTTTATTTAAAATGGCCAATGATTATTCTGCCAAACATTAGTTGTAAAATATACGTACATATTTTTACAAATTATTTTAAGATATTTTTCTTATACTGACCCAACATGCTCCCCAATAGTTTCTACCACTAGAGGGCTCATCTAAGCCCTCTTTCAAGTGAACATCATTCCAGTATCGGCAAATAGAAACCAGAGACTTTAGCCTCCTCACGGCTCAACATCCCTACTTTCTTCCTCCGTTCCTCACGAGTTTCAAATCCACTCACCATTCTGGGTCCCTTCCAGTGAACCCTCCTCAAAGGCTTTCCAATGTTAGGGACAGAACACTTCTTACAGGCACCAAACCTATTAAGAGTAACATGACCAGAGTGCATTTTCAAGAGGTTCCTCCAGCTACTGTAAAGAGAACAGGCCAAGGCAAGCTGAGAGTAATTCAAACTAAGAGAAGACGGCAGCCTGAATTAGGATAGTGGTTGTGCTCTACTCAATAATCAACAAATCCTATTCCAAGTCCCTCTTCACCTACAGATATTTGGGTAATAGCCCTCCCTAAAAGCCCACCACTGATTTTTACCGCCTCTAAGATCTCACTCCATACAACCGTCTCTCACAGAAACTCAATCCCTATTTGCTTTCCTCTCAAGTCTCTAAATACTGTATCTAAGAGTGGTTTAAAACTCCTTTGATGCAGCATCCTCCTCCAGCTATGTGCAGTGCTCATCTTTCCTCTTCATTTCAGAAATGTCTCCATGTCCTCACTTCCCAGTCACTCCAAAAGCCAATGCAACCTGGCTTCTCCCCTACTGCTCCTCTGGTCTAGCAAAGTTCATCAATAAGCACAACACTACATCCAAGGGAAAATTGTCTATTCTTATTCCTTCATCTTCCTGGCCACACTGAGATCTGTTTAACACAGAAGGCCCAGTGGGGCTTCTAAAACCCCACGATAGCCCAAAATCTTCACTTGTTAACTACTGTCCAAAATCCAAACTTCAGCTTATAAAAGCAATTTAGAATGTCAATGTAGACATATGAAGGTGTGGGAATCAAACAGTACTTCTGTGTAAGCTCATGATTCTCAATTCCATATTGACCTCTCCCCTAAAGAGTCAAGCTTTCATACAATGCCAAAAACCCTACTCATCAGCTTATTCATCCCAACCCCCTTCATCACCTGTACAGTCATGCATCACTTAATGACAGGATATGTCCTGAGAAATGTGTTAGGGGATTTCCTCGTTGTGCGAACATCAGAGTGTACTTACACAAACCTAGATGGTTGAACCTACTACACACCTAGGCTATATGGTACTAATCTCATGGGACCACTGTTGTACATGCAGCCCATTATTGACCGAAACGTCGTTATACAGCACATGACTGTATTCCCAAAGGCAGGTGAGGATACCATCATCTACTCAGCCACTGGATTAAGAGTCTAGGAATCATCCTTTACTCCTCACTTTCTACCATCTGCCATACCCAATTACTATGTCCCACCAGTGTTAAATTCTAAATCTCTCAAGCCATGCCCTGATCGACTATTTCCTACCTGTACTGCTGCAACAGCATCCTAAAGGATCTAACTAGTCATAGTCCATCCTCCACACTACAAGTTGTTCATTTCAAATGCAAATCTGAATAAAATGCTCCCTTGTTAACAATTCTTCACTGGCATACCATAATCAAATAAAATCAAAGCTTCTTAACATAGAAGGGCCATCTCCAAGCTCATCTCTCCCACACTTCACATTACAGTAAAGGCAAACCTCTTGGAGTCCCTCTCTTAAACCTGCAGTTTCTTGCCCCCTTGTCTTTACACATGCCCTTTCTGCTGTTAGGAATATTTTTTCTAAGCATTTTCACCGGCAGGGATGGCGGGACTGCTGGGGAGAAGAGAGGTTAAGTGCAAAGGATGAGATGGAAGAGAAGAGAGACAAAATGAGGGAGATGGGAGACCAGAAAGCGAGCAAAAGGGAGAAAAGGAGAGAGATCTAGATTCTCGGGGCCTTGGCTAGACACAAGTACCTGCCTAGCCTTCATAGGACTAACTGCCGAGTGGAAGAAAAAGCTCATCAACTCAATAGTCATACAAATGGACATATAGCTATCGAAGGATTCTGGAGAAAACTTGATCCAATCTACATTTTAAGATTACTCTGGCTGCTGTGGGGAGAATAATTAGAAGGAAAGTTAAGAATGGAAGCCAGGAAACATCAGGAGGCCACTGCTCCAACAGTTTATGTCAGAGACAGTCATGGCTTACACTAGGGTAGCGGCAATGAAAATGGAGAGAAATGAACATATTCAAGAGATTTTGGAGATGAAATTGATACAACATTGTGATGGATTATGCAGGGACAGAGAAGTAAAAGAAAATATCTCAGATAACTCCTAGACTTTTGGCTTGAGTGAACGGGCACACTGTGATATTAAGATGAAATAAAAAGGGCAAAACTCATGAGCTCAGTTTTGGAAAAGTATGAAGGATAAGAAACCTACAGGCATCAAATAAGCAGCTGAATATCCTTTATTTGCATTATACTTCCTTTACAGCACTGACATTATAGTGAAATTATTTAGTGTCAGCTTCTCCACTAAATAATTCAAAAGTAGGTACCATGTCCTTTTCTTCTTGTTGCCTAATGGCATCTAACTCAAGACACAAAACATACGAGGCACTTGATAAAATGTTTTCTAAATGAATCTTAATATTCTCTTCTAAAATACACCCTTGGATAACACCTAATTTACTATCCCTTCAGATCACATAGACATCTTTTACTCTTTCTGAAAACTGGGACTATTAATGCATTCCCTCCTCCAGAACATCTCTCATTTTCCCCACAACTCCATAAAGATTATGGCTAGTAACCTAACCATCTCAGATTTGCATTCTCTTGCCCCGATTTCCCTCCCATAAGGTTTGAATGCCTTCATTCAACATTTACTAAATGCCTACGTGCAGCACACTAAGTTAAACATCAGGCTCACCAAAACTGAGAAATACAGTGCCTTTCTTAATGCAATTGGTTCTTTTCTGAGTAAGGTAAACACATAAAGAGACACACCACAAAGTCATGACTACTTTACCATAGGTATATGCAAAGTGCTTCAGGAGAAAGAGAAGTGCCTCACCCTTTTTTGAAAGGAGAGACCTGGGAAAACTTCCTAAGGCCACTGAGACGAAACAGAGGAAGCTCCAAAGGAGGTTCCTTGGCTCCTGCCCCACAAAGCCAGGTAACTGGCTGCAATTATTCCCCTATAATAAATTCCTTTATTATCTAGATTTTTCTAAAATTTTTGATCCTCAAAATGAAAAAAATAAATAAAACAAGTATAATGAATTTGTTTTGTTTTTAAAATGTCTTGAGGTATACATACAAACATCTGCAAAGAAAAAAGAATAGGGGGAAACAAACAAAAAGTTAGCAGTGGTTCTTTGGGTAGCACAACTAAGTGTAACTTAGATCTTTTCTTTTTATACTGTTGTTTCCTCCAAGGTTTTCTGGAATGAGCTTGACTTATTTTGTTACTGGGACTACCAACAAAAAATTCTAAAAAAGCTAAATCTACCAGATTTAGAACTAAAAAAAATTTTTTCTTAAGGTAGCACTGAAGTGGAAAGGGGGAGAGCCAAGATGGCGCCGTGAGTAGTCCTCTTTGTCTCTCGCCCTTCGAGTCTACAATTATTTGGACACTTATCGCTTGACAAAGGATATCCAGACAGCATCTCAGGACGTCTGAGACACCCACGCGACTATACATCGGAAGGCGGATGGACTTTCCTCCGGGAGGATGTGGAAATAGGTGAAAACTCTCCGACCCCGACGGGCAGCCTAGTACCCGCAAGCGGCTTTCTTCCAACGGACGCCCCCAGAGGATCCACACACATCTAGGGCAGGAGCGAGAACACAACAGAGGAGCGACGGTGGAAACAGGTGACCAGAACCCTACCTAAACCCCCCGCAATTACTCCTAAACGCAGAGGGAAACTTTGGAGTTGCACACCTGAGCCCGCGGGGAGAGTCTCTCCCCGCCATTGGCGGGGAGACCCAGCCTGGTGCTCGAGGCGCCCGGAGGGTCCCAGAGAGAGACACGGAGGGCACGGAGGTCTCCCAGCTGCCGTTGCCCGCCCCGTGGGACTAGGGATTGCCGGAGATCTCGGAGAGGACCGGGGCTGGGGGAACTTTCAAAGGCCGGTTCGGCGACCCGGAGGGGAAGCGCCGGAGCTCCGCCCGGGCAGCAGACAAAACTCTCTGTGTGCCGTTAGCAGAGGGGCCACGCTGAGCACTCACGGCTCCGGGAGAGGCCCGGAGAGAATCCCAGAGGGCGGGGCGACCCCCAGCTGCCGTTGCCCGCCCCGTGGGGCTAGGGATTGCCAGAGATCTCAGAGAGGACCGGGGCGGGGGAACTTTCAAAGGCCGGTTCGGCGACCCGGAGGGGAAGCGCCGGAGCTCCGCCAGGCAGCAGACAAAACTCTCTGTCTGCCATTAGCAGAGGGGCCACGCCCAGCATTCAGGGCTCCGGGAGAGGCCCGGAGAGAATCCCAGAGGGCGGGGCGACCCCCAGCTGCCGTTGCCCACCCCGTGAGGCTAGGGATTGCCGGAGATCTCGGAGAGGACTGGGGCTGGAGAGAGTTCCAGAGACCCAGCTTAGTAGCCTAGGGGGAAACCCTACAGGCTCACAGCAGCCTTAGGGAAAGCCTCTGCACAGCACCAGTAGAAGGCACCCAGCCGCCAGCCACAAGGCTGGAAGACCCCAGGGCAAAAGCAGCATAGCTAGGTGTACTAACCACAGACTGTAGAAGATGCCAATAGCTCTCCTGTGACCCATAGAGGACAAGTGAGATTTGGTGGGTGCCGACAGCAACGGAGCGACAAATATAAGTGATCCCACCCCTGGCCGCTGGAAAAGCCCATAACACCGTTGCAGACCCCAAGGAGAGAGCGCATCTAGGTGGGCAACAACAGTAGGCACCTGCAGCCTGAAGCCCCCCTGTGACGGCCCCCACGGCAGAGGAGGGAATCCAAAGGGCCACTGTGGCTACGAAGAGGGGCCCAGGCCCAGTTAGCAACTACGGACAGGGTTCCTGGTTGGTGAAGTATAAACAGCTGCTCCCCCCACCGCAGCAGCTGAAACAAGTGAAAGGAGCAACTAAACTCTATCTCCATGCGGAGGCACAAATCAACATCATCAAGCAATATGAAAAAATACATTAAATCTCCAGAACAGAAAGAAAGTAACAAATACACAGAAAACAATCCCAAAGAAAATGAGATATATAACCTAAATGATGATGACTTCAAAACAGCCATCATTAGGATTCTCAATGAGTTAAGAGAGAATTCTGACCGACAACTCAACGAGTTCAGGAGCTATGTCACAAAAGAGTTTGATACGATAAAGAAGAACCAAACAGAAATATTGGAAATGAAGAACACAATAGAGGAGATTAAGAAAAATCTAGATGCTCTGAACAGTAGGGCCGATAATATGGAGGAAAGAATTAGCAATTTGGAAGATGGCAATATAGAATTGCTGCAGGCAGAGGAGGAGAGAGAAGCAAGACTTAAAAGAAATGAAGAAACTCTCTGAGAATTATCAGACACAATTAGGAGATGCAACGTAAGGATTATAGGTATACCAGAGGGAGAAGAGAAGGAGAAAGGGGCAGAAAACCTATTCAAAGAAATAATGGCTGAGAACTTCCCAAATCTGGTGAGGGAGATGGATCTTCAGGTGACAGAAGCCAATAGATCTCCAAACTTTATCAATGCAAGAAGACCAACTCCACGGCATATAGTAGTGAAGCTAGCAAAAGTCAACGACAAGGAGAAAATATTAAGGACAGCCAGGCAAAAGAAACTAACCTACCAAGGAACCCCCATCAGGCTATCAGCAGATTTCTCAGCAGAAACTTTACAGGCTAGAAGAGAGTGGAATGATATATTCAAAAATCTGAAGGACAAAAATCTACAGCCGAGAATTCTCTACCCAGCGAAAATATCCTTCAAATACGATGGAGAAATAAAAACTTTCCCAGATAAACAAAAATTAAGGGAGTTCATTGCCACAAAACCTCCTCTTCAGGAAATCCTCAGGAAAACCCTCATTCCTGAAAAATCCAAAAAAGGAAAGGGGCTACAAAACCAAGAGCAGAGGAGATAAGTAGAAGGACAACAACAGAGAGTAGCAGCTCTACATCAGAACAGATTAAACCATGGGATGAGAAACAAAGGAAACTGAAGAAAACCGGAAAACAAGACACAAAATGGTAGTGGTAGGCCCCCACGTCTCAATAATCACTCTAAATGTAAATGGATTGAACTCCCCAATCAAAAGACACAGAGTGGCAGGATGGATCAAAGAACAAGATCCAACAATATGCTGCCTCCAGGAAACACACCTCAGCCCCAAAGACAAACAGAGACTCAGAGTGAAGGGATGGAGAACAATACTCCAAGCTAATAATGAACAAAAGAAAGCAGGTGTCGCTATACTAATATCAGACAAGGTAGATTTCAAAACAAAACAGATAAAGAAAGACAAAGAGGGACAGTATATAATGATAAAAGGGACTCTCCAACAAGAAGACATAACACTTATAAATATATACGCACCCAACACAGGAGCACCAAAATTTGTAAAGCAACTCTTAATAGAACTAAAAGAAGACATCAACAACAATACAATAATAGTAGGGGACCTCAACACACCATTAACACCAATGGACAGAACATCCAGACAGAAAATCAACAAGGAAATAATAGAATTAAATGAAAAATTAGACCAGATGGACTTAATAGATATATATAGAACACTTCATCCAAAAACAGCAGGTTACACATTCTTCTCAAGTGCACATGGAACATTCTCAAGGATTGACCATATTTTGGGAACCAAAGCAAACATCAATAAATACAAGAGAGTTGAAATAATATCAAGCATCTTTTCTGATCATAACGCTATTAAACTAGAAAGCAACTACAAGAAAAAAGCAGAGAAAGGTGCAAAAATGTGGAGACTAAACAACACGCTTCTCAACAAACAATGGATCATTGAAGAAATTAAAGAAGAAATCAAATATTATCTGGAGACAAATGAAAATGAGAACACGACATACCAAATCATTTGGGATGCAGCAAAAGCAGTCCGAAGAGGGAAACTCATCGCAATACAGGCTCACCTCACTAAACAAGAAAAAGCTCACGTAAGCAACCTCAAACGACACCTAACAGAACTAGAAAAAGAAGAACAAACAAGGCCCAGAGTCAGTAGAAGGAGGGAAATAATAAAAATAAGAGCAGAAATAAACGATATTGAAACAAAAAAGACAATAGAAAGGATCAATGAAACAAAGAGTTGGTTCTTCGAAAGAATTAACAAAATTGACAAACCCCTAGCCAGACTCACCAAGAAAAGAAGAGAGAAATCGCAAATTAATAAAATCAGGAATGACAGAGGAGAAATCACAACAGATACCAATGAAATACAAGAGATCATAAGAGAATACTATGAAAAACTATATGCCAACAAATTGAACAACCTGGAAGAAATGGACAAATTCCTAGACTCCTACAATCTCCCCAAACTGAATCAGGAAGAAATGGAGAATCTGAATAGACCAATCACAAGTAAGGAAATAGAAACGGTAATCAAAAACCTCCCCAAAAACAAGAGTCCAGGACCAGACGGCTTCTCTGGAGAATTCTACCAAACATTCAAAGAAGACTTAATACCTATTCTCCTCAAACTGTTCCAGAAAATTGAGAAAGATGGAGAACTCCCTAACACATTCTATGAAGCCAACATCACTCTGATCCCCAAACCTGACAAGGACAACACAAAGAAGGAGAACTACAGGCCGATATCACTGATGAACATAGATGCAAAAATCCTCAACAAAATTTTGGCAAACCGATTACAGCAATACATCAAAAAGATTATACACCATGATCAAGTGGGATTTATACCAGGGACACAGGGATGGTTCAACATCCGCAAGTCAATCAACGTGATACACTACATCAACAAAATGAAAAACAAAAACCACACGATCATCTCAATAGATGCAGAGAAAGCATTCGACAAGATCCAACACCGATTTATGATAAAAACCCTCAGTAAAATGGGTATAGAAGGAAAGTACCTCAACATAATAAAGGCCATATATGATAGACCCACAGCCAACATCATACTCAATGGACAAAAGCTGAAAGCCATCCCTCTGAGGACAGGAACAAGACAAGGGTGCCCACTTTCACCACTCCTATTCAACATAGTACTGGAGGTGCTGGCCAGAGCAATTCGGCAGGAAAAAGAAATAAAAGGAATCCAAATAGGTAACGAAGAAGTAAAACTCTCGTTGTTTGCAGACGACATGATCTTATACATAGAAAACCCCAAAGAATCCACAGAAAAACTATTAGAAATAATCAACAACTACAGCAAAGTAGCAGGGTATAAAATTAACGTGCATAAATCAGTAGCATTTCTATACACTAACAATAAACTAACAGAAAAAGAACTCAAGAACTCTATCCCATTCACAATCGCAAGGAAAAGAATAAAATACCTTGGGATAAACTTAACCAAGGAAGTGAAGGATCTATACAATGAAAACTACAAGACTTTCTTGAAAGAAATAGGCGATGACATAAAGAGATGGAAAAACATTCCTTGTACATGGATTGGAAGAATAAACATAGTTAAAATGTCCATACTACCTAAAGCAATATACAGATTCAATGCTATCCCAATCAGAATCCCAAGAACATTCTTCACAGAAATTGAACAAACAATCCTAAAATTCATATGGGGGAACAAAAGACCGCGAATTGCTAAAGCAGTCCTGAGCAAGAAAAACAAAGCCGGCGGAATCACAATCCCTGATTTCAAAACATACTACAAAGCTACAGTGATCAAAACAGCATGGTACTGGTACAAAAACAGGTCCACAGATCAATGGAACAGAATTGAAAGCCCAGAGATAAAACCACACATCTATGGACAGCTAATCTTCGACAAAGGAGCAGAGGGCCTACAATGGAGAAAAGAAAGTCTCTTCAACAAATGGTGCTGGGAAAACTGGACAGCCACATGCAAAAGATTGAAAATTGACCATTCTTTTTCACCACACACCAAAATAAACTCAAAATGGATCAAAGACCTAAAGATTAGGCCTGAGACAATAAGTCTTTTGGAAGAGAATATAGGCAGTACACTCTTTGACATCAGTTTCAAAAGAATCTTTTCGGACACTGTAACTCCTCAGTTGAGGGAAACAACAGAAAGAATAAACAAATGGGACTTCATCAGACTAAAGAGCTTCTTCAAGGCAAGGGAAAACAGAATTGAAACAAAAAAACAGCTCACTAATTGGGAAAAAATATTTACAAGCCACTTATCCTACAAAGGGTTAATCTCCATAATATACAAAGAACTCACACTGCTTAACAACAAAAAAACAAACAACCCGATCAAAAAATGGGCAGAGGACATGAACAGACATTTCTCAAAAGAAGATATGAATATGGCCAATAGACACATGAAAAGATGTTCATCATCGCTAATCATCAGGGAAATGCAAATCAAAACTACACTAAGATATCACCTTACCCCCGTTAGATTGGCAAAAACATCCAAAACCAAGAACGACAAATGTTGGAGAGGTTGTGGAGAAAGAGGAACCCTCATACACTGTTGGTGGGAATGCAAACTGGTACAGCCACTATGGAAAACAGTATGGAGATTTCTCAAAAAGTTAAAAATAGAAATACCCTATGACCCAGCCATCCCATTACTGGGTATCTATCCTAAGAACCTGATAACAGATATCTCAAGAGTCCGTTGCACCCCTATGTTCATCGCAGCATTATTTACAATAGCCAAGACGTGGAACCAGCCTACATGCCCAGAAACTGATGACTGGATAAAGAAGATGTGGTATATATACACAATGGAATACTACTCAGCCATAAAAAAAGACGAAATTGGCCCATTCACAACAACGTGGATGGACCTCGAGGGCATTATGTTAAGCGAAATAAGTCAGTCAGAGAAAGACGATCTCTATATGACTCCACTCATAGGTGGAAATTAGTATATTGAGAAGGAGATCTGATCGGTGGTTACCAGGGAAAAGGGGGGGTGGGGGGAGGGTACGAAGGGGGAAGTGGTGTACCCACAACATGACTAACAAAAATGTACAACTGAAATCTCACAAGCTTGTAATCTATCATAACATTAATAAAAAAATATATAAATAAAAAAAATGAAAGCAAACTATAAAAAAAAAAAAAAGGTAGTACTGAAGTGTTTTGTCAAGGGTGAATTAAACAGGCAAGGGTGGAAATTAAATTCATATAATCTTTCTGGTAGTCCATCTGTTAATGTATCATCCAAAACCTTAAAAAAGAAACTTTTGACTTAATAATTCCACTTCCTAGAAATTATTCCAAAGTAAATAATCAGCAATACAAACAAAACTGTTCAGGGATGTGCATACATATTTACAACAGCAAAACATTAAAAACAACTTTACTTTCCAACAATTTATTCATTCATTTCACAACTATTTATTGAATCCTACTATGCGCTAACCACTGCAGCTACAGCAGTGAACAAACTATACAAAAATCGAGACCAAAATACCTGCCCTCAATGGGGTGGACAGTCTAGTGGGGACTGGAGAATGGAATATAAATAATAAAGAAAATAAAGGAGTAATATATTTGGCATGTTATGTTTTGATACAGACCATGAAGAAAAAATTAAACAGAAAAGGGAGATAGGGAGTAAAGGGGAGGTGTTATATAGATGGTCGAGAAAGGTCTAAGGTGATGACATCTGAGTAAAGATTATTGTTTCATATCTATAATTGTTTTACTTCTCTATTAAATCTATCACATCCTTTTAAACTGCTTTGGCAATTATGTAATATATTTCTTTATTCTAAATATAGAGATAGGCTAAGACCTAATGATTCCACAGATATACCTTAAAAAGTCCACGCTTAAAGTCATTCCTGGTCTGACTCTACTATAATTTTTAATGCACTCCCATCTGCTATCCCAGGTATAAAGAAATCTCTTCATTTTGCCCATCGTTCATTGATCATTGCGTCATCATAAAAACAACAGTCTTAGTAAACAGAACACAGTATCACTAACGTTTCTGTATGGTTCAGTGACACACTGACTCAATGTAATCACTCTAAGCTTTGATTCTCAAGTGTTGTGGACAGAGCTGCTTATTCCAAGTTTCACAATGACTGTAGTGTTACATGCAGCAAAACACAGCAGCAGTCTCTATTCATACTGCAGCTTTCCAGCTCAGGGCTGAGTTACTTACGGGTCTCACATACTCCCTTTGCCAGAAGGAATACTGATAGCTGGTACAAAAAAGGCAATGTGCCTGCTTACACCTCCCCAGTTTATCAGCATTTCAGATGACTAAGGGAAGGCTCCTAAACTCCAATGCCTGCAGGGTAACAATTAAGTAAAGCTACTGCTTAAGCACGGTCCTGGTAACTGTCCTCTGCCAAAGTCACCTCAATTCAAATTTTGTGTAAAATTCTGGGCTCATCAAACAAAACACCATCAAACAAAACTTCAGAGTACCAATGAAAAGGATGTATAAGACGTTATGGATAGACTGGGTCAATGACACACTGAAATGACTTTGGAACCCAGGGTTTAGGGTAGAGGCCAGCAAACTTTTTTCTGTAAAGGGCCAGAGAATAAATGTTTAAGCTTTTCGCACCGGATGGACTCTGTTGTAACTAACTCAATCTTGCTACCGTAGTGTGAAAGCAGCCAGGTAATATGGAAACGAATGGGTGGCTGTGTTACAGTAAAAGTTTACTTACAGAAACTTTATTTACAGTCCCACAGGCCATAGTTTGTCAACCCACGGTATAAGGCATCAGGAGTTTTTTTTCTTTTGTTTTGGCTAAATTCCTAGTGTTGCCTTTTTGTTACTTCTTACTACAGGGATATTGAAAAAAAAAAACTTCCTTAAATTAGCTGATGATTTTAATCATGTTTTTACAAAGAAAGAGACAAGAGGGTGAGTAAATACAAAAGAGAAGCAGTTACAAAGTCTAGATAAAGGCAGAGAGCTGCACACAAAATGGTTTAGAAAGTGAGCCATATGAATCTAAATCCACCTGATAAAGGAAGTTAGTAAGATGTGAATAAAGATTTAACTATAAGCTGGGGCCGGCCTGGTGGCGCAGCGGTGAAGTGTGCACATTTCACTTCTCGGCGGCCCGGGGTTCGCCAGTTCGGATCCCGGGTGCGGACATGGCACCGCTTGGCAAAAGCCGTGCTGTGGTAGGTGTCCCACATATAAAGCAGAGGAAGATGGGCATGGATGTTAACTCAGGGCCAATCTTCTCCAGCAAAAAGAGGAGGACTGGCAGCAGTTAGCTCAGGGCTAATCTTCCTCAAGAATAAATAAATAAATAAATAAATAAATAAAAAAGATTTAACTACAAGAATGTTCACAAAAAATATTTTTATAGTAATGAAAAACTGAGAACATCCTATATAAGCTACATCTAAAAGACCAGTTAAATAAATGATGATACATCATACAATGCAACCATTTAAAATAAAATATTTATTGATAAAAAAGCTGGTTTTGATGTGGTTATGTTTTAAAAGCAGGTTACAAAATTGAAATTGAATGTACAGTATGATCTCATTTTTGTGAAAATAAATGTATATACACAAACAAGCATACATAAAACCACCTGGAAACACACACCAATGTATTTACAGTGGTTATCATGAGTGCCGAAATTATGGTAATTCTATCTTTTTCTGACTTACTTGTAATTTCTAATTTTTCTAGAAACATATTGATTTGGTAATTAGAATATTGTTTTTAAAATATAAAATAATAACTAAAACAGGTGCAGCATTACTTAAGCCAACATTTCCAAAATAAACTCTCAAAAGATGAGTTCATCAGTTCTCAGAACTTCAAATAGTGATTCCTCCTCAGTCTCCAAATGCTAGCTATAAGGGCCAAGAAAATTTAGGAGTCACATATAAAATAAATAAATATCATAAGGTAAGTTAATAAGAGCTCTCAAATAAGAAGTTACTACAAGGAGTCTGCATCACTTATCAAACCACCACCATCTGAAACAATCAAGAATGCTTAAGACACGATTCCAATTTATCTACTTTATATACTGCCTCCAGTTCAAGGTTTGAATGGAAAAAACAACTATCATTATTCATGCCACTGATGAGAGGATCTTCAATCACCAACTTTGGGGAAAAAGGAAGGAGGGTTGGGGGAAGTCACACTACAATTTGATGGATCTCAAAATTCCATGAGAATTCCATATTCGGGGTCCAAACACATCTGTAAGAGACTCAAAGGTCAATTAATTGTTATTATGCTACACCAATCCCAGATGGGCCACTGTTAATAGCCAGTATAATTCTAGACCACCTGCCTAGCCCATCGATAAACTAAAATTCAAACAATAATTCAATAAAAACTATTTTTCAAGTAAGTCTATGAACAGCATTCACAAAGCAACACTGTAGCAGAAAACATACACACATAAAAATGTTACATATATAAAATTGTATATGCACCTATACAAGGGTGCAACCATAAAAGTAAATCATTTGCTAGGGTGTTGGGACTGTGGGGAGTTTTAATTCCATTATCATTACAAAATCAGACCAAGAAAATTTTTTAAATAGAGTACAGAATGCAGTGATCAACCAAATATAATTTACTCCTAGACTAGTTACATTGTTTTCAAACAGGCACACAAAGCAAAGTCTGAAAAACATGCACATTTATAAACCACCCAACACCTGTACAAATGTCTTACTCCCATACTAGTCATCCGGTATCAAACAGGATGAAATTCTGAAAACTCACCATTCAGGCCCAAAGTTCAGCGTCTGCGTTTCCGCTGCCATTCTTTTCCGTATTTTTACAATAGATTTTTATTTGTGGAGAAATCTGTTAAAGAGAAAAATATCTCCATACAGTTAGTGAGGATTAAATGCAGAATTCTAGCCCAGAAAGAATAGCTCAAGAGTATGTTTTGCTTATGTTCCTCTCAACCAGAGTCAACAGAATGAGAGTTCTGACTCCCTGTTTATGACAATACAGCAGGCAAAGTGAAATGAATAAAGCCACCCTCACATTCTAATTCATCATCTTTTGATGTTTATTGGGGGAAAGGAGGCATAGTACGAGAAGAAGCTGGTGAGACTGGTGGGAGCTGACCATGCAGGGAGCTAGGAACCAAATTAAGGATTTTCTTCTTTAGCCTTAGAGCAATGGGGAGTGAATGAAGGGTAATAGCTTTATATTTTAATTTAAATTACTCCCTTGAAATGGCCTCCCATCACCAAGACGTACATCAAAGATTCTTAAAATAACACATCTCCACCTTACCTATCTGACAGCTTCCATTACAATTTTCCCTACTTTCTGCTTAGCACTTTATGTTCTAGTGATTCTTTAAAAAATTATCTTGGACCATCAAATTAAAATAATAAGCTAATGAGTTTCATAAGTGACCCTTCAAAAGCAATTTCAAGATATCAGACCTTAAAGTGAGATAAGTCAGACAGGGAAAAACAAATACTGTATGACATTACCTACATGTGGAATCTAAAAAAGCCAAATTCAGAGAAACAGAGAGTCAAGTGATGGTTACCAGTGGTTAGAAAGTAGGAGAAAGGAGGAGATATTCGTCAAAGGGTATAAACTCTTCCAGTTATAAGATCAGCAAAATCTAGGGAGCTAACGTACAGCACGGAGATTATAGCTAGCAATACTGTATTATACACTTGAAAGTTGCTGAAGAGTAAATCTTAAATGTTCTTGCCACAAAAAACAAATGGTAATTATGTGACGGGATGGAGGTGTTAGGTAAGGCTATGGTGGTAATTATACTGCAATATAGAAATGTATCAAATCAACACACTGCACACCTAAACTTATACAATGTTATATGTCAATAATGTCTCAATAAAGCCAAAAAAGATATCAGAGCTTAGAAAATGAAGAATATTGTAAGCAGTGTAAAGATACTGCAAATCTCTCCAAGATACATCACATCACCCTGTTAATTTTATTTAAAAGGTCTAAGAATAATAAACCAGAAATTGGTTTAAAATGCAGAAAAGGCAAAATGAAAGTGTGCTAACAGCCATAATCATTTATCTGCCCCGCTCCTGGAAGATATTTCTAGCCCTCTATCAACCATGTGGGCTCCAGGGAGATTCCTATGTTCAACTTAACCCTGATTCCCTGCAGCATGCACACCAGACTCAAGCTGAGATCAACTTAGTGCCCCCCTCCCTATCTCTTAAGCAACTGATGATGCAAAAAAAAATCAGACACACGTTCTTTCACATTTTAACCTCTCTGAAATTAGAAAGCATTTTAATCAAAAATACCAAGTTACAAATGCTACTGGTCTGATGGGAGTTGTGTCACAGTTGTCACTGTCTGCACAAGGGTAAAACTTGGTCATAGCTGCTCAGTCATCCTTTCAACTGTGTTGTCGCTAGTACCCATTTCTACCTGCTGCTTAAAAGTCTTCAAAAGATTATAATATGATCCTAAATTGAGATGAAATGTTATTGTGTAATAGAAAGGAAAGAAAATACGGCCAGGGGATATTAGTGCACCAACTCCTCATTGGAGAAAGGATTGCAAGTGCTTCACAGAACCTGAGAAAGAAAAAAAACACACCCAGACGAAGCCTGTTATGGTTTGCTACTGAGACTTGACATGGCACAAGCCACGTGGCCACATGCAGCAGCCCTGAAGTATTTAAAGAGGGAAAAATTAAACAGATTAGATTGCTCTGAAGATCTTCACAAGCACCAAATCACTGAATTTTAAATTGATGAGAACCCATACCACACAATAAAAGTCTACCAGACTTAACTGCTAAATCAGTTTAAAAGAACTCTGTGACAGAATTTACTTCGCCCGCCCTATGATTTCTTTCTTAGTAATACATAAACTGAGGAATCTCACAATGGAGGCATGCTGGATTCAATTAAATTATGGTACATCCCAACTGAAATGACTCGTCAAGGTAGTGATGATCAGACCCCAGGTAAGACATCCACTGTAAATTAAGACAGGTATACTGCTTACAAATTAGCCCTGTGGCCTCATTTAGTATAAATCAATTCAGTGTACTTTTAAAAAGTATGTGGACCTACCTGACTAATAAACAGACCTGTAGAGACTACATCAACAGTAAGATTTTGTTGAAATACAAACATCTTGAAGGAGCGTTTTTACCATTTCAAACTCCATCTAACCAAACATTTTATACTCTTATGGGACTTAGACCCTGGGAAAACGGCTCTGAATTTACAAAGCAAGTCAAGCTCTGAACCAGACTGAATTTATAACACACGAATTTCAATTAAAAACTGACTTATTTGATATTTGTGAAAATACTAAAATCACTCAGAGATTTAATTTTGTTTCCACTTTCAATTACTACTACAGGGCCATCACATATGACCACACAGGTCGTGGAAGCACAAAACTCCAGGGACACCATTACCACAAAGGATGCAAGTGGAGCCCCTAGAGTTGTGTAGTGCATACCTGCCCAACTGCAGGCAGCAGTCCTGAATTACAAGAAAAGCCCTGGACTTGGGCAGCATGTAAAGAACAACAGCAAGGTGATCCTGTTCCAGTCCTCTTTATCACTCCACCTACCTACCTTGAGGTCGTGCCAAACTACCATACTGTACAAACATCAAAAGCTCCTAAGTTTTTTTAATGCCTTGAGCTGGGAACCTAACTACCATTTACAACATGTTTTCCATAAGATTACTTCCTAATGCAAAGATTTCTGGAGAACTCTTAAGAACCTAAGAATAATAATCCAAGAGATGTAATTACCAACTAAAGAGACCTACACCGCGCAAAATGGTGCTCTGCTCGTTCTCCTTTACAAATTAAAGCAGGAAATCTAAGAGTTATGATCGTTGAACAAATCTAATTTAAACACTTAAAATACTGCAATCTCCAATTCTGAATTCCCCACCCCAAATTGCTCCTTCCAAACCAATTTAAATGAGCTCAGTTCTAATGTATTTATATGTACTGGAGGGATTGTCTTACATCATGCCTCTGAATTATAAATTAGTTGGAATGGAAACTGGGCCTTATTTCTCAATTGTCCTAAGGACGCAGTGAGGTATTGAAATGAGCGAAGTTTCGCCACCATTTAACCACCACAGAGCTAAACGTTTTCAACTCAAACTCCCAGGAGACTTGTGATCATTAGAAAACAGCTCTGAATTCTTA
The DNA here is from genome assembly GCF_041296265.1 of Equus caballus. NCBI lineage: Eukaryota > Metazoa > Chordata > Mammalia > Perissodactyla > Equidae > Equus > Equus caballus. Next base: position 19,795,037 of record NC_091689.1, on the reverse strand, counting down.
CAGCACGTCAGGATTTGAACCAGACTCTGGAGGCCGTGCTCCCACCATGCTCTTCTGCCTCTCTAGATTGCCGTTTCTTCAAACTATGCCCTCCTTTTTCCTCCATGAACAGCACTATGCTATCTTTTACCTATCTTCATTTCCTTCCTACTTAGTCACCATTCCCCAAAAGTTTCTCTTCTTTTCTAACTTTCCTATGCTGAGGAAAATATCTAAACTCTGTCTAGATATTGTCTTGAACCTTTTTTTTAAATCTACAATGGTGTTCTCTACTAACACTTAGGGTAGAACTATGTCTGCTAAATCATAGGGAAGCATGCAGGGAGTGGGGGTGTCACAACAATAACAAAGAAAAATTCTCCCACAAATTTCTAAATTGCTCCCCCCTCCCAAGGAAAGACTTTCACCCCTGCTGTGAATTACAGATTTGATTTTTTTCTCTCATGAACTATGTGGCACGCCTCGTGGATATCTATCTCATCAACAACTGATCCAGGTACTACTGTTTTCACAGTTCATGGTCAGCCAGGCTCAAAAGCCCAGAGTCATCTGAAACTCCATCCTCTTCTCTCTCTCTCGTATCTACTAATTTTGTCTCATATTTGGTCAATTCCTCTTTCAAGATTCCTCCTGCATTCTCCTTTCACTATAGTCAAACTTTTGTTAACTCATGTCTGCATTATCACAATAAAATTTCTAATTTGCTTCCCTGACTCAGCCTCTAACCACTCACATCCAACAAGATCAATCTTCATAAAGTATCACTCTGGTCATGCCTACCCCTCTTTAAAATAGTCAATACTTTGTATGATCAAAACTCCTAGCATTTTCGGTTCCTATCAATCTGACAACCCGTAGCTCCTCAACTCAATCTCCTACTGTTTCACCTCCAAACTCCAAGCCAAATGAGAACTTTCTACTCTTCACTGCATTCTCCTTCTGTGGTTCTGCTCATGCCATTCCTTTTCCTGAGAAGGCCTGCCCTCCCTCCCTTAGAATGGCCTGTAACAAACCAAGGATCCTATTAAAATACCTACTTGATAAAATATTTCCCTAAGTAGAAAAAAAATGCTGCTCCCTCTGGAAAGGAAAATCTAAACAGAGGATGCAGTACTAGGATGGAATCTATAGGATTCAATACTGGGGGTGGGGTGCTTTTTGAATCTGTTTATAAAGCTTGAAAGGAAGGAGAAAATAGAAAAAGAAACAAATTTGGGAGGAAGGACACTTATGGTTTTGGACAATATGAATTCCAGGTGCCTGAGAAGACACCCAAAAGACGGTAATATGGTCTTTTGAACTCCAGTGTAGAGTCAGAATGGGAAGACAGAGATTTGGAAATGAATCTACAGAGTTGCAACCAAAAACTGAATGAAACTACCCCCAAAACAGAAATCAAGAAGGGACAAGCTCAAGCTACAAGAACAAAGCCTCAGCAAACATTGTGCAGGAGGATACATGAAGAAAGAGAAAGACCACGTGGTTACGTATCTCTAACCCCAACCTTTCACCTGAACTCAAATGCACTGACTCTAGCTTTCTCCACATTCACTCTTTCTAAAAGAGAACTCATACTACCTCCAGTAAGCAAGCAATCACTCTCCCCTCCCATCCATTCCCAACCCCCAAGGCACAAACGTTACTAGCCTAGTGAGTATGCCTGCATGCCTCTCTTCCCATTCTGACAAACATATATTCACACATAAGTGATGGGGAGGGGGCATTAGTTATTTGCTTTTACAAAACTAGAATCATATATTTTATGCCTTTCTTTCTTATTGTATTTGCATGGACAAACATCTACTAAATATATGAAGAATAAACTCGGTGTTTTTAAAAGCTGTACAATGTTCCATAGAAATGGATGACTTTCAGTTTTTTGCCACTATAAACAATCCTGCAATAAACAACCTTCTATGTTCATGTTTCTACTCCCATTGCACAGATTTCCAAAGACACAGTTGTTGATCTAAAACAATGTATAATAAACATGCTCTCTTGATTTAATGTGAAGTTCATCAGTAATTTCAGTAGAATACACATTGTACATTTAAGAAGTTTCACATTGCTATTTTTAACTTTTCACCTAAATAGATCCTGACAACCACCTAGATTTTAAGCTTTTAAAAGACAAGGGGTGGCTGGCCCCGTGGCCGAGTGGTTAAGTTCATGCGCTCTGCTTTGGCAGCCCAGGGTTTTGCCAGTTCGAACCCTGGGTGTGGACATGGCACTGCTCATCAAGCCATGCTGAGGCGGCGTTCCACATGCCACAACTAGAAAGACCCCCAACTAAAAATACACAACTATGTACCAGGGGGCTTTGGGAGAAAAAGGAAAAACAAAACCTTAAAAAAAAAAAAAGACAAGAGGTCCATACTGAACTTTTGTAAACTCATTCAGAATGATGACAGTGGTTACACACAGCAAGCATTCAAATACATGTTAAGTGAAGTTCAGACTCAGATTACAAGAATATGCTAAAGGTTTAAAAAAGAAAAAAAAACTATTGATCAAGACCAATTTCGCATCCCAAAAGTCTGCTCAAGCAACAAGAGTTCTAAACCACATGTGAACAAATCAGTTTCCAAAAATAACAGGTGCCATTCATTTTCCCTGAGTCTGAAAGCAAAGTCCAATGGCTACCATTCCTTTGAAAGGGCTGGTATAACTTAAAGAAGAAAATTTCATAGAAGCTAAAACAAGAAAGGATTGTAAAATCGTATCAGTATTCAAGTCAAAAAACATCTATCAAAAGCCTACTAAGTGTCAGTCCCTGCTAAGCCCTGGGGATATAAAGGCACTGCACTCAAGAAACTCTAGAGCTCACAAGAGGGAAACAATCTTCAACAGTACAGCATGAGGCTGCAGATGAGGGCCAGGGAGGGCTCACAGAGGAAGCAATAGACGTAGCATGGAATGAAGTCCCAGAAGCAAGGGAACAGCCTAACAGAGCCCAAGAAGTGCCAGCAGTTCATGTCCACTGCCACCTACAAGAACAAGCTACAGGGGTGGGACTGCAGGGGTCTGAACCGTGGGGGGTGCATAATCAACGTTAAAAGTCAGATGCAACCCTTACTATATGCAAGACATCTGAAGACAGTTAAACCAGAACTGACTTATCTATTTTACAATTAGGAAATTCCTAAACAGAAGACTAACATAATAGATCATTTTTTAACTTGAAAATATTTTAGATTACATACAGAGAAATTTTTTTGAAAAACACATATGTTTATATGTTCTTAAAAGCATAGAACATTTGTGGAATACACAAGAAACCTATGATACGCTTCCAGGGAGGGTGCCCGGGGGTAGAAAGTGGGCAAGAGCTATTTTTTATTTTTCATTGTGTCATCCTCTTGCACTTTTGAACATCTTCTCACATGGATCTTTAAACCAATTTTAAACAGTAAAATTCCGTTGACAGTACTAATAGAACAAATACAAATGAACAGCCCAACTGACTTGTTGTAGTGAAATTTTATCAAATTTAAATGCTGCTAAAGATGGAATTCTTATTTGCAAGATCACAAATCAAAAGGATACGGGACCTCTTTCTTTCTTTTATATTTTGCTCTTTTCCAAATTTTCAACAAGGGGCATTTATTGGGGGTCGGGAGTCCACTCCCATCTGACTTATTTTTTAAACTCAAAATTGCAAAAAGTTGAAAGCCGTTATTACTAGTGGCTGCCCAAAGGGACACAGGATCCCAGTCCTGAGCTCTGCCAGCCTCTCAACTTTTAAAACTAAACCCAAGTGTTTCTACAGAGTAACACACTTACTTCATAGACAGAAATAAATGACTACAAGGTTAGGTTTTCTATAAAATATTTTCTAAAAATTCCATAAAATATTTTCTGTGATCCAATAAAAAAAAATCTGATGGATTCTGGTAACACTTTCTGATAATTCTTAACCAGATTACCTGAATACAATAGGGACAAGGAATACAGTGACAATCCCTGACCTCAAAGTGTCAATTTAATAAAAAAGTAATTGATTAAAAAAGGCACTAATAATTACAATGTGATAAGGACTATACCGAACTATTCAAAGTAAACTCTGGGGGGAATCCTGGGGAGGTGACCCTAAAAAGAGAGGAAGTAACACTTAAGATCTGTTAACTCATAATACCTGCTAGCATTTACTGTGAGCTTACTACGTGCTTATGAAGAGTTCAAAGTGCTTCACATGGAGGCTCTTAATTTGAGACAGATACTTCAGCTGCACTTTGTAAATGAGGAAATGAGGCACAGGGAAGTTTCACAGTTTGCCCAAGGTCAACCCATACAATGTGGACTCTAAAAACTGAAACTACTAAGAATGAGACAAAGTCTATAAGAATAAGGGAAGAGAGAGGAAGGTGGAGGGAATCTGGAAGGACAAAGCTAGGTTGTTTGGGGAGATTATCCATTTTTAAAAACTACAGTGAAGACTGGTAAAGCAGTGGCCATATCACAGAAGTCTTTGTATTTTATACCCAAAGGGCAATGGAAAGCTATGAAAAGATTTGGGCAAGAAAGTATCTGAAATGAAATCTGCACTGCAGAAAGATCATTCAGGCTATCAGGAGGAGAATGAATTAGCAAGAGCTAAACAGAAAGGAGGCATGATAGAAATCCAGCAGATACCATGAAAACCAAATCTAAAATACTAGTAGAGAAGAGGGATGTTATAATAACTATATGCACTGACATGAAAAGATGTCAACAATATAATATATTAAGTGTTAAAAGCAGGTTTAAAATACAGAGAATATAATTACACTCAACACATTTTAAAATACATTCTTAGTGGGTATATATAGATATGCCCCAAGTAAATATGTTAATATTTACTCCTGAATGGTGGAATTACAGGTAATTCTTCTCCTAGTAAGTTTCTAATTTGTTTATACAACAAAGATAGTATTGGCATGATTTTTGTTAAGTGGAAAAATTCAAAAGTTTCAAATATTGAGGTCAAAAAAGAAAAAGTCAGGAAAGTCTTCACTGGCTTCCACAATGAAGTCATTGGTGACCTGTAGAGTCAATTACAGAAGTGTGGTGGGGGACAAAGCCAGATTTCAGTGGGATGAGGAGTGGGTGGGAGGTGAGAAAGGTATGATTACAAATGCAGTCAACGCTTTCTAAAATCTCAGCTGTGAAAAGGTGAAGAAAAATGAAATAGAGTGGAAAGAAAATTTCCATTTTTATTTTAGATGAAAATATCCTAATGGAAAAGTACTAGTAGAATCAAAATGTGAAGAAACAATTTAATTCAAATATGATGGAAGTGAAAGTCTCTGAGAAGGCAGGACAGAGGGGTTTCAGAGAACAAAAGGAAAAAGACCCTTTACTCCTATCCACTTGTGGCAAGAGGAAAGTAGATCCAAATGACTTAGAATGCCTCCAAGGTTATTTTTGTGAGTTGTTTTCTTTTGCGGGGATAAGAGAATTCACATTTGATGGCCTCAGTTTCCTCAGATAAGCAGGCATATCACAGAGAAGATAACAGAGAAAGGTTTGAGAAGAAAGAAGAAATGGCTAGCTGCTGTGACCTACAATGGTGGTGTGTTTCGGGTTTTTGTTTTTTTTTTTTTTTAGTGAGGAAAACTGGCCCTGAGCTAACATCTGTTGCCAATCCTCCTCTTTTTTGCTTGAGGCCCACAAACCCTGGGCCTCTGAAGCAGAGCTTGCGAACTTAACCACTACATCACTGGGCTGGCCTCATGTTGTTGTTTTTTAAAATAAACTTTATTTAGGAATAATTACAGATTCACAGAAAGTTACAAAGATATTACAGACAGTTCCCTCAGTTTCCCCTAAAGTAAACAACTTACATTACCACAGTACATTTGTCAAAACCAAGAAACCAACATTGGTACATCACCATTAACTAAACTCCAGAGTTTATTCAGATTACACCAGTTTTTCACACAATGTCCTTGCTCTGTTCCAGGATCTAATCCAGGATACCACATTGCAGCTAACTGCAGTAGTTCTGAAGGCCCAGTCAAGATGGAGATGGCACCTATCTGCATGATTGTGGGCTCCTTTCTCCAACACAGCAGCCTGGGTACAGGGCAGAGAGGGCTGACAACAGGACCGAACCAGGGTTAGGGTTTTGTCAGCTCAGTGAACGGAAGAATAAGAGGGTAAAGTGGAGGGTGCTGGCAAAAGTGTGATTTAGGCACAATGGGGAAGAAAGTAAAAACAGAAGAGAGTTTACAAATTTGAGATGTTAGTAACATCAAAACGTAGGTGTAGTAGGAATAAAAATGAAAGTACTAGAAGAATTAGAGGTGGAGGCAAGTCAAGGAACCAGAGCCTGGGATGACTGGATGGGTCATCACACGGACTCTGAAGTCACCTCAGGATAATGGCAGAGGGGAGAGAAGACAATGAATCAAAGGATGAGACCACAAGATCTGACCTGATAATGAGGGGAACAGAAAGTTCTATTGTCAGACAGTGTGAACTTCAGAGGAAAAGAGATTCTGCATAAAGATGGAGGAATAATGGCGAGGGTGACTATACATCATCTATCATCTAAACCAGAAAACGTTTGTGTGAAAGGGGTGTTAATAATTACACAGAGACGATAAAAACCAGCACGTGAATGGAAAAGGATGAAGATCCTGATTCCACCTGCTAATGCACCTACCACTGTGCAGGAAAACGTATTGGGAACACTGGAGAGCTAAAGGGAAGGTAAAACTATCAGGGCAAGACAGGCTTCAATTACCTCAACAACACTGGAAAACATCAACAGTTTAACACGTGGAGAGGTTTAACACAAAAATGACATTTCAGACACATCAGTAGAAAGGTCTTGCAAAGGAATGAAACCATCAGAGACCAGGTCAAGGGGAGAAGAAACTAAGAGTGATATGAAGATGAGGCTCCAAAAAGGATGAATAACCACATGGAGACAGATGATGATAACACGTGGCAAAGTGGAATTATTCTCGGAAAACTAGCCTAGTCTTAGCATCTCTGAAATATGGAAGCACTCAAACCTTTGAGGAAGGAGTCAGAAAAGGACATAAAGTGAACATACTGGCATAAGGTGCTTCTGAGAAAATATCCGCAAAATATTCTGTTAGTTCTGAGACTGCCCTATTAGTTGATCTTTCTCGTGCTGAAAGCAACTGTGACGGTGCAGATGAGAAGGCTCTCACCTCTCTCCTCTGCCCTTTTCCTCCTCTGGCTACTCCAATTCTAAGGATAAGGACCTGTGACAAAGGTCTATCCTCAAATCTTACAGAGAGTTGACTTTAAAACAGCTGAGAGAATATTTCTACATAACCACTATTTCAGACTTTATCCATTATTCATATGCCTTATAAGTGAATTCGAGTAATATATTCCTTCTGCAATTAATACAAGGAAGTTGGGCTTCTTCAATAAACTGCATCCTGTATTTGACAATGAATGTGATATAATCTGGCCTTTCTGTCAACTTCTTAAAAACTCTGAGCTAATTTAGCCCTCACTAGCAATTATTTTATCTCCGATTACCAGTATAATTATTTTTCTTTTTCTCTATATATTTTTCCAGTTTTCCTGGCTTCCTCAGTCCTCTTTGGGACCTCATCTATCACTGTGTATGTGAGTACATGCTCAAGGAAGAAGAGAGAAGAAATCAATCTAGATTTTTTTTAAATTTTTTTTAAAGATTGGCACCTGTGCCAATCTTTTTTTGCCTTCTTTCTCTTCTTCTTCTCCCCAAAGCACCCCCGGTACACAGTTATGTATTCTAGTTGTGAGTGTCTCTGGTTGTGCTATGTGGGACACTGCCTCAGCACGGCTTCATGAGCAGTGCCATGTCCACGCCCAGGACCCAAACTAGCGAAACCCTGGGCCACTGAAACGGATCGCGCGAACTTAAGCACTCGGCCACAGGGCTGGCCCCCTAGCTCCTTCTTATTGTTGGGTTCGCAACACAGAAAAGGGAAACCTTGGGGCTGGCCCCGTGGTCGAGTGGATAAGTTCGCGCTCCGCTGCAGGCGGTCCAGTGTTTCGTTGGTTCGAATCCTGGGCGCGGACATGGCACTGCTCATCAAACCACGCTGAGGCAGCATCCCACATGCCACAACTAGAAGGACCCACAACGAAGAATATACAACTATGTACCGGGGGCTTTGGGGAGAAAAAGGAAAAAAATAAAATCTTTAAAAAAAAAAAAAGAAAAGGGAAACCATGGCCTCTCAGATCTTAAGTCTACCATTTTCTCACAACCTGGCACAGTATTGAGGAGCCAGACGACTTCTGGGCACACACACTCACTATCAACACAAAGGAGCTGCAGGTGTATATAGTAAGTCCCGTCTGGACGAACACAGCAAGGAAAAGCTGAATCAGAATCCTGCACAGTGGGTGACAGTTCAACTCTGAGAGTATTTCCTGACACTGCCTCCGAAGAGAAGTCTCAAATTGATTAGCTACTACTATTCCACTAACAATTCAAAAGATATACTCCTTGGAAAACCCTCTGAATCTTTCTTATAAAAATTATCTGCTACTACAAATCTCCATTTCCTGGGTATGTAAAACTTACCCAGAAAAAGACTATGGCAAATCTAGGATGGAGCTCAGCCAGCCCTATGCACAGGCAGCCAACAAGACTAACAGAGAATGAACATCAAGGAATCTGAATCTGCCCTTACACTTCCTTACCTCCATTCTCTCAAAAGCAGAAAAGAGAGCTATTTCCCTAGCATTCATCACATATACCAAATAAATAGTTCTGGCCCACCAGCCAGCTACTACTTTTACTTTAGCCAGATCTGGATTAAGATAACACAAGATTAATAACTCCATTAATGTAAATTAGTTCAACCACTTCAGAAAACAGTTTGGCAGTATCTATCAAATCTAAATATACGACTACCTCATCATCCCATAATCTACTGCTAAACACACACTCAAGGGAAACCTCTACCAAAAGACAAGTATATGATATTCATAGTAGCTTTATTCACATTACCAAAAACTGACATTTGGTTGTCATGTTCATCAATGCAAACGACCATCAAGAGGTGAACGAATAGGGGCTGGCCCGGTGGTGTAGTGGTTAGGTTCAGTGCACTCTGCTTTGGCGGCCCAGGTTTGCAGGTTCAGATCCTGGGTGTGGACCTACACCACTCGTCAGCCATGCTGTAGTGGCAACCCATATGCAAAACAGAGGAAGACTAGCATGGATGTTAGCTCAGGGCAAATCTTCCTCAAGCAAAAGGAGGAGAATTGGCAACAGATGTTAGCTCAGGGTGAATATTCCTCAGCAAAAAAAAAAAGAGGTGAATGAGTAAACAAACTATAACGCAGCTTCCAGGCTGGTGAACACAAAAAGATGTGGAAAGGGTGTCACATCAGAGAGAGCCCTGAAGCTCCACACCCCTTCCCACAATACCTTGCCCAATGCACGGTGTTGCATCTGGCTGTTCCCAAGTTAGAAAACAATATTAATAACAAGACAAACTGACACCACATGCCTCCTGATGTGATGCACTGAGAAAGACATAGCATTACTTATATTCCTGACAATAATGCATAAACTGAAACTAATCCTGAAAAAAAATCAGATAAACCCAAATTGACAGACATAAAATCAATCGACTGTACTCTTCAAAAATATGAATATCATAAAAGACAAAGGCTGAGGAACCATCCCAGATTATGGGAGACTAGAGGGAGAGAAAAACTAAGTGCAAGTACGATTCTTAATTCCATCCTGAACCAACAAAAAATATGCTATAAGAGACACTGAAGAGACAATTAGAATAATCTGAATAGAACCATGAATTAGATAATATTATCAATTTTAACTTTCAAGATTCTGAAATTTTTACTGATTATATAAAAATTATATACATACATACATGCATGTATGGAAAAACAAAAAACAGACAGAAAATGAATGATAAAGCAAATGTGAGAAAATGCTAAAAACCAGTGACCAAACGGGTCAATGGCAATACAAAAATTCTTAGTAATTTTTTGCAACTTTTCTGTAAGTTTGAAATTATTTCAAAATAAACTTTAAAAAAATTGCAGTACATTCATACAATGAAATACTGCTCAGCAATAAAAAGGAAAAGAACCAATACTGTGTGAATCTCAGAGACGTCACGTTCAGCAAAAGCAGCCAGCCACCAAAGAATATATACTGTATGATTCCTTTTACATGATGTACAATAGGTAAAATAATTAATGGTGACAGAGTCAGAAAATTGCTCACCATGGCAAGTAGGGACTGAATGGGAGAGAGAAAAGGGAACCTTTTGGGGTGCTGGAAATGTTCACCATCTTGATCTAGGTGGTAATTACAGAATTATATACATATGTAAAAAATTTTTCCAACTATACACTTCAGATATGTGCACATATTTACTATATTTTATACCTCAATTTAAAAAGGTTAAAATAAACCATAAATAAATTAGTTAGAAAAAAAGCACAATTAAAAACTTTAGTGGACAAACACCATAATATTCATACCTTGGAATATTCTCAGCAATAAAAAAATGAATTACTGATACATGTAGCAAGATGAATGAGTCACAGACATTATGCTAAGCAAAAGAAGCCAAACCCAAAAAGAATACATACTAAATGATTCCATTTATATAAAATTCCAGAAGAGGCAAAATTAATCTATAGTCACAGAAGAGAAATCAGTTGGGGAGGAGGGGAAATGACTGGAACAAAAAGCAGGAGGAAACTTCTGGGACTGAGGAAAATGTTACACATCTTAATAGTGCTAATGGTTACAAGTATATACATTTGTCAAAACTCATCAAAATGTACACTTCATATGAGTGCACTTAAAATGAAGGCATTTTATGGTATATAAATTATAACTCAAAAAAGTTTATTTTTAAAAAGACTAAGCTTACTAAAAAGCAATGAATCCCAAAACTAGCGTTTTATATTTCTTTTATGTTAAATCACCTTTCTTTAAATCTGTTAAAATAGATGTTAAAAATAGTTTTGGATAAAATTTAAAACTGAGGAGCATGGGCTAGAACTGTGCTGTCTTATAAAGTACCCATTAGCCACATGTGGCTATCTCAAGTTAAATCAGTTAAAATTAACTAAAATTTAAAATTCAGTTCCTCAAGGGGGCAGAGGGACAGCACTTTACAGTGAACAAACATGACAAGGTATCAGTCAACCAAGTATGCAGGTCAACATTAACAGTGATGAATCATGTTACAGTACGTGCTCTTGACATGATGTAATGAAAACAGCACTTTACCTCTGTGGTCTTCCTCTCCAAAACCCATAACCCCAAACTAAATCATGAGAAAAACACCAAATTCCAATAGGAAGGCATTCTACAAAATACTTAAGTGTAGTCCTCAAAACTGTCAAGATTGTTAAAAACAGGGAAGTCTGAGAAACTGTCACAGCCAAGAGGAGCCTATGGATACCTGACTAAATGCAATGTGGGATCCCGGATGGGATCCTGCACCAGCAAAGAAAAGCTAGGTAAAACTAAGGAAACGTGAATGCACTATGGACTTTAGTTAATAACAATGTACCAATATTGGCTCATTAGTTTTAACAAATATACCACAGCAATATAAGATGTTAATAATAAGCGAAACTGGTATAGTATACATGGGAGCTTTCTGTACATACTATCTTCTCAATTTCTCTGCAAATCTAAAACTCTTCTTAACAATAAAGCCTACTATAAAAATAAGAGAATTTGAGTCGTGATAAAAAGTGAAGTTTTTCTTACATTTAAAAAAATGCAGTTCCTCAGTCACTCTAACCACATTTCAAGTGCTCCACAGCCATATGCAGGTAGTGGCTACAGTATTTGACAGTACAGGGCCAGCCCAGTGACACACCAGCTAAGTTCGCACACACCAGTTTGGTGGCCTGGGGTTCACCAGTTCAAATCCCAGGTACAGACCTAGCACCGCTTATCAAGCCATGCTGTAGCAGGCATCCCACATATAAACTAGAGGAAGATGGGCACAGATGTTAGCTCAGGGCCAGTCTTCCTCAAAAAAAAAAATCTTCCCAGTATTTGACAGAGAAGATTTATAGAACATTTCCATCACAGCAGAAAGTTTTATTGGACAGTACTGGTGCAGAAGACTTTTTATAGGACTATTACAGAAGACTATAACTAATCGCAACTTAGGAACAAATCGCTATCTACTCAGTACTAAAAGCCCTCTCTGAAATCTAAAAACCCTCAATGATATGTTTATGCCAGTTTCTACTTCAAATTACTTTATTTAAAAAAAAAAAATCAATGTTAACATATATATAAATGTAACACTGAAAAACCACTTCACTTCCCAGAGTAGCAATTCTCAAAGTACTATCTTCTGAAACTCTTTCAAGGTATCCAGGATATCAAAACTATTTTTATAATAATACTAAGATATTATTTGCATTTTTCACTGTGTTGGCACTGCACTGATCCAGCAAAGTAGTGATGGGTGAAACTGCTGGCACCTTAGCATCATTCAAGTTAATGGCACCAAACTGTACTAGCAGTCATTCTATTCTTCACTGCCACATGCCATAGCCTCACAAGAGGGGAAAAAAGTCAGTTTTACTTAAGAATGCCCTTGACAAAGCAGTTAAAACTATTACTTTTATTAATCTTGATCCCTGCATACACACGTTTTTAATGTTCTACATGATGAAATGGTAAGTGTGCATAAAGCACTTCTGGTGCATACCAAAGTCTCAAAGAAAGGCACTTATTTCACTGTTTTGAGTTGCAAGCTCAACTAGCTGTTTATTTTCATGGACCATCACTTTGACTTGAAAGAACAGCTGACACATAAATATGGTTATCCAGACCCGGGTATTTCACAGATTTTTTTCAAAAATGAACAAAGTGACAGTCATTTCAAGGAAAACAATTGACAGTACTTGTTGCCAATTACAGTATTTGAGCTTTCGAGCAAAAATTAGAATTTTGGAAAACTTCTATTCACCATCATGAGCTTGGTGAACTTTCCAGTACTTCGACTTTCCCAGTACTTAAAGGCTTTTCTGATGGTGTTGATATTAATAAATGGGATTTTTTGATACTATATAACATAAAATATCCATTCAAAGTTCAAGACAGACCAATGGATTTTAATGAGTACAGAAAATGCATTGATATAATTCAGATTTCACATTGCAACTAACCTTTAAAAACTATCTGTCGAATTTTACTGTAATATTGAAGAATATCTGCAATGATCTGAAAAGCTCTTAAAACATTCTTTCCTTTTCCAACTACATAATATCTTTGTGAGGATGAGTTTCCTTCACGTACTTCAACCAAAGTAATAAACAGCAATGGATTGAACGCAGAAGCAGATATGAGAATCCAGCTGCCTTCTACAAAGCAAGACATAAAAGCAATTTGCAAAAAGGTAAAACAATGCCACTCCTGTCACCAAATGTTTTAGAAAAATGAGTATTTTTCATTAAAAATGTTTATGTTAACATGTTAATGAGATTATTCTTAAGTAAATTAATAAATCATTTTAAATTTCTCAATATAGATAGCTATAACTAAAAATAAAAGCTTTTTGAGGTTCTCTAACTTTAAAGAGGGTAAAGGAGCCCTAAGATCAAAAAGTTGAGAACATATATCTCAGAGGGAAAAACGACAAATAAAAGAAATACATAAATTAACTCAGAACATACATACATACCCTGGAAAGCATATCAAGGGGCACAAACTATCACTGACAAGAACACCAAGATACAAAATGGGACGCTCAAAAAGCATCTAGTGTTTTAGGGGGCCAGCCCCATGGCTGAGTGGTTAAGTGCACACGCTTCGCTTCAGCAGCCCAGGGTTTTACCAGTTCGGATCCCGGGCGCGGACATAGCACCACTCATAAGGCCATGCTGAGGCAGCATCCCACATGCCGTAACTAGAAGGACCCACAACTAAAAACACGCAACTATGTACTAGGGGGTATTGGGGAGAAAAAGGAAAACTAAAATCTTTAAAAAAAAAATGTTATCTTGCCTTTTAAAATCCTATCTTTTCCAAGGACACAGAGACTTCACATTTTGAAATTTCCTTACGTGATGTTTTGATTGCCTCTGCCACTGGCTGTAAGCCCCATGAAGACAGGACCTAGTGCGTTTTGCTCAGCACTAGAGCTAGCGCAATACTTGGCACAAAGCAGTATTCAGATGTAAGTTGGAATGAAAACAAAAAGACAAAAGACTCAGGAACAGAACCCACTGACATCTCTATTCAAATTATAAAGATGAAATTTTACAATCAAAATTTAACTATTTACAAAATAATCATCATCATAAAAGCTACGACTCATTGAGGGCCTATTTACTATGTGCCAGGCATTATACTGGGCATCTTAGATTTTTAATTCCCACAACCACCATGGGATACACTTTACAGGTAAGGAAAACAAGGCTCCAAGAGGTCAACTCATTTAAGTTACAGATAATAAGTGACAGAAAATTAAACCCACATTTCTCCGCTTAAAACACCACAAGCTTTTCACTACATACTGATATACTGCTCAACACTGCCTGGCTACCTTTTTTTCCCATTTCCTTGCAATTTTCATAGGAATTCATTTTGTGGAGTCACTTTTTCTCCTTTTCCCAGTCTCCCACTCCATTCCACTACCCTCCACCCTTAACCCTTTGCATCACTCAATTGGGCAATACAGTAAGCCCTCTGGTTAGTGAAGAGTACATATACACTCTATCAGAAACTTCATTAACATTGGTGGAAGTAGTACACTAAAAAAGAGTACAGAATATGAATTAAGGCTCTCTGGCCCACTGATCTTGCAGGATGGCTTCACATCCAGTTACTCAACTGGCCATGATTTGGGCAACAACACCTCGATTCCCAAGGGGCTAACTAGGAGAGCCCGGGGATGTGGCCATCTGTTCACAGCGTGAGCCACGATTTACCCATTAGAAAGTATCAAGACAGTACCTCTGCCAATTCCTTGTCAGTCTTAGCAACCAAAGGACCACTACTGAAGAGACCAGAGCTCCCAAGACTTCCTCCAGGCCCACAAGAACTTGAATAAAAGGAGCTTTGTTCCCAAACAACACATTGACCACAATAGCACTATAAGAAAAAAAGCTATTACTGTTACTATCATTCTTCCCACTGCTTCTGAACAATATGTAAATGTCTCCCCTTTTCTCCCCCCTTATGTAAAAGGAGAACAAAATTAGCAACCAGTAAACTATTCCAGGAAAAATTACAATGCCATAAACATTATCATGTCATTTGATAATCTCACCACAAGCCAATGTTTCCCAGAGAGGGATCCCCAGAGGCTGTGGAAGTTTTACATTGATTATGTGGAAATCTTTTTAAACCTCACAAAGCCCTGAATAAGCCTTACCTCAACATCTAGATTAAAGAAAACATATGATATGGAAAAGGACTCTTCTAATTTAAAAATGAATTCAACTGCAAAGTGCTAAAGAAAGTTTGGCTGAAAAAAAAGTATCATAGGAAGTCACACCTGTGGCCTGTCATTCGCTACATCACTCTATAATAGATCACTTTTCTTAGTAATCCCTAGGCTTTGCACCCAAAATCTCAAGATACTAATATACTAACATAAGACTTAAGTAATAAAAAATTACTTAAGCAATTAGATGTCATCAAGTAACTACAAGCAACAAAAAAAATAAATACAGTCATGCGCCATGTAACGATGCTGCGGTCAAGAACGGACTGCACACACGACCGTGGTCCTGTAAGATCAGTACTAAAGAGCCAAGGTGTGAAGTGGGCTCTGCCATGGTTTGTAGAAGCACACTTCATGACATTCGTACGACAGAATCACCTAACAATGCACTTCTCCCAACATATGCATCCCTGTTCTGACACGGGACTGTAAACAGGACTTTAAAATGCTCCGTGGAAAAAACTAAAGTTTGCTTCAATATTACCTAATAATTCTAGAACACTGTCTCACTGATCCTTTTGAAAGCCCCTGCTACCACTCAAATAATGTGAGTATACGTTCACATACAGAAGTCACACATTTCAAATTCTCTATAGCTTCCTAATATTCAAGGGTTGCTTAATACTGTAAAAAGTACCCAGAAATTAAAATTTATAAAAGCAATCAATGAAAAATAAGCAATGAATTTTTCCACAAACTAAGCCTCTCATTTGCGTATGTTCATTTGCTAAACCTTTATCCCAGATACTCCCCTGAACTCCCCAAATCAAGAACTTTTGCTAAAACACTGCACTAGGAAGTTCCAACAAGTATGATAGGTGAGATCTCCTGGCCTCATTCACCAAAAGATATGCACATATTTTAACTCTTCAGGACACATAAACTGAAACTGCCGAGCTATATACACAAAGCTTTTCTAGGAAAAGGAAAAACATCTAGAAGCTTCTGTGGGATTCTGCCTAGAATAGCCAACACTCCACCTTCTCTGAGACTTGCCCCCATCCTTAGGAGTGGAACCTTTCAGCTAACTTTGTTTGCACTTCTAGACTTCAACCCCATGGTCATACTAATTGGACCAATGATGGAGAACTAGATCAAGTTCAACCAATCAAATTTTCCCTCCCAGGAATTTGAAATGTGGACACTGAAGTAGGAACCAACTGGCCTAGTAGCACTACAGCTTGAGTTCATGTATGGCTTCAGGAAAATTGCAGTGGCAATATTCTTCCATGTGTTTGTTAAAGCAGAAAAAGCCAGACTGTGGAAAGACAACTAAATCAGGACAAAAAGAGACACGAGGACACCGACCAGCCAGTAGGGAGAAAAATGCCTCTGGACTACCTTGGCTCCTGAATGCTTCCCAGTTTCTGATTCATGTCCTTCATGAAGCCAACTTCTCTTGGGCTCTTTAAGATACCTCCTTACCCCTGCACCTAAAGCATTCCTGTTTCATGCCATCAAAAATCATTACGACAGTTTACGACCCAAATTTACACAAGGATCAGCGCAGAAAGGGTAGGATTATTCTTATCATACATAAGGTATCTGAGCAGTATCACAGAAATTGTTCTATTCACTGCCTATAACCTCAGGAGAAATAATAGGACAAAAATAACCAAAACCTTAAAAGCAAAAATCATGTTTGCATAAGCCCTCAGCTTTGCGCTTCCCTTCAACACTCACCTGTTCAAAAGTACTGCCGGTTCACAGCAGGAGGTTTGAGTAGACGATGTTCAGGTCCTTTTAACACTGCAAATAATAAAAGTATTAAAGTAAATACCCAGCATTCTCTTAGGAAACTTTAAAAACATAATTTTTTATCATGAATATGTTTTACAGGAAATGGATTCCAAACCTGGTTGAAATATTAGAATCACTTGGTATGCTTGTAGACTAGATTCCCTGTCCTAACATCTAGAGGGTCTCTCTCAGCAGCTATTGAGGGGAACTGAAAATTACACATTTTTAACAAAAGTTCTAAGTGATTCTGATGAAGCTAACAAATGAGCACCACTATAGGGTTTCAGGAAAGCGATTATTTGGGGTTTTCATTCAAACGCACATAGAGATTTGGCATTAACTTTTTTAAACTATCTGAGAAAAACAACAGCTGGCAACAGAGCAATACAATATGTATCCTATGGAAATAATCAGTGAGCCCCAAGAAGAATGACCACTGCCAAAATGTCCAAGGAGCAAAGCTCCAGGTGAGCTTTCAATTGCAAAATAACAAACTTCTTTTAATGCTCTGTTGAGACAGTAGCTTAAAAATCCACAAAATGATATCTCAACAGACAGGGTGTGGACCGAACACAATAGTCTCAAGTGGTTTCTTAGCTAAAATCAAATGATGCTTTGAATGCTGCCACTAAAGAGTCAAAAAACGATAATTAAAAATTAAAGTTGAGGAGCCGGCCTGGTGGCACAGCGGTTAAGTGCACATGTTCCGCTTCTCGGCAGCCTGGGGTTCACCAGTTCGGATCCCAGGTGCGGACACGGCACCGCTTGGCAAGCCATGCTGTGGTAGGCGGCCCATATATAAAGTAGAGGAAGATGGGCACGGATGTTAGCTCAGGGCCAGTCTTCCTCCGTGAAAAAAGGAGGACTGGCAGCAGTTAGCTCAGGGCTAATCCTCCTCAAAAAAAAAAAAAAAAAATTAAAGTTGACAATTTTACTAATAGCAAGAAAGCAACTCAAGAAAGTCACTTCCACCTTTGATTTAATTTTGCAAAAAAAGAGCCATGTTATAACGTCCAAAAGATCATCCAACTCTCCCCACTACACTCTACTTTTTATAAGCGCAGGCAGAAAAAAAGAGGGGAGAACTAGATAACAAACTCTTCTCTGCGTCTAACTCAAGAGAACAATCTCTAGGGTACCTCCTATTATAAGTACTTAAGTCCAAGTTCAATGAAACTCTGTAGTTAACAAGAAAATATAAAATTGTGTTCCTTATCATTTGAAGTAGGGAAGTATGTAATACTTAGAAAACATGTTTAAAAAATTAATTTTGGCCACTTAAGAGAATACTCTTGTTTCTCAAACTTTTCCCCTCTTCTCCCTCAACCTCACACAAAATTATGAACAATTCAACAAAGGTATCATTTTGCATTCCTGTATAATTAATCTAGTATATTTCTCAGTCATTTGAGAGCATAAAAAAATGAAAAAATTATAATGTCAAGAAATATTAGGATTCTAACGATAAGGAAGTTGCCTGTGGAGTAAAAATCTACTTCTATCTTTAAAGATACACAATTCTTCAGGGCATTAAAAATGAATGGAAATCTCAGGACTTTATCACCACAAAATTCTAGCGGAGGGCAAGGGGGAAATAATAGCTTGTGTTCAGAATTTTACAAAGACAAACAAATACTATTAAGGCAATTCAAACTGTTGAAGGAAAATGGACATTTAACTTGCCTCTAAGATACCTGGATTAACACCAACAAAGGCTGTAGATTCAACCTAATGAGACTGGTCCCACTATAATCTATAAGAAATAGAATAAAACAGAAAGTACTGAAAATTTAGTCAGCAAGGGCTAATGGAGAACTGCAAATGAAGTCAGTCTTTGAAAATGGCACAAATCAGAGATCTTTTAAAAGGGCAAGCATAAGAGGGACAGTAATCATCTTTTCACCCCGAAAGGTTCTCCCAGATTGCAATCACTATCAATAGTGTCATCTTCCAGTGTGAAGGTCAACAAAAAGACAATAGACATATGGAGTATTAAAATGCAGAGTCATGAGAACAAATGAGCTGACATGACATCAAAGACATTATAATTTGGAAATGTCATTTTGAAAATTCAACAAAGGAACAAGAGAGAACAAGGCTATTCGTTAAAAACACTACCTCATCACTATGTCACCATTTAGCCAAGGAGCTCCACTCACACCCTCAAGTTCTATTTCCTATCTTCTCATGATTTTCAGGCAAACCTATGACAATTTATTTCTCACACATGCAACTCACCAGCAAAAGCATTTCAAAATCAAAATATTAAATTCCTCAACTGAATTAAAATGAAAGAGGATATGTATGAAAGCTCAGTAATAAGAATATGGAGGTAAGCTGGAAAGAAATCAGAGAAATTTTCTTTCCAAAGAAAACAGCTTATTAAGTAGCAAATTAATTGGAAAACTAGTCTGAAAGGTAAAAGTGTAGGAATAAAAAATGCAGCACAGAAAGCTCTACACATGCAAAATGCTATAAAAGATATACCAACAAATGAGTGGAATAGTCCCTGAGCAATTTAAAATTAGGCTGGACAGCAGAGAGATAATTAAGAGGAATTCTGCACTAACGATATTAAGTACAACGTGAGTTAATACACTGATTCCACCTTCCTTTCAGGTTCTATTCCTTAATGATCTATGTCTAAACTTCAAAGGAAATTCATTTCCCTACATTTTCAAATATTCTGAAGTATTCCAAAGATCCCCTTCTTACAAAAGCAATTCTTTTTGAAAAATCCTTTTAGGCAGTTTATCATCAATCTCATTTAAAAACTTACTTTTGAGAAGGATATTTCATGACAACTTCTTGAAATATGAGCATCATATTTATATGAGCTCCTGAATTTTTCCAAATCAGGCTGGGGGTGTCATGGGGAGGGAAGTGGGTTGGCCATACTGGCCCAAATTTCCAGAATATGATTTCCCTTTCTAAGAGTCTCAAGAAATGTGGGAAAAGATTCCAGGACACTGGCTAACCCCTCTCATCTCCTAGTACCGACGAGCTAGGTACACAATTCCTACTAGCCTCCCTCTGACTTGTGGCTCTCCAGCTAGGCTAACCTCCACACTTTTCCCAGCCACACCAGATCTGCTCCCACTTCAGTCTGTGCCTCAGCATCTTAGCCCTCACTTCTGGAGCCTGGAACATGCCTCCTCCATAGAGCACAGGAACAGCTTTCACCTGTGTCAGGCCTTTCCTCAAATGTTCGATTTTCCATGAGACCTTCCTGGGCCTGAAAATTAACCCTCCCCCAACTTCCTATTATCCTATTTCCCTGTCTCAGTTTTTTCCACATCACTTACCACTACACTATATATTTTACCTAAGATTTTATTTATCTGTCTAGAAATGAGCTCCAAGGAGACAGGAAATTCTTGGTCTGTTTTGCTCCAAGCACACAACAGTGTAGTAGGGTCTCAATATCTGTCAAATAAATGAATGCATGAATGAATGAATAAGTGAACGAAAGCACATGGTCCCTTCTCTCTCCTCAGTGTCAAAATTCTAAAATGCTTGTCAACTACAGAAAAGGTGTGATACTCTTTCTTTTCTAGTGAATCACCACCATGACCAGTGTATTCCTTGGTGTTAAATGTCAAAGAAAGGATTGCGTGGCATTTTTCCAGAAACATGCCACTTCTAAATCTTTTTTTCTAGTGTCCTCTACTGATGTCAACATCTGATGTAACAGAAAAGAACACACGAATTCCAGGTGGAGCACTCTCAAAGCTGCTACACTAACTAGTAAAACACACAAAAACAACAATGAATGAGAGAACGCATTTGTGCTCTTATCAAAATGGACAAACTCCGTAAGGCCAGAGCTGCACATATTAGAAAAACGAAGGTGAAGATACAGAAAGGATGACACAAAAAAAATTTCTAATGTCGCAAGTCATTAAATTCTAAAAGAGAAAGACTACGTAAGTAAAGATTATCTGCCCTGCACACAACACTGGGAATCAAAACTGCCTATAACACTGGCTAAGAAGCCGTGCACAGGTCCTGGCCCCTTCCTCAATTTCTTGCCAGTTAAGTTGCAATACTTACCTTTCTTACAGAGAGAGTAGGTGTGCTTAAGTGCTTTGACTTTCAGGGAAAGGAAGTATTAAAAAAGAGAAAGAAAGAAAGAAAAAAGTGGTATATAAATGCAAAGCAACGTTATTGCTTCCCAAACACGGTCAGACAACCTGCTTCTTGCACACCCCCGTCCCTGGTCGCCTGATTTACTGGTTCGGCCACAAAACTGAAATCTTCAGAGTGCTTCGTGGGAAAGTGCTGACACTTAAGGCCAATGCCCATTTATTCCAACCTGATGGGAACATTAGGCTCCCACAGCTGCCACGGGCTCTACTTTGCCCGACCTCGGTCCCGGGTCCCGATCATGGCCCCACCTCGCCTGGGGCCTGGTCCAGACCCAGTCCTCTGGCCGTGGAAGGAGGCTGCCCAGGGCAGATGCTCGGTGAGGAAGGCCAGGGCGAACCTCCCAGGGGCCAGGTGTGGGGAGGAGGGCCGGCGGGAGCAGCTGTCTGGCCGCAGCAGCTGTTCCCCGGGCACCCCGAGGCTGGGCGAGCGGGCGGGCGGCCCCGAGAAGCAGGTAGCCGATGGCGAGCCCTCCGGCCCCGAGCAAGCCGGCCTGACACTGCCCACCCGCCACCCTCCTCGCTTCCCCGGCACCCCCGCGATGCCCACGGCCCGGGAGGAGGGGGCGCCCGGGCGCCGCGGCCGAGACGCGCCCGGGCCCGGCGTGGCCCCCGCCGGGGAGGAGGCTCCCTCCGGCCCCGCACCTGACCTGTCCCCTCGCCTGACGCCCGACCGGCCGCGGCCGCGGCCGCAGCCGGGGCGGCCTGTGGGTGCCCATGCGGCGGGGCCGGGGCCGCCCAGGGCGAGGGGGACGCGAGCGCGGGCGGCAGGCCTTGGCGGCCCGGCGGGGGCGGCGGAGCGGGGGCGCGGAGCCGGGCCGGGCGGGGGAGCGAGACGGAGCGACTGGTTACCTGCGGTCCGGGACAGGGAGTCTCTCAGAACCCAAGTCAGTCCTCAGCCTCAACAACACAAGATGGCCGACACGTCGCCACGCGCGTCACGTGACAGCGCGCGCGTCCGCCACGCCCCCTGCTCCGCCCCCGCCACGCCCCGCCTCTCTCCCTGCTCCTTCAGCCTCCCACGACATCCTTCCTTTCCGCTGCTCCCGCCCCTTTTCCCGGGACACGCCCCCTCCCGAGCCCCGGATGTCAGGCTGGAGGAGGCAGGGTGGCGGCAGGGCGCAGGCGCGTGAGGGTGGCGGGGCCGGGGACCC
Organism: Equus caballus; assembly: GCF_041296265.1. Classification (NCBI taxonomy): domain Eukaryota; kingdom Metazoa; phylum Chordata; class Mammalia; order Perissodactyla; family Equidae; genus Equus; species Equus caballus. The sequence continues at coordinate 19,772,564 of NC_091689.1, read as the reverse complement.
TGGTCTGTCCTTGGGTTGAGTCGAGTTGGTGTCCAGAGTTGGACCCGGGCCGAGGCACCCTGTGACTCACCGTCCTAGGCGCCCAATCCAGAGTCCGTTCGCGGTTCAAAAAAATTGCATCATGGACGAGCTGATTTTCCAAACTAGAACTTTTCCACAGCTTTCCGTCCAGCATTTCCTGCCCATTTGCCATGCTAGAGAAAATGGGGAAGCGACAGATGCTCAAGTTCAAAGCAGTTTCTCTACTTGTTAACGGTTCTGGTAGAACTGGGAATTCATTCTAGAGTCTTTGGAATGTGACAGCTGGGAAGGACTTAAGAGCTCTGACCCCCTCCTAGTGCATCCGGGGCTGTAACACGTTTGCCTAAAAATCTCCCATTTGGGGTTTGCCAGATAAAGTACAGGACGCCCAGCAATACAGGGGACATACACTAAAAAATTATTCGTTGTTTTTCTGAAGTTCTAATTTTAGCTGGGCGTCCTGTATCTTTATTTGCTGAATCTGGCAACTCTACTCTTCTCAGGTCATCCCCATCTTTCCTTGTGCCTCAATATCTCCTTTTTCTTTTCACAGGATCCTTCCCATCAGCTTTTAATAGTATTCAAATGTCTTCCATCTTAAAATTTATTTATTTATATTTTTTTTGGTGAGGAAGATTGGCCCTGAGCTAACATCTGTGCCGATCTTGCTCTATTTTGCATATGGGATGCTGCCACAGCACAGCTTGATAAGCAGTTTGCCTAGGATCAGACCATGAACCCTGGGGCTCTGAAGCAGAGTGCGTGAACCCAATGAATACACCCGCAACCTGGCTGGCCCCTTAAAATTTAACTTTAAAAACTACAGTTACCCCTCCAACTACCTCCCTACTGTTTATTCCTTTTCAAAGCCAAACTACACAGGAAAGCTATTTATACACTCTTTCCCAATTCCCACACCTGGGCGAGTAATCATTAACTATTCTAGTGTGGCTACTCCCATCCACCTATTGCTTATCCTAAGGACACCTCAACCTACAAGTTGATGACTGGAGTTTTTCAGCCCTTATCTTGGCTTAGCACTTCCCCGTCTTCAACATGATTGACCACTCCCTATTTTCTGAAATACTTTTTTCCTTGGGCTTTATGCCCTTGCTCCGAGTGTGGTCTGTGGACCAGCAGCATCAGCATCATTTGGAAGCTTGTCAGCAATGCAGAATCTCAAATGAGCCCTTCACATTCTGCCGAACTCTCGACCTTCTATCGTCCATATTGTTCCTCTCCCCTTCCTCTTTCTCCCCTGAACTTAATGCTCCAGATGTGTTATTCTGGAGGGTCCTTAAATATGCCATTCTGGGGGCTGGCCCCATGGCCAAGTGGTTAAGTCTGCGCACTCCGCTTCAGCAGCCCAGGGTTTAGCCAGTTTGGATCCTGGGTGTGGACATGGCACTGCTCATCAGGCCATGTTGAGGAGCCATCCCACATGCCGCAACTAGAAGGACCCACAACTAAAAAAAATATGTACAACTATCTACTGGGGGGATTTGGGGAGAAAAAGCAGGAAAAAAAAAAGATTGACAACAGTTGTTAGCTCAGGTGCCAATCTAAAAATATATATATATATATGCCATTCTGTTTAAACCCTTGCCCATTCGGTTCCCTCTCGTTACAATGCCATTTCCAACACTTATCCCAATTCTCACCAACCTGCATAACTCTTACTCATCTTTAAAAGCATAAATCATACGTTACTGCCTCTGTGAAGCTTTCTTTAACCCTCTCCCGTAGACAGAAGAACTCACCCCTTGAACTGTCACTTTTAAGAAAAGTAATCCTAATGCTTGTCTTGTGCTACCCACCATTAGCACTTTACTTGCATTCTCTCTTATAACCCTGGCCATAATGCTACAGAGTAGGACAGAAAGCCAGCCAGTCACCAGAGAAAAGCACTTACATTCTCCACATGTCAGCCAGGACTTCCTAGCCCAGGCTGGCTGATGGCAGAGCCCATGTCCCTAACCAGCTTGGCATGCCACCTCTCTGATGCTATGCTACCTGTATATACCTGTGCCTGTAATTATATGTGTATAATTAAGGTATAATTCACATACAGTAACATTTAGCATTTTTAATGTGCAGTTCTGCAACTTTTGACAAATGCACACAGGTTGTGTGTAACTCGCACTAAAATCAAGGTATGGAACAATCCCATCACCCACAGAAGTTCCCCCAGTGACCCTTTGTCATTAGCCCTAACCCCGCCAGCCAGCCCGACACCACTGTTCTGTTTTCTGTCCTTATAGGATAGCACTTCTTTTTCATTGCTGAGTAGTATTTCCTTGTATGTGTGCACTATATTTGTTTATCCATTCTCCAGGTGAAGAACATCTGGGTTGTTTCCAATTTGGAGAGATTATTAATAAAGCTGCTATAAATATTCACATGCAGATATTTGTGTGAACATAGATTTTTGTTTCACTTGGGTAAATATCTAGGAATGGGATTGGTGGTTACTGGTGTTTGTAGAAATGCCAAACTATTTTTCAGAGTGTCTTAGCTGTATTTTTAGCTGTAAACTGTAAGCTTCCAGAGAACAGGAACCGAATCTGAGGGATGATGATGATGCTGACGAAAGCCAACAAAATCCCGTGCTTTTAACCATTACATATACTGTGTTATTCAACTTTGCATCCTCAGCAGCTGGCACTGTCTTAGCACACAGTAGACACTCAATAAATACCTATAGAATCAAATAAATTCTTGACTGCTCCCCAGAAAGGGTGCTTTCCTCTTCCCATTTTACTCACTCTGTCTCTCCAATGTTTCATTAAATCGTGGTTTTAAAATTGCGACAGTAGACTGATGCCTGCCCTACTTAGAGATAATAACAAAGTTTCAGCTTTGTTGCATCATTGATAGAAATAAGGAAGTTGAGAATAACAGATCAATGGGGGGAGAGAGAGTAAGGAGTTCAGCCCAAAATGAGTTTAACGTGTAATGAATGTAGGTTGATCAACTGTGACAGATTGTATTTTTCTAAAGATGGCAGCAACAATAGCTTCCATCCAAGATACTGCTCTAGAACCTTGCCACTGCCCTTTCCAGAGGTAGAGTCTAATGCCCCTCTGCTCAGACCCTTGTAGCCCATAGAATGGGGTGGAAGAGAAACGAAGTGACTGCCAATGCTAGATCATAAAGGTGATAGAGTTTCTACCTTGTTTCCTCAAACAGTCTCTTTTGAAGCAAGAGCTGCCATATAGTAAGTCCAAATGCCCTGAGACAGCTATTCTGTTAGGAAGCCCAGACCACAAGGAGAGGCCCATGTAGTTGCCCCCTTCAACAGCCCCAGCTGAAGTCCCAGCGTCAACAACCAGACATTTGAGTGAAAAATGCCACCAGATGATTCTACCCCAGTTGTTGAGTCACCCCCAGGCGACTTGGGTCCAAATCCAAGACATCATGAAGCAAGGACAAGCATCCTCACTGTGTCTTGTCTGAATTCCTGACCCATCAATTCCATGAGCATAATAAAATGGTTGTTGTAAGCCACTAAGTTTTGCAGTTATTTGTTACAGTGCAATAGTGACTGGAACACCATTGTTATGGAGCAAATTATGTTCCCTGAAAAGATATGTTGGCATCCTTACCTCAGAATGTACCCCAGAATGTGACCTTATTTGGAGACAGTGTCTTTAAGAGGTAATAGAGCTAAAATGAGGTCATTAGGGTGGGCCATAATTCAATACGACTGGTGTCCTTATGAAAAGGAGAAATGTAGACACAGTCATGCACAGAGGAGAACTCCATGTAAAGATGAAGGCAGAGAAACACGTCATGCTTCTACAAACCAAGGAGCACCAAAGATTGCCAGCAGACCACCAGAAGCTAAGAGAGGCATAGGACAGATTCCTCCCCACAGCCCTCTGGAGAAACCAACCCTGCTGACACATTAATCTTGGGCTTCTATCCTCCAGATAGTCCTGCACTATCTGGGGGACAGACAAAAATAGAAGAAATAAAAAAGCAATAAAAAAGAAGAAAGTACTGAAACATGAAACTGTATGTCTGAATCTCAAAAGCAGGTCCTCTTGTCCCAAGAGGACAAGGTGTAGCTGGTGGACAGAGAGCAGTTACGAGTAGGACCAGGCTTGAAGCAGGAGCCAGTCTCAGAACAGAGGGAGTGAGAGATTGACTGGCAATGCCAAATCTGCAGTGTTGTCCGGTAGTCTAGGGCTGGGGAAATGGCCACGGAATTGGTGACTGGAAGTGTCTCCAGATGCAGACGTTTGAATGTGGATAAAAAGGGAGGACGGATTCGTTAGTGGAGAGGGCAGTGGCCACTCAGATTGGGGAGAGTAATGGAGAGTGTTGGGCACACAACTGAAAACCAAATAAAAAAACACAGGGAAGAAGAAAGTGTGGGAAGACACGGAGCCAGAGAGCTGAGCAGACATTGACGAAGGCTGCTCAGATGATAACTATGGAAACAGATCCATTTTTATGTTTAAAAACATTTTTTATTATAAAAGTACTTGCATATTTTAAGTGCTTTTCTCATTTCCAACCTCCGGGTGGATACCAAGAAAACTAAATCATAAAAACTCTCTTGGAATACAATAAATGTGTCTTTTCACGTAAACGCCCCACAGTGCATCCCAAAATGTTATTCGTTTTCTCTCAAGTTTTTTTGCAGATTTAGGATTTCATATTTCAGCTGTCTCAGAGAGTTCCCACATAAAAAAGCAATAAAAAAGTGTTCAACTGCTCTTCTCACTCTCTTTGTAGTCAGAGAATCCTCTCTCTTTTTTGTCAACTGTTGTTAACAGTAGTGGTAGTAAAGCAAGACATGTTTATGGTTTTAAAATTTTTAGAGTTTGAAAACATATAAAGGAAAAAGTTTAGTTCCCCCCCTAGACTTACCCAGGACCCTCAGTTTCTCCTCCCCTCAGATAACCCACTCTTGACAGTTTCTTGTGTAGTTTTCTCCAATATATCGCATGCATAAACAAGTATGACGTGCTTCTTCCTTCCCAGCATCACCAAATGCTGAGGATACAGGGGCTGCCCCCAAACCCACTCAGCCACTGACCTTATGCAGCTTAGACTACATCGGCAGAGACACAGCGTTATCTCTCTCATGTAAAACAAAACAAAACACCTGAGCCTTACTATGCATGCGGCTCTGCGCCTGACCTTTTTCCAAGAAACAATATGCCTTTCAGTCCTCCACAGTTTTTTCAATGGCTGCCTAGCAGTGTCCATTTGCATGTCTGTACTGTAATATGCTTGATGGATGCTCTGCTGATAAATATCCTGATTGTTTGCGGTATTTTTGCTATTACAAACGAGGCAGTGATGAGTATCCCTTTAAACATACCCTTGTTCGTGTTTATATTTACCTATGGGGTAAATTCCCGGCAGTAAAATCCTGGGTCAAAGCTCATAAGCATCTCTGCAGTGGACATCTGCCACTCTCACCACTGTTCTGCATCTGAAATACTTTCCCACGTTTGGGAAAAATAAGAATCTTGGTGAGAGGCAGAGTTGCTTCCCTTTACAGAAAACAAACAGTCCAGACACCATGCCTTCCCACCCCCAGCACGTGGGCACGTGACTGTGCTGAGCCTCAGACTCTGGCTCTGGAGCAAGGACCTGAAGAAGCAGGGCATCCCAAAGTTCTGGTCAGCCAGGGCAGTGGCACCATGCTTGGCTGGTTCCCATGGTGTGTTTTTGGCTGCCATCCCAGCCGCCTGGCCTCCTGCCTATTTTCTTAGCCTGGCCCCCCAAGCTGCTGGTGATTCTGTGAGCTCCTCAATGTCTTTTCGATCAATTCCTCTTCTGCTTAAATCAGTCCAACTTAGATTCAGTTATTAGCAATTAAGGGCCTGACTGATTCTGTAGTAGCCAGCCTCCAAGATGGCGCCCAATGATTCTCATCAGTTGGGTTGACCTGTGTAACCAGTAGGATGTTGAGGAAATGACAGAGTCTGATTTCTGAAGCCAGGTCTTAAAACGCATTGTGGCTTACATCTGCTCTCTTGTGTCATTTACTTTGAGGGAGATCAGCTGCCACATTGTGAGGATGCTCAAGCAGCCCAGTGGAGAGGCTCATACAGCAAGTGACGGAGGCCTCCAGCCAACAGCCAGAACCAACCTGTGAACTGCATGAATGAGGCACCTTGGAAGCAGACCTCACAGCCCCAGCCAAGCCTTCAGGTGACCAGAGCCCCAACTGGAATTTTGACTGCAGCCTCATGAGACACTCTGAACTAGAACCACCCAGCTAAACTGCTTCTGGAATCCTGACCCTCAGAAGCTGTGAAATAGTAAATGTTAATTATTGTTTTAAGCCACTAGGTTATGGGATGACTTATTAAAGCAAAAATAAATAGCTAACTCAGCCATAAAAAAGAATGAAATCTCTCCGTTTGAGACAACATAGATCGACCTAGAGAGTATTATACTAAGTAAAATAATTCAGACAGAGACAGACAAATACCACATGACTTCACTTATATGTGGAATCTAAAAAGCAAAACAAATGAACAAACAAGACAAAACAGAAACAAACTCATAGATACAAAGAACAAACTGGTGGTCACCAGCAGGGAGCAGGGGTAGAGGGATAGGCGAAATGGGTGAAGGGGATTGAGAGGTACAAACTTCCAGTTATAAAATAAATAAGTTATGCAGATGTAATGTACAACATAGGGATTATAGTCAATAATATCATAATAACTTTGAGTGGTGACACATGGTTACTAGACTTGTCACAGTGATCATTTCATAATGTATATAATGTCAAATCACTATGTTGTATGCCCGAAACTAACATAATATTGTATGTCAACTATACTCCAATTAAAACAAAACAAAACAAAAATAACTAATACAGATACAATTTTTAATTTTAACAGTCTACCAAATTGCCCTTCAAAAAGACAACAGCAACATGCGTTCCCACCAACACAACATGGCAGAAGTGATTGGTTTCAGAAAGGAAAGGAGGGGAGCAGGAAACCGACTCTTGATAAAGCCTCATCCTCAGTACCTCCCTAAATTACAGAACCCTAGGCTGGCCCCCTAGGACCCCACCACCACCGCAGGACCCGGAGGGTAGTTACAGAAACATTGTTCTAGTACAGGCAGGCTGCTGGACAGGGACATGACCAGAATCTGGCCTGGTAGAGAGGCAGGGTCAACAAGGAGAAATCTGAGCAGGGACAAGGCCACAGATGTCAGGTCACATGATTGCCAGCTGCAGGGGGTGTGGCAGGTGAGCAGGCAGATTGGCAGAAATCTACCCAGGCTGGTTGGGAAAGGGGCCTCAAAAGAACAGAGAAGCTGAGTGACTGGGCATCTGCACTTGGGGCCAAGGCAACAGCCAGAGCTGAGCGTTTCTGGGCCACTCTGGCTTGGGATCCCTTGCACGTGACTTTAGAGACCCAGGGCTCAGGAGGTGACAGAACTGCAGTAGTGGAGGGTGGAAAATAGGAGGGGACAGTTATGTCCCAGGCACTAACTATAAGCCAGGTGTGTAGTCTGCCAGGTAGACAATCATTGTGCCCATTTTACAGGTAAGGAAACTGAGGCTCAGTGAGGCTAAGTTATCAGCTAGTGTCTGACTCCAAATGCCATTACATCACACAGCCTCCAGGGCAGAGGCAGACCTGATCTGTTCTGTTTGTTTTCCCTATTGCTCAGTCAAAGGAGGGTTGGAGAATAGACTCATCACTTTTCCAGTAAGAAGGATGGCCCCACAATCTCTGCTGTCCTCACTTTCAGAGCTGTCCCCTCAGGCCAGGCTCCCATGTCAGGATGCTTAGAAGGTCCTTGAGTCAGTGGCAGTGGTCCTCTCTTGCCCATCTCTGTCTGCTCCAACAAACTTGGTACGTCCTTGTGAAACAGACATGCAAGGGGCGCCTGTCACATGCTGGGCAGCATTCTAGGCCCTCGGCAGTAGGCTAGGGGCAGAGTTTCTGCCCTTCAAAGAGTTCATAGTCCAAAGGAGGAGGATGAGAAATGGAGAGAAAGATACTGCATAATGCCATAGGATTCCAGTAGAGAAAAACTCAGGGTGAAATAGGAACCCTGAGAAGCAGGACCTCACATAGCCTGGGAGCATCAGGAGAGCTCCCAGAAGATAATCTCTGAGCTGAGTCATAAACAACGGGAAGAGTAGTTTGCCACGGGAAGGGAGGGAGGGAATGCCAGGCAGAGGAAGCAGCGTGTGCAAAAGCCTGGAGGAGTGGCGCTTTCTAGGAGCTGCTAGGGACCGTGTATTCATGGAGTGTGCAGTTTGGAAGCATAGAGGGGAGAGGAGGGGGAAGAGATGGGGCAGGAGAGGTGAGCAGGGACCAGATCCTGAAAATGAGGAGCCAAAAATTGAAGGGGAGGTGTTAGGAACAGTGCGCAGTTTATAAAGATTATTCTAGCTGCAGAGTGGACAATCGGGGTAAACTGAGAGAGGGAAACCACTTAGGGGGTCACTGTAGAGACCCAAGAAAACCAATGAAGGCCAAGGCCATGGAGATGAGGACTGTAGGGGAGAGGTGCAAAGGGAACCTCTACGGGACTTCATGACCAAGAGGAGCAAAGAAGTCCTGTCTCTGGTCTTTGTAGTTATGAGACCCGATATTTGTCCTTCTTTGTCTGAGGTCCTTTTGTGTTACATTTTCTATCATTTGCAATCAAGAGTTGTTAGCTCTTCCACTGGCCTAGCTGTGCAGAGAGGCGAAAGGATATTTGAAGTAATTACGCTGTTGTCTCCACTCCTTCCTTCTTCTTTCTTTTTTTTAACTAGTAGACTTTTATAGAGCAGTTTTAGGTTTCAGAAAAACTTAGCAGAAAGTGTAGAGTTTCCCTATACCTCTCTCACCATTCCCCCTCCGGATTCCCCTATTATTAATATCTTGCCTTAGTGGGGTATATTAGTCACAACTGATGCGCCCATATTGATAACATTATTAACTAAAGGCCATAGTTCACATTAGGGTCCAGTCTTGTGTTGTACTTTCTATAGGTTTTGACAAATGTGTTATGACCATTATAGTATCATACAGAATAAGTTCCACTGCTCTAAAAGTCCCCTGCGCTCCACCTATTCATCCCTCCTTCCCTTCTACCCATGACAACCTCTGATCTTTTTATTGTCTTTATAGTTGCCTTTTCGAGAATGTCACATAGTTGCGATCATACAGTATGTTACCTTTCCAGATTCGCTTTTTTCACTTAGCAACATGCAGTTGTTTCCTCCATGTCTTTTTGTGACTCAATAGCTCATTATATTTTATTGCTCAAAAATATTTCTTTTCATTGCAGAATTAACATTTCATTGTGTGGATGTACCACAGTTTGTTTATCCAGTCACCTGTTGAACACCTTGGTTGCTTCCAATTTTGGGCAATTATGAATAAAGCTGCTATACACATTCACGCACAGGTTTTCGTGTGGACAAAGCTCCTTTGCTCAGTTGGATAAGTACCAAGAAACATGACTGCTGGATCGTATGGTGAGAGCGTCTCCATTCCTTTTTCAAGTCCACTTCCTGTGGTGAGGAGGTTTGGAGGGTGACCCTACCTGGAAAAATGATGCCCGAGAATCACAGATCTAGGGTTCGTGCAGAAACAGAAATGATCTTCCCAGGGGAGCTAAGGGTGTTCTCTTAGGAGAGGGGTCCTTACCAGGGTCCCTCAAATACCCTGGAATTGTACACGGGAGGGAGGGGTTGTTGGCTTTCATCAGAGTTTCAAGGGGTCTAGGAAGCAAGAGAAATTAACCTACAGATTTTACTTGCAGCTGAAAGAATTCTCAGCGACGGAAAGGGGAAGAGAAGCTGACACACAACCTCTAGTTACCCTCTAGGTACCACTTCTAACTCCACTTCGGGGACTTGGTGTCAAATGGGACCCTGGGCTGGATGTGGCCCCCACAGAAAATACTTGTGTCTCTCCCCCAATTCAAAAAACACTAGAAGCACACTGATGTGATGGCCAAGTCCATTTGCTCTGTTTATTTAAAAAGAAACAGCTGTAAGGTAGAAATGCAGATATTTTCTTTATTGTAAAGACAGCAGTTACAAAAGAGAAGTAATAAATATGATGTTAGGAATTACTTTTCAAAATACAACCAACCGCTGCATTCGTGAGCAATCCCAAGAACTCACAACATAGAAAAATCTGTGCTGGCAGTAGGAACACCTTCACCCCAACGCCTAGGACCAGATGGTGGAAACTGGCTAGATGATGAGGACGGTCATGACTCGGGGGGATTTTGAAAGGCTCTGGGTTTGTCCCTTGGGAGTGTCAGGGGTCTACTGTAATATAATTTGCATAGAATCATGTAGAACAGAAATTCTTCTACTCATTAATATTACTTCTAAGTATTCTTTCATTCTTACAGTTAAGTAGCACAGTCTTTAAGAGTAGAAAAAAAAGGCTGAAAAGGGAAGAAATGAATGGAGGGGGATAAAGAGGGTGGAGGATATGGGGGTTGCTAAGAGGACAGGAGAAAGTGATGGGAAAAACAGAACTTCCTATCTTTTCTCTATTGCGTGTCATCTCAGTGGCATGCCACGCCCACTGTTGGAGAGGGGGCAGTGGTCCAGCCTGGCTCTCCTTAAACCTCACCATCATCAAAGGACAGAAGAAGATGCAAAAGCAACTGACAGAATCAGGCTCAGCCTGAGAACCAGGAAGCTGAATGAGAAACAAAGAGGAGGCGGACATGCCGGAGAGAGGTGCAGAGAATAATTACCCAAGGACACGGCAGCATTTAGCATCATAGCCCTCCAGGGACTATCTCCTCTGAGGACCACCAAAGAAGGAAGTATCTGTACAAATTAACCCAGCAGGCCACTCTTCAACATGGAATGGTAAAGGGCCAAGGCACAAGTAGAGGGTGCCAAGTAGAGGCACGTTCTGGCTACAGAGAAGGACAGAGGCAGGTGGGCAGGAGAGAGAGGCGAGGGGGCTGTTGGCTCATCCTAGGAGCGCCAGGAAGGGGCCTCCACACTGGGATGAGAGGCATCTCCTGTCACCCCTATGAGGCTAAGGAGTTTGCATTGGGCAGTGGGTGCGGAGGCTGGTTAGGGTGACGGGTCAGCAGGAGTGAGGATGCCTGGCCAGCTCTCGCAGCTGGGGCATCCGTGAGGCACAGCGGTGGACGGAGGTCAAGGTTGCCTGACTATGCACTGAAAGCAGCCTTGAGTTCTCGGAAGGCCGCCTGGCGGAGCCTCCTCTTCTCTTCCTCCTGCTTCCTCTCATCTTGTTCGGCTTTTAGCTCAGCTTCAAACTTACTGGCAGAGGACAAGGCTTGGACCTGCAGGGGAACAGCAAAAACCGACCAATAGAGTGAGAGAGGGGAAGAGAAACTTGGAGATGGAGCAGCCCATCAAACAGAACTCGGTTTTCTTGAGCTGTGTGAAATGGACACCTAGTCCTGCTGGGGACAGGACACCCCAGCAAACACTCCTTCCTTTGGTCTTCCAAAGTTTGCCTTCTGTTACCCAGGACACCATCGCTTTCTTTGCTGCTGTGCTATAAGTGGTCCTAGCTGCTGGGGTGGGTCCTTCCACTTCACTTCTGTTCCAGGATACTGTTTAACATCCCTGCCTAAATATCCATTTCTACTCTCTACCTTCAATTTCACAATAATATTGTTTAGTTTCAGGGAAAACATAAACAAAAACAAAATGAACTCCCTCCTGGGATTTTAATTGGGATCTCACCCATCTGCCCTTGGCAAAAGGATATCTTTACAATACACAGTTTTCCCTGAATGCCTCGGGTTTGGTGTTGGTTTGGTTGTTGGGTTTTTTTTTTTTGGTGAGGAAGATTGGCCCTGAGTGAATATCTGTTGCCAATCTTCCTCGTTTTGCTTGAGGAAGATTGTGCCTGAGCTAACATCTATGCCAATCTTCCTCTATTTTGTATGTGGGATGCTGCCACAGTGTGGCTTGATGAACAGTGTCTGCGTCCAGGATCCAAACCTGAGAACCCTGGGCCACTGAAGTGGAGCACACAAACTTAACCACTACGCCATTGACCGGCCCCCGAATACCTCGGTTTTTATTCAATACTGCTTTTATGTTACCTGCTAAAACTTTTTAACCTCTCTAAATCAATCATTCTAAACTTACTTCCAAATATTACATGTGTTTGTTGGTGTTGTGAATGGGATTTGGTGCCTTTTCTTTTTTAAACCTAATTTATCTTCAATAAGACTGTATCAGACAAATCCATCTTAAAATCCTCTAATCTAGAACAGATTCTCTTTTTCTGTCCGTGTCTCATCAATTTGGTAAAATTTCCAAACACATTGGGCGTGTACATTATTTTAATAGAGACTGCTGAATTGCTCTCCAAAGCAGCTGTTTGAATTACACCCCCACCGTCACAGAATGCAAGTATTCATTTCCACACGACCTTGCCAACGCTTATCACTAACTTCTTTCCTGTTTGCCCATCTGATAGACAAAAAAATTGGCACTTTCCTTTATTTCCTCTTTGGTGAATTACCCATTTGTATCCTTTGCCCGTTTTTGTATTCAGCTGGTTTTTTTCCCTTTAATTTGCAATTCTTTATATAATTTAGGTCTTAGCCCCTTGTTATACATTTTTCAGTTACTTTCAGCCAGTTCTTTGCTTTCTTTTAACTTTAAGGTATCTTGGGCCATACAAATATTTAAAATTTGGATATAATCAAAGTTTTCAACCATTTCCTTTCTGGCTTTTGTATTTTATATCATGTTTAAGAAGGGCTTCTATACCACCAAGGTTGTAAACCCATTTTCCTGTATTTTCTTCTGATACATTTATGGTTTTATTTTCAAATTAAGCTCTTTTAACTCACCTGCAATTTATTTTAGTGAGGAAGTATAAAGTGAGACTTTACTTAATGTTCCTAAGTGGATAGCCAATTGTTGCAACACCTGTCATTGAAGAGCCCGTTATTTTCCGACTGATTTGAAAATGATCTTTTTCATATACTAAATTCCCACATGAAGGAGATCTGTTTTTATTGTTTCCTATCCTGTTCCACTACCTGATTTGTTTATTCCTGTAACCATACAACATTATTTAATATTATTGTTTTACAGGATGCCTTGATATTTATAAGGAAAGTAAATATTATTTTATCATGTTGAAGAAGCATATTGTTTTCTTATTTGTAGCTCTGCATTAGGGAAGAAGGGGATACAAGATATTGAGGGTCACAGAATAACCTCTTCCACACACGTCCGTTGCTAAGCCAACCCCTCACAAGGGCTGGAAAATCATTACTCCGATTGGGCTCTCTCTCCTGGAGCCCAGGGTGGGGTCAGTGCCTCCTAGATCTTTTGGACATGTGCCAGGGGAGCATCTCATAGGAAGAGAGAAGGGAGGAAAAGGATGCTTCATGGACACCCATCCACACAGACCACAGGAGCTATCTTCAGGAGATATGAGTTGAAACCCAAGAACTAGGGGACATTGACTAATAGTGGAAACATAATGGTGACTGGACTGTGGGGAAGGAAATAACCAGAGACACAAGGAAACCCTGGAGAAAATCTTATTTTGGAGGAGGAGCAATTTCAGGAAGAGAGTAAATCAGATGAGGCAAGAGCAAAGGTCTTGGGTGCAGCAAACGGGTGCGTGGAGATTTTTGAGAGTCCAGGTTCACTGTGGAGAGCAGACTGCAATCGGGTAAGAGGTGAATGGGAACTGAAGGGGAGGAGCCTACTGGGTGGGCACACGGATCCCCAGGAAAAAAGGCATCTTGTAGCTCCCAGGCAGCCGGGTGTGGCCACGTTATGTCCAACAGGACGTGAGCAGAAACTGTCCGCAACCAACACTGTGCTTTTCGAACAACAGGACATGCCTTTCTCTTGCCTGAAGTCACCTCAAACTTAACAGTAAAACTCAGTTTGCAACTTTTCCTCCTCAAACCATTTCCATTCTGGGGGTGGGGGTGGGGGTCCTGTCTTGATTTAAAAAAATACCATGTGGTTCGCTCACCACACAGCTTCACAAGCCTAGTGGCATCTCACTTCCCACCTCCCATCAAGTGGTCATAAATACCAAGAGTTCTACAGTTTGGGATTCATCTCCACCTCCTCCCCAGCCCCATTGGCACTACCTTCAATGAACCTACAGTTCTTCTCCAGACATCTACGGAAGGCTCCCTGAGTCCAGCCTCTCCCCAGGCAAGTCTGTTCCCGTAGTGCCCACTGCTGATCACGTCAAGGTCCCGCTCAAACACCTCTGAGGGCCTCGGGGCCTGCAGCTATGCTTTCCAAGCCTGGCTGTGCATTGGATCCACCAGCAGAGCTCGTTCAACTCCACATTTCCTGGGCGCCACCCCGGAGAAATCCCAGGTAGATCTGGGTGAGGCCTGGGAAGCTGGTCTGCAGACAATTCTGCTGGCCAGCAGGCTGGGGAAGGCCCGACTTGTAGGGGAGCCCAGACCTCCCTGTCCAATTGCATCCAGTGTGGGCAGGAGCCAGCCTCCGACACTCCTGACCTCCCCCATGCCTTGGAGCCTTTGCTCTTGCCGTTCCCACGCAGGCACGCCTTCCCTTCCTTGATTACAAGGTGAATCCCCATTCATCTCTGAACACCTGTCACAAATGTCAGCTCCTTTATGGCCCTCTCCCAAATTCAAGTGATGATGCCCTCCATTCGTCATTCACGCAAACGTTTACTGAGGGCCATTATACGCCAGGCACTGTAATTACGAAGATAATACACCCACTCTGCCTTTGAGTCTGGGTGAGGAGGCAGACATATAAACATGACAAGTTCACAAAGTTTTATTGGTATTCTTTTCATCTTTTCTCCTGGTTATAAAAATAAGGCACACATGTTATAAAACACTACAAAAATATAAAAAATACGTCCCTCAGACATAACTATTACTAATACTTTGGTATACAATTACCCAGGTTGTACTTAATATTTAGCAAAATGGGGTTTCAAACACACTGTTTTGCTTAATTCATTTGGACACCTGTCCACACATACAAGCAGCTACAGGATGTGCAAATGTGTGGGTACACCACAGCGGACTCCACTCCCTGGGAATGGAAGTTTCGATTGTTTCCGATTTTTCTCTATTACCAACAATGCTGTACAAAAATTCTTGTCTATACATCTATGTGCATTTGCATGTGTGTCTCTGAAGCATAAAATCCTAGAGGCAGAATTCCAGAGGCGAAAGATATGAAATGTGTTCAGCTAGCCCCAAACCACTCTCCAAAAAGTTGGGTCAATTTGTACTCTTACCACAAGTGTCCAAGAACACCTTGAACAAATAAATTATCAGACCACTTCCACTTGTAATAGAGGCATGCAGAAGAAGATGGACTTTCTAGGCAAGGATAATCATGGAAAACAGCCAAGAAGAGGCAACACTTTACGGTAGGTCCCAAAGAATGAGTAGAGTTCTCTAGAAGAGGCATTTGGATGGGGCATTGCAGGCAGAGGAAGCAACAGGTACTGAGGCCAGTTGTGAAAAGCTTGGCAGCACTTGAAGAAATGCACAGAGGGTAGATGAGGCTGGAGTGGGGATCAGAGCCAGACTCTATCAGGTCTGGAATGCCCAGATAAGACTTTCCTGGTGATTTCCTATGGACTTTGACAAGAGCACTTGGCACACTGCCCTGCAGGGGTGGACTGGAAACAGGGTCCTGCTAAGTTGGGGTCTCAATCCCAGGCCCCTGCCCAAGGCATCACAGGGGATGTGCAAGTATTGACTCAATCGATGAACCGAGAGGACCCATCCCACCAGAAGTCACCATTGCCTCCTCTCTACTTCCTCCCTGTCAAGGCTGAGAGTTTGTTTTCAAAGACTGGGGAGGACAGAAGTGTGGGCTACTACACGCTTGTCCAGGAGTTGTATCTCCTTGCTTAACGTGGTGCCTGGCCTTGTCAGAGCTGGGTCAAATCAGTGTCAAGTCACAAAGGAAGGAACCGACCACTTTCAGGATTGGACACACGATGCTGGCCTTGAGGCGCCATGAGCGGCTGGCCTGTCCCTGAAGCTGTCAGAGGACAGCAGCAGGAATCCAGGCATGAAGAGCCCACCACACTCATGGTTTACATTCTGGCAGAAAGACGGAATCTGCCTCCAAGCAGCATCCCAGAGAAGTGAGAAGAGAGTCCTGCTTAGGGGCCGAGCAGGCTGGGATATGTCACCAAGGACACTTTGCCTCTGGGTAAACTCCTAGAATAAGCCAAAACTCCCCAAGGGGCTGGCTCCTGCCTGGAGTGCAGGGAGTCGCAACAGCCCATGTTATGTACAGAGTGCTCATGGTGAGCTAGGCACTTGCTAAACACTATATATACATGAACTCAACTAATCCTCATGGCCATCCTCTCATCTCTCCCATTGTACACATGAGGAAACTGAGGCACAGACAGGAAACAGGGTCAGTAAGTGGAGGAGGCAGAAGCTGAACCCAGGCAGCCTTACCCGCTGCACTGCACTGCTGTGGTTGACAGGGAATTTGGAGGGCTCTCCTGATCTCTCTTCCTACAGAGGTGCTCTATGGAGATGAAAATGACAGCACCCAAGAAGGGGGAGGCTTTCGATGAATGCTCAATGACTGGATGGACGCATGTATGAATGGAAGCACCTAGAAGGGCTCTGGGACTCTGTGCTGGAGATTCCTTCCCAACCCCCAACACCGTCAATGGAGCAAATACCAATTCAGGACAAGACACTGAGGCTCCCTCCTCTGGCCCCAATATGCACTCATTTGTGCACAGGCATTTAAGACGCAAACGTGGAGGGAGCTGCATAAGCGACTCAACTGTGCTTTGGGGTAGAGAGGAACTCTTCAGGAAAGCCTGGATTGAGAGGTCATCTGGGAGCACTGTACCAGCAAATCCTTCTGAATCTGAAACCAGGATCAAATGCATTAACCACTTGGTTGTGTTTCTGTCTTGTTTTCAATTTTCAGATTACACGCAGACCCACTCTCATTTGCCCGCAATCACACATGATATGTGCATCTTAAGCTCTTGCTGTTCTGCTTGTCCTGAGAGTGTTAATAGGTGAGTCACTGCCTGGGAGCTCCTGTCGGGCAGGACAGAGGGAGGGAGCGACTGTGCTGCACAGGAAGGAGGCACATACCTTGGCTTCAAAGAAGTCCTTGGCACCTTTGACGCCCTCCAGGGCAACATTGATCTCGGAGAGCTTCGCCAGCGCCATCAGCCCGCTGTCCTCCTGGAGCTCCCCCGCTGCGGCCTTGTGGAATATGAGCAAGAACTGCACAGAAAGACGGATTCGCTTCAGAGTCGACCTCCCGGAGAGAATTACAACAATCCCGCCTAGCCAAAGCTAAATTCATTACTGCCAAGCCTATAAAAAAAGGGTGTAAATGTGTGCGTGTGACCAATTATTTTTTCCCTTATCACACTGTCAAAAATGAAAACGTGCCCATTTTTCACAAGGAAATGGGCACGTTCCTATCTAGCTGATGAGAGTATAAATTGATTCAGACTTTTTGGAGGGCACTTTGGAACTATTTATCAAGAATAAAATGCTTTGACCCTCCCAAACATTAATTCCACTGCTGGGAATCTATCCCTCAGAGACATTTACACAGCAGTATAAGAAGCATTATCTGTAAAAGCAAAAAATTGCCAATTGTCCTATTTACAGCCGTGAAAGAAAAACTCCAACAGACTTGTATGTACTATTTTTTTAAACTAAATAATTTAATATTTCTGATTTTTTTCTATTTTGAGGAAGATTAGCCCAGAGCTAATATCTGCTGCCAATCCTCCTCTTTTTGCTGAGGAAGACTGGCCCTGAGCTAACATCCGTGCCCATCTTCCTCTACTTTATATGTGGGATGCCTGCCACAGCATGGCTTGCCAAGCGGGGCCATGTCCGCACCTGGGATTCGAACCCGTGAACCCCAGGCCACCGAAGCAGAACCTGCGAACTTAACTGCTGCGCCACCGGGCCGGCCCCTCTGATGTTTTTTAATCATTCTTATTTTCCATTTGTGTCTCATTTTTGTATTTGATTGTTTACTTTTCTTAGTGTTTTCTAAGAGATCTTTATAGAACCTGTATGTTTCAAATCCTTTAGATCTGTCACTTGCCTTTTAATTTTGTTTATGATAATTTTTGACTTTCAAAAATTTTGTATAAACTCTACCAGTCTTTTTCTTTTCTCTCACCAGTGTCATGCTTAGAAAAACCTTTCTTACCACCAAGGTTACAGAAACAATCGCTTATGTTTTGGTCTACTTTTTTTTTAACATGTAAATATTTAATCTCTGAAATTTATTCTGATCTATCATGTGAGGTTGATCATTAACCTTATTTTCTTCCAAATGGTTAGTTAGTAATCCCCACATCATTTATTGAATAATCCATCTTCTTCCTCTAGATTCAAAAATGTGATCTGAAAGAATGCATCTTTAAAGCCAACTTGTACTAAAGCCTCCAGAGAATACACTTTTAAGTAAATAAATAGGCCAAGCTGAAAAGGCAGGACCTTCGTCTTCCCATCCTTCTCCCCCAAGACAATTTTATGGCTTTTTACTTCTCTTCTTTAAAGAATTTTTGTGAATTTGTCAAGCAACCGCTCTCCAACTTCTACAGTTATTTTTTCATATGGAAAGAATATAAATTGATGCATTCCGAGTCATCGAAGTAAGAGGTTTCTCCAGGTTTTCTGGTGCTACCTAGAATACGTGTGCCTAACAGGAAATTTCAGGTTTTCAGGGTTTTTTTTCATGACCCTCTCTTCTAAAAAATGGCTCCCCCAAGGGAAAAGAACATTACCTAAAGTAGAGCGGGAAGTTAAACAACTTCGGCAGACTTTCCAAATGCCAACTTGGGTGTCTTTTACTACCAAGACTCTTAATCCCCAAAGGGAAGTGTTTCATGAAGAGAAAGTCTTGCCTCCAGCACCACCACTCCCAAACACCTTGCTAATAAGCCTTTCTTTGTAATTCTTGCTTCAGGGTCCTAACTCCACCGTGGATATTGCCAAACACAAAGCAAGAGATGAAGCGAGATGCTCAAAGACTTGTAGCTTTGCAGAGGCGACGGCCGTCAGCTTGTTCGGACACAAATGCTACATTCACCCACCTGCAGCTTCAAATTCTCTCACTAGAGGCCAGCAAAGACCCAGTTTGCTGCAGGCTATTGGAGCCGGAACAGTGGTTCTAGAGGTCTCTGAAAACAAGCCTGTTGAAAGAGGTGAGGCCCCCCAAGAATAGGATGGAGGGCAAAGGGAATGGGAGGCCAGTTTAGGTCAAGCTCTCACAGAAGAGATTGAAGCAGCAAAGATCAGGGCTTTAAATATGAGCCAGGCAAGGAGGGAAGGAGTCAAGTACCTGTCCCTTGGTACCCTGCCCATCCTTAAAGCATTTAGTTACAGAAGCCCTCCCCACCATTGCTCCATAAGGCGAACACAAAACAGGTAGCCCCTCCACCCAGCCATTCTCCTGGGCCCAGGGAGGCAGCTCAGGGAAGATGGAGCAGCGCCTCCCGCCTAGCAACAATCCAAGTGGTCTCGGGGGCTCTCTCACACCTACAGCGGAGATGGCAACGTTCCTCCACATTTGCAGAAGGGCTTACAGTATTCCTCACGGGTCTTTTAACCAGAGCAGATCCTGGCCATGTGTGATCATTCTCACTCTGCCAGCTCAGCAAATGACCAACAGCAGCCCTGTCATAACTTAGGGGTCCCCCTGCCCCAGCCAGTTAAAGAAGAAGAAAAAAAAAATCCAGCTCAACCTGAAAATGTTCAGCCTTCCAGAAAGCATGCCAGACATTCCCATTTAATTTTATTACAATCACCAACCCCCGAATGACAATTTCTCCAACCAGCCAGCCTTGTTTGTCTTCCTATTTATAGCCCACAAAGACTGGTATGTTGTAGAGAATTGGAAAGTGTCCTGGCTGTGACTATGAGCAAAGGGGAGGGAGGGGGAGGAGAAGCAGAAAACAAAGAAACAGACAGAGAACTAACACAGCTGAAAAGCAACTTCAGATACAAACTGTCAATTGCTTCAGATAAATTTGAGGAAATTTTTAATTTCATGGCTCTGACTGGTGATGCCAACACTGCCCCTGTATTAGTTAAAGCTCTCAGATGGCAAGTGACAGAAACAAACTTGTTGGCTTAAGCAAAAAGAAGGTATTCATTATATAAAAAGGATATCTTGAAAACCCAAGGGCAAAATACAGCGACCTGGAAGAGGAGTGGAAGTGGGAGAGGCAGTGCTCTTGGGGTTAGAGACAGCCTTCCTCTGTAGCTCTCGGGTCTGGGCCTCATGATAGAGAACAGACGCCCTACTCTTGAGTTACTCCTCCAGGAACCGCCACCTGCAGAACCAATTCACCCAGATTGGCCAGGGTCCCTCCGTGGTCCAATCAATTCCACTGCATCTGTCTCAGTTCTGCTTTGAGATGGAATGGAATTAGTGAGCACCATGAGGAAAAGAGAGGCGGATATTAGGTCTTCGCTGTCTGCTTCCGAAGGAGAATGAGGTGAGGACGGCCTGGAGTCCAATTCCAGAGCCTCAGAGCTACGGAGGTAGAATCGTGAACATTTGATCCACCCTTATGACTTCTTGTACGTGTCTGTACACATACACACACAAACCATAAATGCAAACACTCCTATTTTATGTACAGTTCCATAATCTGCTTTTGTCCCTATTTTTTTCTTCCTCTTCTTCTCCCCAAAGTCCCCCAGTACGTAGTTCTTCATTCTATTTGCAGATTCTTCTGGGTCTGCTATGTGGGATGCTACCTCAGCACGGCCTGATGAGTAGTGCCATGTCCATGCCCAGGATCCGAACTGGCAAAACCCCAGGCTGCCGAAGTGGAGTGCGCCCCCATCTCTACTTTTTATGTTGTCAATATTTGTTCTCTGGTCCTGAAAAACTGTGCTGCATCATCATTTTTGACAACATCTGTACCAATCTCCCTGTATCTTGTATGCAGGATGCCCCCACAGTGTGGCTTGATGAGTGGTGTGTAGGTCTGCACCCGGGATCTGAACCAGTGAACCCCAGGCCGCCAAAGCAGAGAATGTGAACTTAACTACTACGCTCCCAGGCTGGCCTCCTGCATCATTTTTAACAGTTCCATGTATGCCATTTTCTAAAATGCCCATAGTGTGTATGTATTATTTTTATAATTGGAAAAGAAATGGTTTGAAAGAAAGATCAATTCCCTTGTATGCTGGGGAAAAGCAGCAAGATAGTACTTAATGGAGACATACCTTCTGTATCAAAGAGCGGATGTGACATGCTTTGGTCAAGCTAATCCAAAGAGAAAGAAAAGGAGCACATTCATTAAGCACCTACTAAATGCCAGGTTGTGAGGAAAGAACTGTAGAAGTAAGCAATTTTGTCTACCTGGCAACCCCTGCCCCATGTGATGATGGTGGGGCTGTTGACCATGGCGCCCTATGGCACATGACTGGACTCAGCCAATCACAGTACCCTGAATGCAACGATTGGTCCACAAGATGTGCATGTGTCTAGTAGGGCCAATCAGAGGCCTTCTTCTGGGATAAAGACACCCTCTATTCCCCAGGGTTGCTAAGCTTGGGCAACATAACCTGGAGCTGCTAGCAGCCATCTTGGCAGGCCCCAGGGACAACATCTTACGTGGAAGGAGAAGATGAGGTGGACATAGAAGAAAGCACAGGGGGCTGGCCCCGTGGCTGAGTGGTCGGGTTCGTGTGTTTCGCTTCAGCAGTCTGTGGTTCGCCAGTTTGGATCCTGGGCATGGACGTGCACACCATTCATCAAGCCATGCTGTGGTGGCATGCCACATAAGAACTAGAATGACATACAACTAGGATATACAACTATGTACTGGGGCTTTGGGGAGAAAACAAAAAAAAAGAGGAAGATTGGCAACAGATGGTAGCTCAGGGCCAATCTTCCTCACCAAAAAAAAAAAGAATAGAAAAAAGAAGAAAGCAGAGTCAAGATACGGCAAGAGCAAGACCCTAGATTACTTGTATGTAAAGCACTTCCATTTCATCTCCCAGGTATGTGAGCCAATAGTTGTCAGTTCTTTTCTTGTTAGTTGGCATTCTCTTTCCATCACTTGCGACCAAGAGTTCTAACTGATACAGGCACAGAAAGAGAACTTCGTTCTTGCAACAGTCCTGAGGGAACGCTATTAACTAACATCCCAACTTAAAGACAGAAAAACTGAGGCTCAGAAGTAAAATAACTTGCTCAAGTTACACAGCTCTGAGGGGCAGATGGAGGGCTGACTGGAAGCCCCTCGACATTACAGAAGCACAGCACTGGCCCACTAGCGGCTTACAACACCAGCGGAAACCATCAGTGAAACACAGTCAACATCGCTTAACGACGGGGACACGTTCTGAGAAATGCGTCATTAGGTGATTTCACCTGTGTGTGAACATCACAGAGCGCACTTCCACAAATCTAGATGGTACAGCTACTACACACCTAGACTCTATGGTACTTATCTTATGGGACCACCGTCATATATGTGGTCCATCATTGACCGAAATGTCATTACGTGGCGCGTGGCTGTACCTAAAGCAGGAGGGTGGGCTGTGGAGTAGTAATGGCAAATGTGTCTACACTTCCAAGTCCTGCACCTTTAGGTACAACTGCTAGAGATGGGACCACAATGGGGCTCTGAGCTGACAAAGACTGAATGTGAATGTCACCGAAGCTTTGTAGGCGGGTTGAGAACCCACAACAGGAACCCTCTGGAGATTGCCAAGCCTCCGATGTCCACTGTCTGCAGGAAATGGGCAAACCAGCAGCTAACCCAAAGCTTACCAAGCATCTTGGACTCAGGGAGGAGCGTGTTCGGAGGGCCTCTCAGTAAAAAGCGGGGGAGGATCGTGTCTTAGCTCAGTTGGTGACTTGCACAGACCTCCAAACACCCTCTCGATTTCTGTGTCCCAGAGGTCACCACTTTGCACAGAAGCTGCTTCCCCAGCATTACAGGGCTTCACCAAGGCAAAAGCTTTTACTTTTGATCCCCCAGGGGAACCTGCGTTGGACAGAGTCAGTGCCCAGCATGATGCACGAATGATACGAAGGAACCAAATGAGAGGCGATGAAGCCAGAGGGGCAGCTGTGAAGCCAGAGACAAGAGGAGGCTGTGTGTCACAGAAGCTGCAACACACGCCCAGCCCTGAGTAGGGGCCTGATTTCAGGCGGGTGCCAAGCCTTTCGGCCGTCTATCTCCTTAGCTCTGAAATGAGAAGCCTGGACTAGATTATCCTGAGGGTTATGCCCAACACAGGCTTTCCGTGATCTTCTATCTCCACGTCTGCTGGTTCAGGAAAGGAAGAGACAGGAGAATCTGGAGTTGATTCCTGGGCAGTGAGAAGCAAGGCTGGTTTTGTCACAGCTGGGCAGGGGACGCATGGCTGCCAGTTCAGCTAGAGACCCCCAGGAAGAGCATCCAACAGCCGTCAGTAGCCTGGACAGAAGACGAGTACATGGCCGAAGTTCTCGCCATCAGAAACCAGGACTCCAGCGCTCCACCATTTCTGGAACAACCAAGGTTAGACACCAGGAAGCAAGGACAGACCTCTCTTCTCTCAGCTCCCGAGGGCCCAGCTGAGACAGGCCTGGTTCTCAGTATGCAGCAGCTGGACTAATGCTCTGAGCATTGAGCCAGACGTCACCAAAGTTATTCTAATACCAGGTCACACTGACACATGTAGAGGCCTTTCAACAAAACTCAAACAGACAAAGCATGGAATTCTCTTCCTTACGGAGCTGCATCCATGGCATGGAAGAAACCCAATGGCTCTGAGACTCTTTCCCAAAATAGAAATGGCTTTATCATCAAGGTTCTACCCATTTAAGCATCAGGCTATGAATCTACATACACCCTTCCAGGAAGACATCTGTGTACACAAAATTTCGCCTGCAATTTCAGGGGTTCAAAGACGAAAAAGCCCACGGAGGAGGGGAGCCCATGGGCAAGAGCAAGACCCTTTATTTAACTGCTTTTTTAAAAATGATTTTTAAATTCTTAGTGTAAAAATTAAAAGTTTTAATATATAAAAAAATAGAAATTATAAAACCATCAAACTTTTGCACCCACAAATATCCACCATGAATATTTTGGTGAACATCCTTCCAGATTTGTCAACCCTTACCGGTTTGTACCCAAATGAGGTCATCCTCCCCACAGTGACTTTCAATCTGCTTACTGAGCCTTTTCCCACGCCAGCACGGCAATTCATTAGCTCTTTAAAGATATTTTTAAAAGCAGGATTGTAAGTTAAACATCCAATCAGCACCCTAAGAAGCCAAAGCCAGGGGACTGTAAATCTGAGGGTCCTCTCGGGGCACTCCCCCTCCAGGGGCTCAGGGCCAGCAGGACGCAGGTACCTCACGGAAGCTGAGTTTGCCGTCGAAGTCCTCATCCACCTCCTTGATCATGCTCTTCAGGCCCAGGTGGGTCTGGGGAGCCCCCAGCTTCTCCATCATCAGCTTCAGTTCCATCAGGTCGATGAAGCCGTCCCGTCCAGCATCGTACCTGCGAGGTCAAAGGAAGGATGCTGGTGAGGGATGGCCAGAGCCAGGATGGAAGGACACTTGTTACTCCCCCAAACGTGTCGTTCTTTTGGCCTCATTTATTGAAAAATGATTCAAACACCTCCTGCTTTGCAGGGCCCACCTGGTCACCGCATCAGACGGGACCCTCTTCTCGAAACACCTTTGGGTTCTGCACAATCTGATTCAAAGTGGATCTTGTGCCACCCGGTTGTTTTCATGTCTTTTATCTCCTACCTAGGCCGTAAGTTTCTCAAAGACGAAAAACATGCCAGTTTACCTTTACTTCCCCAGTTTTGGTCAACAAACATCGACAGAACCTCCTGATCTAGACAAGAGCATCCTACACACCCACTGCATCCACACGGAGTGACTGGGAATTCCAGAAGCCTCCTCATGGGTCTCTGCCACCCCCATTTCCACGGACCCCTCCGTTCGTCCTCCTGGTCTCCTGTCTGTGGAAGCTGGTTCCCATCCTTGCACGTGGCTGTGAATCAGCCCCGGTCTGGTTTTGTGCTTTGTCCTGTGGCTCATTCATTCAGCCTCCAACTCTGAAGAGTCACATATGTGTGAGTGACTGTTGAGAGGGGACCTGTCTTTACCCTCTTGGCCGAGGTTTGGCCACAGAGCCAGCACCTCTGCTGGCTGTTCCTCCAGCCCCCCAAACGCCCGCCTGGAAACAAACCCAGCCTCACTACGATGGGGGATCCTGGCCCTGCCCTCTATTCCCGAGTGCCTGGGCCAGCCCCGTGGGAGTCTTCTTCAGCCTTCTGCCGGCCACTCCATCCCTCCCTCTTCTCTACACACGTGGGCAGATACAGCGTTTTCTCACAGACTCCCTGGCTCCCCTCCCTTCCAGTCCATCCTATTTTTCGTAACCCAGAGATGGCTTGTTGCTCAGGTATGAACACCTTGTTTTAAAAAACAAATCAGTTTACACTAGCCAAAGGGTGGAAACAACCCTAGTATCCATGGAAAGATGAATGGATATACAAAATGTGGTATATCCATACAATGGAATGTGGTATATATTTATACAATAGAATATTATTTCAATAAAAGGGCTGGCCCCGTGGCCAAGTGGTTAAGTTCGCATGCTCCACTTTGGCAGCCCAGGGTTTTGCCAGTTTGGATCCTGGGTGTGGACCTGGCACCACTCATCAGGCCCTGCTGGGGCAGCGTCCTACATAGCACAACCAGAGGCACTCACAACTAGAATATACAACTATGTACTGAGGGGTTTTGGGGAGAAGAAGAAGAAAAAGAAAGAAAATAAGAAGATTGGCAACAGATGTTAGCTCAGGTGCCAATCTTTAAAAAAAAAAAAAAAGAAAGAAAGGAATGAAATTCTGATGCATGCCACAATATGGACGAACCTTGACACCATTATGCTAGGGTTGAAGAAAGCCAGACACAAAAGGACAAGTACTGCATAATCCCACTCATATCCCCAGAATAGCCAAACTCATAGAGACAGAAAGTAGAACAGTGGTTGCCAGGGGCTGAGGGGAAGGGGGAGAGGGGAGTTGTTGTTTCATGGGTAGAGTGTCAGTTTGGGATAAGGAAAAGGTTCTGGAGACAGATGGTGGCGAAGGATGCCCAAGAATGTGAATACGCACTGAACTGTAACTTATATGGTCAAGATGGTAAATTTTATATGCATTTTGCCATAATAAAAAAGTTAAATAAATAAACAAATCAGGCTTCTTCATGATCTATCGCCCCCTCCAACAACAACAAAACCCCACCATTGTTGGAAACCATACCATCATCTACCAAGAAATGTAGCCTGTGGGCAACCAGAAATCTCGCTCCGGGGGCTGGTGGTATTCAGAGCCCATGCGGTCGGGCTGGAGAGGAGGCCCAGTTCTCCCCAATGTGCTCGGTGCCAGCTGCAGTGGCCAGCTCATGCCATTCCTCCCACACAGGACACCCCCTCCCTGCTCTTCTCGGTGCCCTTTCTGTGCCCCAGAGCTCTGGGAGCTGCCCCCTTCCTCTTCTGAGCTCCACAGCACCCATTGTCTATCCTCCTCTGGTGCTCGCCTGATGTCACCTCCCTCTGCTGAATATTTTCTAACTCCAGCAGCTCTGTGCTCCCAGCGGGCACTGCTCCTTGCCTGGAAGATTTATACTGCAAGGCACGAAAGGATGCAGATGAGACCCCCTGGAGGTCTGCTGGTGAGCTCTGAGGACTCAACACCAAGACAGGTTTTCCAAGTCTGGAAATGAGCAAGGGGCTCCTGGGTTTCCAGGAAGTGGGCAGAGCATAGGAATCACAGATGGACCAGCCCAGGATGTAGTATTAGCAAAGGATGGTTTGTGAGCACTTAAAAAGGAAGCGATGAGTGCCATGGACTCACTGAAAACGACTCAGGGATGGGCCTCAGTTTACTTCTTTTTAAAATAACAGCTTTATTGAGATATAATTTACATACCATAAAATTCACTCTTTTAAATTATACAATTCAGTGACTTTTAGTATATTCACAAAGTTGTGCAGCTATCATCACTAATGAATTCTGGAACATTTTCATCACCCCAAAAAGAAATCCATACCCAGTAGCAGTCATTCCGCAGCCCACTCTCCCCCACCTACCCAGCCCCTAGCAACTACTAGTTTGCTTTCTGTCTCTATGGATTTGCTTATTCTGGACATTTCATATAAATGGAATCATATGATATGTGGCCTTTCGTGTCTGGCTTCTTTCACTGAGCATAATGTTTTCAAGGTTCGCCCATGTTGTAGCATATATCGATCAGTCCTTTATTCCTTTTTTTTTTTTTTTTAAGATTTTATTTTTTCCTTTTTCTCCCCAAAGCCCCCCGGTACATAGTTGTGTATTCTTCGTTGTGGGTTCCTCTAGTTGTGGCATGTGGGACGCTGCCTCAGCGTGGTCTGACGAGCAGTGCCATGTCCGCGCCCAGGATTCGAACCGACGAAACACTGGGCCGCCTGCAGCGGAGCGCGCGAACTTAACCACTCGGCCACGGGGCCAGCCCCTCGATCAGTCCTTTATTCCTTTTTATTTATTGCTGAATGTTACTCTATTGTATAACCCTACCATATTTTATTTATCCACTCATCACTTGATGGACATTTGAGTTTTTTCCACTTTTTGGCTGTTATGAACATTCGTGTCCAAGCTTTGGATATCTTTCCATTTCCCTTGGGTATATATTCAGGAGTGGGATCGCTGGGTTGTACGCTCATTTGCTTTTGAAACAAGGTTGTCAAAGCGATTCAACAGAAAACCATAGCTGACTTGATGTCTTTGCCAGGGTCAGCAAGGCCATTCTATTAGGCTTCTGGGGGAAAGATAAACAGGTACAGATGCCCATACAATTAGGCGAATTGGCTGTTAGTTATAGGGCCACCTAGAAAGGGGCCAACTATCAGATTTGCTGGTGACAAAAAGTTGGAGCAGAATTTTGGCCCAAAAGCTCTCAGCCAGCTGGTATGACGTCCAGGAATAAAATATAGCAAGGAAGAATGCAAGGTGCTAAATATAGAATTTCCATATGATCCAGCAATTCCTCTTCTGGGTAGACACCCAAAGGGACTGAAAGCAGGGACTCAAACACATATTTCTTTGTACACAGTATTCATAGCAGCATTATTCACAATGGCTAAAGATGGAAACAACCCAAGTGCCTATTGATGGATGAATAGATAAGTAAATGTGGTATATACTTACAGTGGAACATTATTCAGCCTTAAAAAGGGAGGAAATTCTGACACATGCTACAACATGGACAAACCTTGAAGACATTCTGCTAAGTGAAAGAAGGCAGACACAAAAGGACAAATACTGTGTCATCCCACTTCACGAGGGATGCAGAATAGTCAGATTCATGGAGGCAGAAAGCAGAATGGCAGTGGCCACGGGATGGGGGAAGAGGGGAACGGGGAGTTATTATTTAATTGTTATTCTTAGAGTTTCAGTTTTACAAGATGAAAACAGCTATGGAGCTGGATCGCGGTGGTGGCTGCACACCAATGTGAACGGACTTGACGTCACTGAACTGTACACTTAAAAATGGGTAAAATGTGGCCCCGTGGCCGAGTGGTTAAGTTCGCGCGCTCCGCTGCAGGCGGCCCAGTGTTTCGTTGGTTCGAATCCTGGGTGCGGACATGGCACTGCTCATCAGACCACGCTGAGGCAGCGTCCCACATGCCACAACTAGAAGGACCCACAACGAAATATACAACTATGTACCGGGGGGCTTTGGGGAGAAAAATAAAATCTTTAAAAAAAAAAAAAAAAGGGTAAAATGGTAAATCTCACGTTATATGTATCTCACCACAATTCAAAACCAAAAAGGCAAGATCCTGAAACTAAGTCACCCAAACTGACTTTGCAAGTCCAGGCTTTGAGGGAACCAGAGCATAGCGGCAGGTGCAATGACATCTGGAGATCTGCAATCCAGCAGTCTCTCTCCCCTTATCCACTGGAGAGATGTTCCAAGACCCCAGTGGACGCCTGAAACCACGGATAGTATCAAATCCTATAGATACTATGTTTTTTCCTATACGTACATACCTATGATAAGTTTTAATTTATAAATTATGCACAGAAAGAGATTAACAACAATAACTAATAATAAAATAGAACAATTGTAACACTATACAGGCATACCTCATTTTATGGCACTTCGCATACACTGCATTTTTTACAAGACCCTCCACCAGCAAAAAGACCATGACTTGCTAGAGGCTCAGATGATGGTTAGCATTTTTCAGTAATACAATATTTTTTAATTAAGGTGTGTACATTGTTTTTTTAGACATAATACTATTGCACACTTAACAGACTATAGTGTAGACCTAACTTTTATATGCACTGGGAAACCAGAATATTTGTGTGACTCGCTTTACTGTGTTATTTGCTTTGCTGTGACGGTCTGGAACTGAACCCACAATATCTCCGAGGTATGCCTGTCCTGTAATAAAAGTTACCCTAATCTTAGCAACCTCAGCATACAATTTATTTTCTTTCCTTAAGAGGAAAACTTTCGCCTTTTCACTTAAAGGAAGCATTTTAAGCTTCTCTGTGGCATATCCGAATTGCCAGCATTATTACTCTCGCACTTTGGGGCCATCATTAAGGAAAATAAGAGTTACTTGAACACAAGCACTGCAATACTGCGAAAGCAGATCTGATAACCGAGACGGCTACTAAGTGACTAGCGGGCAGGTAGCGGATACAGCGTGGATCTGCTGGACAAAGGGATGATTCACGTCCAGGGAGGGACAGCAAGAGATTTCATCAGGCTACTCAGAATGGCGCACAATTGAAAACCTATGAATTGTTTATTTCTGGAATTTTCTATTTAATATTTTCGGACCGTGGTTGACCACAGATAACTGAAACCACAGAAAGCAAAATCGCAGATAAGAGGGGCTGTACTATAGTGGGTTGAGGGTGCTGCCAAAAACCCAGGGGGTGAAATCATGGCGGCAAGAATGAAGTCTCAAGTCCCGAACGAAGGGAGTCACAGTCCTCCCCACCCCATGACAGTCTGCTCCACTCCAGGTCAACTCCATACTTTGGGGGACATGGGCCTGGTCAGTGGGGGGCACCCAAGAGTGAATGGACTTAAGACCCCACGCAAAAATGGGAGTAGAAGGAACCGGGAGCATTCGGCTCTGGGAAGCAGAGAGCTATCTTGAGATTATGCATTTAAACTTCCCAGCAACATTCCCAAAGAACATCCAAAACTGGGCTCTGTGCGTGGACAGGACAGAGATGGGCTGTAGCCAACACAAGGAAGAGGTTTCTGGCAAAAACAGCCGACTAGCAGGAGACCTGAGGTAAGGAGAGCTCTTACAAACAGGGTAGGGGGATGGTCTCTGTTACAGGGAGTCCTAGTCAAGGCAAACAGGCTTCTTTAGTGTGGAACTTTCCAGAACCTTCCATATGGTCATGTGTCTGAAACTTATGAGAGGGAAACAGAGCACAGAGACTCCTCTGACCACATAATCCTCTGTGTTTGGGGATTTTCCACTGGAGAAGGCACAAATTGGCAATCTAGTGTTCCAAGGAAAACACTTTGGGAAACACTTCCCAGGGGAAGTCAATGTCAGAAGGACAGCCAGCTAAACAACCACAACGGTCCCCTCCATGCCGAGATTTTGAGTAAATGTCCTCTGCCCCCTGCTCAGTGCACAGTGCATGTTCCAACGTTGGTTGCAGAAGAGAAGACTGAAGCCATGAAGGATGGTGCACTCAAGATGCGACTCAGTCGGGGCAGAAGCAGAGTGCTAGGGTCTGAATGCAGAGAAAGGGGAGAAAGTGGAGGGAGGAAGGGAGCAGCTGAAAAGCTTGGGTGCAAAGAGAGGGGAGAGCCCCAGGAACAGGACACAAACTGGGACGAGGATGGAGGAGGTCAGAAAAGGTCAAGAAAGAAGGTAGGAATTTGTGGGGGTAGGAAAGACCCGGGAGCCCCACTCACCTAACCTAGGGTCAGCACAGCCTCCACAGCCCCAAGGGGCTGTCCACATGGGCACATGGGGTCCTGCACAGGGAGGAGCTTTCCTTCAGAAACAAGGGAGGGGCTCGGAGGAGTTATCCTCCTATTTCTCTTCTGGGGTTCTGATCGAGAGAGTCAAGAAGGTCTGGAAACCCTTTCCGTTAGGCCTTCCAGCCTGAAACATTCTCCAGACCTAATAAAAGGGACAAATGTGTCTGAAAAGGCCTCCACAAAGTCTGGGTGACAGGTAAAGGAATTCCAATTTCTTTAAATGGGCAGGGAAACTTGGTTCGACTCCCTTGGTGAGCACGTACGTGGAAGAAGGAGCCCCCAGCCGCAGTGCGGGAATCCCAGAGAGAGGACAGGGACAAAGCTGAGCCCAGTGCAAGCCCTGTTCATGTCCTGCCGGGAGCCACCAGCTTGGCACAGGAATAAAGCCAGCGTGCAGACGTGGAGGGGCCATCTCCAAGGCAGAGCGGGGCAGGGAAGGAGGTCAGGAGCCGCCACCGCCTTCACTCCCAAGGACTCGGTAAGGACTGCTTCCCTTTGTTCCTGCCTTGATGCACTGGCCAAGTGCCACATCCAAGTCCTGGGGGGACTATAAAGTGACCACATTAGCAGCACCCTCACCCCTCCCCGTGGAGCGGGGATTTACAACCCAGAAGCGCATCCTCCCCTCTTCAAGGTCACCGTCTGTGAGGTTTGTCCACAGTCCTTTCCTCCAGGGCCTGGATTCGCAAGACAGGCAGGAAAAACCTCCCGGGTCCCCTTCATCATCTTCCTGTTTTATCTGCTCCTCTCAAAGCATCCTATGACCACATGTGCAGTGCACACAATGGGATTCAAAGCGCCTAATGACTAAAACCAGTCTGCTCTGCAGTTCCCAACGCATTGTCTCATGTACCAATCCTTTTCATCTTTACAACAGGCCTGTGAAGAATTAATAGGAGCCACCTGGGCTTACTGTTTGTTGAGAGCTTGCTGAGGGCCAGACGCTGTGCGAAGTCACCTCGTTTAATTCAGCAGTGCTGTGAAGTGGTCATTAGTCACCCCGCTGGAGAGATGGTGAAAGCTGAAGTCCCGGCGAAACCAACTCCTTTGGATCAGCACTAACCTGGGACTTCCGAGCAGGCGCTTGGCTTTACATGGGAGCAGGGAAGGCAAGGATGATCGTTAACTCAGTCTACACTATGAGCCCCTCAACTCAGTGGGGGCAGGGGGTAGAGTGCATACTCGGTGTCCCAACCAACAGACCACCGTTGTAACTGTGAGATTACACTTTTGACCATTTAGATCTGAAGACTATGCAGAAACGAAAGGAGCCACGTTGCTGAGTCCCGAATGTATGTGGATTCTGATTCGGTCTCAGAGCATCACGCCGCAGACTGCCCACATACACAAAGTCATTAATTTTTGACCAAGAGAATACCCATGTTGCCATCTTACAAACATGTGGAGAGACAGTCTCACCAGCCACGCCCTTCAATAGATTTCGTCTGATGTAACTCTCCAACACTCTCAGGATATAGCACTGTTAGGCTGATGGAGGTCAACCAGCCCAAGGTCACTAGGCCCCGGGGAGGTTAGCCAGGCAGACCCCAGCCTGATGCCCAAGCCTGAAGCCTGACCCTGGGGCTGGGCACCACACCACCAGAGGTAGGTTTTGGGGAAAGAAGACCGGATATCATGTCAGACCTTACAGAACCAAGGCTGGCCCTCCAGTGACAGTTAACAGAGACAAATTAGCAAAAGCTGAGGCAGAGAGACGGTTCCTGAGGAAGTAAGGTATTAAAAAGATAAAAGCTTTTCTGGAGGTTGTAGGACTACACCATTCCAGAATCCCAGGGTGGGTGCAGCTGCAGGAAGCTGAGGGTGAGGGCCCTGGGCAGAGGTTGGCCCGGGGGCAACACACCCTTCCCCTGCTCAGAGTTCCTCTCTTCAAGCACCTATAGCGGGAAGACCCCTTTAGACAAGGCCATCTGCAAACGGGTGACGTTTACTCCAAACTTTTGGGCCTCTGGGCAAGGCGAATGCAGATTACTTGTTTCCTTCATTCTGGAAACCTCCTTTTTGTCATCGTTCCCCCCACCCTCCCAATGAAAATGCAATCACATCCCTCAAAATCTAGGATCCACGCTCGAGGACAGGAAACAACACCTAGAATAGCCTGCCCAGGTCAAGCCCACCTGCATGGCCAGCTGGCAGGGCCACCCGCCAGCACCTCCCTGGCACAGATGGCCCTTCCCAGGCTGGGGGTGTGCCAGCAGGCCCCAGGGGAACCCACAATGGGGAGGCCTGGGGAGAGAGGGAGGCCCCAGCCCAGTGAGGCCCCACAGGGCCCCAGTCCTGGACCCATCTGGGGCTCTCTTTCTCGCTACAAGCCCGGCCTCAACCGCATTCCGCCTCCCCTATTCAAACATTTAAGACATTTCCCTTTCCTTCCCACAGTTTACATCTTTCAAATACTTGCAGGCTTACTGGGGCTCCCTTAAGCCCTTGGCTCCCCCCACCACCATCTGAGCTCCTTATACCAGTTCTTTTCTATAATTTAAATTTTAACCCAGAGTTTTCTTATTACAGGCAACCCAGGCTATTAAAGAAAAACCACCCATAAGCCCAAGACCTCACACCCTTATTTGTTCCTGGGCCCTCCTTCTAGTCCTCTGGACTGGTGGCCTTTGCCCATGTTTCTGCTCTAAGACGTCCTCAGCCCCTTTCCTCTTTGTACTCCCCAGGAGGGAGACTCCAGTCTCATCAGCACTGGGATGTCCTGCAGACACAGCGGGTTCAAGCCCAGCCTGCCCTCCCTTGGGGGAGACTTGGGCCGGTGGTCCCCCTGCAGACGGACGGAGTCTAACAGGACAGAGAGGCTGTGCCTGCCGGTGGTAGAGGAGCCGAAGGGGACAACACGCCATCCCCAGCCCTGGCCCCACCAGCAATCAAGGAGAGGAGCTATTTTTAAAGGCAGTACCTGTCTGCAGCCGTGGAGAGGAGGCCGACAGCCCCCAGGGCTTCTGCTCTGGGGAGCCGCCCACGCCCAGTGGGGCCTCAAACAGCTCACCATCTGCAGCATTCTGGGGAAAGCCCAGATCCACAGGCTGCCGAATAAAATTCCCTCTTGCTGAGTCTCTAGGAAGCCGGTGCCCAGAAGAGGATCAGGTCTGCCTTCCACAGGCTCAGTTCCCCCCACACTTTCCTGACGGGGGCCCTCACTGCACAGTGGGGTGGGCTAGGGTGAGATGGCCTGTGATCCCCCGTTATGGGCCCACAGCTGTGCGTGCCTGTGACCTGGGAAAGCCCCAGGCCTGGGGAAAGGGGCCCACCGTCCCCCTCACCCCACCCATGGGACAGCAGCAAGGCAGCAGGGGCCGGGTTCCAGTGTCCACCCAGTGCTGTTCCCTGCCTCACTTGCTCTCTCAGCTTCCACAGGGCAGGGCCCCTGGGTTTTCTTGGTTTTCACTTCGCCAGAATAATCTTGCCATTAAGGAAGAAAGAAGCCGGCCAGCCTTTGTCTGCCTGAGGCCCGGCCATCAGAAACCCCCCAGGGATCCCTCAGAGGGAGCTTCTCAGGAGGATGGCAGTGCCCCAGAAAATGCCTTAGTGTTTGGGGGGCTCGCCTGTGCCTCAGAGACCAGCAGGACCTCGGAACGCCCTTGCTTCTCTTTACATAGAGGGGCTTTGTCTGGAAATCATGCCCCACCTTTTCAAACAGGCAGGCGCTGGCTACTCAAAGTGTGGCCCCTGCACCAGCAGCCTCACGGTCACCCAGGACTGATGGAAAAGCAGAATCTCAGGTCCCTCCCCAGAGCTGCTGAATCAGAGCCTGCATTTTCACAAGATCTCTCGGGCCCAGGCACTTTCAAGTTGGAGGGCCCAGGCACTTTCAAGTTGGAGACGGGCACTGTGCCAGACTTTCCCCAAAGCAGGTGGCCTTTCCCAGGGCCCTCGGGTTCTCCCTGCGGGTGTCCCTAATTGTGCCTGTCCAGGTGAGGGTCAGGACTTCCCTGAGGCCATGGGACTGTCGTTCCCTCCTCCGTGCTTCCCTTCCTGCCTGTTCTCTGGGTTTCTGGTTTCCCAGCCTTTGTGCAGGTCCTCTCTAGCTGACAAATCAACTGCTCCTCCTTCCTGCCTGCCTTCCTTCCGATTTGCTGCAGGCTGGGAAACCAGATCCTGAAAAGTGTTACAATTGCTTGGAAAGTAAGAGCAAGGAGGCTCTGAGGAAGGGCCCAGGGACTCCGGGGAGTTAAGTACAAAAGCTTGAGCCCAGAGTCTGATTTCCAATCAGGATGCTCCCGGCCAGCTTGTCAGTGAGCTCCCAGCTCTCCCTGAGAGCCATTCACTCGCTCACTCACCACCTGGCTCCCGTCTACCTGGGGCCTCTCCAGAGCAGAGGAGAGCACAAAGACCGGTCCCAGTGGGCAGGCAGAGGTCCAGAGAGACAGGTGAGCTGTGATAAGGCCGGAACTTGGGCAGAGCTGGAGCCGAGGGAGGTGGCTGGGACAGAGGACCAGGAACTAACTGGAGCAAACGTGCAGAGCCACCGAGGGAGCCACTGTCACCAGTCTAGTCCAGAGGTGCCAGAATGTCCCCGAAGGGGGCATGGGGCCAGCTCCCACAAGGCATTCTGGGAAAGTTGTGTCTTCCTAAGGGCAATGGGGCAGGGGCGACACAACGACAAGCTCCAAAGAGTTTGAAGCAGAGAAGTGACAGCAGATTGCCATTTCAGGAAAATCTCTCAGCTCGGTGTGCAGGATGGATTTTTCTGGGGATGAGTGAGCAGACTAAGACAGGGGCCCAGTTGGGGAGCACGCAATTGTCCTAGCCATGGAGGGATGCAGGGAGGGCGATGGTGAGGTGAGGGCGTCACTAGGTGAGCTGAGCGCCAGCATCACCTGTTCTGTGCACAGCTAGTGCTGCGGGGGCCCACTTCTGGCAAATAGCCTTCCTTTTCTGGGAAGAGGCCAACATCATTGCAAGCTACAGGAGACCCGTGGAGGCTGGATCCCCCCCACCCACCAGCCACAGCGCCCTGTATTTCCATACATGGTGTCTGGAAGTTCATAAAGAAAGGAGGGAGGCAGGGCAGAGCTGAAGCGCCCCCTCATTGCCACAGAGCACCCACTATGTGCTCAGCACCTTGTAAGACAGCAGAGGGGGTGCAGAGCCCGGTAGCCGCTACCCGGGCCTTCAAGACAAGCAGGGAAATCCGCTTTGTCCCAAATGTATGCAGGGAGAGTGGCCACAGGGACAGTGGCTCACTGCACCCAGCTCCCCCAGCCTCATGCCCGCAAACTGGCTGCCATACACAAGGAGGTTTTGTCCCCTGCTGATGCCAGCCACCCAGAGTGGAAACAAACAAACCAGCCCCCATGTCCACCCCAAAGGAACATCCCAGTGACAACAAGATAACAGGTCAGTAATGAGCTATCAGCCAGAACTAAAATGAGTAACAGGACAGGCTTCCCGTGGGAAACCTGCCCTGAGCAATCCCTGATGGGGAGGTGGGGGGCTGAAAGGGCTCTTTTCATCAGGGATGTCGAAATGAGCAGGGTCGGTTCTCTGCTGGGAAGGTGCAGAAATGGGGTGTCTCCCCTTGGCTCACAACACTTCCTATAAAAGTCCTGAGAGAGGGGCCCCCAAGTCCAGGAGTCAGGGGAAATGGCCGGGGGGAGGCGCAGGTCTTGGGGAAAGCCAGGGGCCACAGGCCCAGCTGAAGCGGACAGTGGGGGACTCGGCCATCCCTCCAAACAGGAAGGAAGAGCACCCCGGCTGCCAGCCTCTGGGCCTGAGTCTCCATCTCCCCACACCGCTTCCCTGCCAGCCAGTCCTTTTCCCGTGTTCCTCCTCTGGGCTGGCACTACCTTAAATCCCGCAGCCGGGCTGGGGGCCCAGGGACCTGCAGCTCCCTCAGTGGAAAGAAGATGGGCTGGCACCGAGTGACCTAATTAAGGCTGTGACTGCACACCGAGTGGTCACGCGATCTTGGGGACAACCTGAGAAGGTGGTCACTTATTTTTTTCCACATCTCACTTACAGCCGTGTGCCCGTGTGCCATGTAGTCGGCGGCACTACCGGAGGGAACTCACAAACCTCCCATTCTCTAGACAGCCCCGGGGGCCGAAGCTTCCCTGGGCAGTAATTAGGGCCTCAGTGCAGCTCCAGAGGCAGCGCCCAGACCCTCTACAGGGGTCACGGCACCCCGGTCCTGGGCCCACCCCGGGATGGGCGTGGGAACTGGAGGAAGATGTTAGCCACACTCAACCACAAAGACCGTCCCTTGGAGTGGGGAGGGAACCTACAAGAAATGACAATAATTGGACAGACCTAAGTACAATCAATTGGCAATCGGGGGTATGAGAGAGGGGCTGTGGGGGGCCATCATCCCAGCAGGAGTAGGGCCAGGCTGAGGGGGACCAGCGAGAGAGAAAAATGCAGCACCCAGTTGGGACTGACCTTGCGGGTCATTATGAGGAGTCTGGCATTTGTCCCATGGGTGCTAAGGAGCTACTGAATATTGTATGTTGCCCCCAACCCACAAAGGCTTCTGAAGAAGAAAGCAAGGTAACGAGATCTGGGCTCCAGCAGGAAGTCACCACAAGTAGGATGGATGGGGGAGGCCAGGTGCCCCAGGCCTGGGGCGGGTAGTCCAGCGAGGCCTGGAGGTCAGGCAGCCTGCAGAGGCCGTGCCACCCATGGCCCCACCTGGCCATGCAGTGGGGCGTGTCAAGGATGGCTGAGATCTGGAGGTGGGAACGACACTAATGAGAATGGCTTTTGGCACAGGGGACAAGAGCACAGGCCACCTGGGTTCAAATCCCAGCTCCACGACTTATACCATGTGTGACGCTGGGAAGTTACCCAACTCTGTGCCTCAGTTTCCTCATCTGTAAAATGGGCGGTGATAACAGCACCCACCTCATAGGTTTATGATGTGAAAACGCTAAGAGCAGTGTCTGCACCCCGGTGCTCTGTAAGTGGCTGTTAGGTGGTGTCAGGGGAGCCCAGGGCTCAATGAAGTCGGTCCTTGTAGGCAGGGTGGGGGGAGCACGGGGCATTTAGGGAGGGGACAGAGACCCTGTCACCGAGGCCAAGCTGGGCAGAGCTGGGCAAGATTGGGGCCAGCACCTCTCTGAGTCCATAACAGTGCTCCCCAGGTCCCCGTCAGCACAGAGCTGAGACGGTCAGCAGGCAGATCTTGTCTGTAGAGGGCCGATGGCCAGGGACTGCCGTCCTAGGCACCACCAGTGTTGAATGAGCCATGCCAGGTCGGGCTGGGGGTTCCCCAGAGCTGTCTGACCCCAGGGCTGGGATCAGCTGCAGCCCTCGGGTCCCTCTGCCATTCCCACCAGGATGGGGAGCAGGGGCCAGCGTGGGCACGTGGCAGTTTGTAAGTCCCGAACGATGCTCCCACTTCCTGCACGCCTGATCCAGGCTGGCAGAGGGCTAAGGGCGTACTGCCAACTACAGGCAGCCACACCCCCGGCAGAGGTAGGGGTCCCCACTTTGGAATCAGAGCCCGGCACAGCTGGAAGGAGTCCACTGCTCTCCTGCCCTGTCCCCACGGCTCCAGTAACTGGCCACGAGGAGCTGCTGCTGTCACTGGCCCCCCAGACCTCACGTCCAAAACCAAAGATTTGACTTTCATTCAGCAACACAGGGGCAGCTAGGCTGAGACTGAAAGAAAATAAAACCAGGCCCGGATACTCCCTGACACTCCCCCGCCCACTTCTACCAGGACTTGTGCAAAGGCCTCCAGACCGAGAGAGGGGCCCTTAGCAACAGAACCCCAGGCAGCCGCTACAAGGAAGGAGACCCCTCAATGCAGGGTGACTCCTCCCCGCCTCCCCATCTGGAGATTCTTCTGAAAGGACAGGAAATTAGAGGCACATGACCCATGATGAGAAAGAGAATAAAGGAGGTTTGGGGAGGGGGGCTAGGGAGAAGGAGGGGTGCCAGCAAACAGTTCTGAAAGTCAGAAAGCAGGCGGGGGTGTAACTGGTCAATCTGCCCAAGGAAGCCAGGTGGGTCCTCCAAACCCAGAGGTGGAGTGGCAGGCTGCAGCAATGCCAGGCTCTCTGTAAGATGGGAGGGCTACTTGAGGCAAAAGCAGCGGATTTATTGAAAGTTGGCCTAGGGGACAGTTGACATAGACACGCATGTCCCACCCCCAACCCCAAATACACACACAGCACTCCCAGCTGCCAGGGATCTACAACGACAAAGAGAGACATCATAGGGGCTCTCAACTAAAATGGCGGAAGTGAGTGTCCCAGAGGAAGGACCTCTGCTTTTAGGCATTCGGGAGCCCCCGTGGATGGGCTGCTCCCCATCTGGTCTCCAGAAGCCAAGCTTACCATCTAAAAGTCCATCCCATGTACACAAAGCACAAAGGGACACAAGAGAGCCACAGGACACTGCTCAGGAAGAGGCCAAAAAGGGACACTGTTGGGGCCAACCCCTCCCTTGCTCACGTACAGAACCCCCATTTTGGGCAAGTACTTGCCCCTCAGGGAAAGGCACCCAATCATGGTCCAATCACGGTCATCACCTCCTTCCGGGCAGCCAGTGGCTGGGTGGGCCCATGACCCAGTGCTGGCCAATGAGATGCCAGAGTAGATGCGATGTGGGGAAACTCACCATCTTGTACCAGCCCACAGATGAAGCCGACACGAAGACTGGTGGGGTGCAGGGGAGGACTGAACCCAAGTCCTTGCTGACAGCAGCAGACAACCATGCCCAAGGGCCACCATTGACCTCTGGACTCCTGTTAGGTGAGATGATGCATTTCTTTATGGATCAGCGAGTTCAGGACAGGGTTTTCCACCACTTGAGCCAAAGGTCTCAACTAATACACGTCACAAGGCATATACGGTCTCAACATTTGTATTTAAGAACAGGCACCTGACCCGTTGGTGATGATCCTCTGGGAAGAGAGCAACATAGGACTCCACTCTCCAAGTTGCAAATATCTTCACAATTTTACAAGAAATTTTAAGCAAAGAATGTAATGCTTTCATAATGAAAAATAATTAAGTTTTCTTTAAATTGTGAGATTCTAATCTTTTTCCCTCCAAACCAGTGGGGCTCAACTTTGGGGAAATGGGCCATAATCCCCCCTGAGAAG
Organism: Equus caballus; assembly: GCF_041296265.1. Taxonomy (NCBI): domain Eukaryota; kingdom Metazoa; phylum Chordata; class Mammalia; order Perissodactyla; family Equidae; genus Equus; species Equus caballus. The sequence goes on along the minus strand of NC_091689.1, from coordinate 19,732,455 downwards.
GTAGGTCTCCCCAGCAACTGTGTGCTCACAGCTGGATACCTGATGCCAGAGGGTCCATGGATTTGAGGTGAAGACCCCCTGCTCCAACCATGGGGCTCAAGGAGGCAGACACCCAAGGCTGAGGTCCCCGTGCCACCAAGTCAGCTTTCATTGTTCCTCTTCTTCTGGAGTTCTTAAGCCCCTCTTGACCACAGTCTGGCTCACACACACCTGGACCACCTCTCGGGGGAAGTAACACCAAGGCAGCCCTTCGGAGGATGCAGAATGTCTCCCTGGGGACCCCTGCTGCGGGTGCCAGCTGCCCAGCCCCCTTCATTGGCAGGAGGAGCAGATGCATTTGCCGCTCCCGCTTCAGCACTGATCTTCCCAAAGAAACTCTGGGGTCCTGGAGCTCCAGCCTCACTCTGCTGCCTGCTTCTGCCTCTGTCTCTTTCCCCGTTGGGAGCTGAGGTCTGCCCAGTGACGGGGGAAAGGCCGAGAAGTGAGGAAAGGGTTGAGTAAGACCACCAACAGATTCACAGTGCTCAGGATTCAGAAGATTCCAAAATAACCGCCTAGCTGAGGCTGGCCAACTATAGCCTGCAGGCCAAATCCTGCTCACCAACTGTTACTGGAGTACAGCCATGCCATTTACACATTAACCGTGGCTGCTTTCTATCACAATGGCAGAGTTGAGAGTGGCAAAGAGACCCTGGGGCCCACAGGCCAAATAGGTTCATCCAACACACCTTTAGAGATCCACTGGCCCAGGCACGCCATGAAACTACACATGGTGTAGCCCCGCGAAAACCAGACCCCCTCAAATTTAAGGAAGAAGGTATTTCTATTCACTAGCGAGACTTGGGGGTACCACAGGGCGGAGAGTATAAATTAAGTTAGGGTCCTTTGGATCTTATGGCTTTGGAACCAGGCATTTGTTAACTAATCTTGCAAGGGAGAAAAGGAAAAGGACATTTTTTGCTTAATGTGAGATTTTAATGTCACTCACTTTCAAATTTAATCACTCAATTTCAAATTCCCATCACTCAAGTTCTCATAAAATGCGATGGCTCTGGAATGGCGAGAGTGGAGGAGACTTCAGAGAGAGAGAAAGGAACTGTGGGCAGGCCTTCCGGCTCCTCCTACATCGCGTTCATCACACAAGCTGGGCAAACAAAACAACCAGTGCTTAGCTTAAACTAGTCTAAGACATATTCCAAGTCACAGTCCTTCTGCCAGAGACCAAGGCCCCAAACAGAAGTCAGCCAGGGTTCTGGTTGAACGCCCCCCGGGGATTCAAATGAGCCTGGCTTCTCTTGCCCTACCCTCCGCCCAGAACAGTCAGACGTGCAAAATCCAGGGCAGGCGAGGGACTCTCACATCTGTGGTGGACCAAGGTGGACTGAAGCTACTATCGGAGTCAGAGGCTCTGGCCCTGCTGTAAGGAAAAAGCACTTAACTTCCATTGATGCCCATCTGCCTTTCCCATCTTTGAAGTCAGTTCACTCAAAAGAGCAGGATGAGAATGGGCGAGTGCCTCACCGCTACCACCCCCATCTCCCATGCTCCCACCCCCCAAACTCCTTATTAATATGGCTCATTTCACCTCTTTGGCAAATTGCTGGCCCTCCAATTCTACACCCCTTTCTCCCTCCCTCAGAGAGGAGTGTAAGGAGGAGGCAAGGAAATGAGGGGAGGGGGTGATGAGAAAGAAGAGTTCCACGACAACCTCATCTTTTCGGGGTTCAGTGGTGATGCGGGAATCGGGTGACCTCATCGTTTCAGATTCTTAACAAAAGGCCAACTTTCCCGGAGCCGAACGCTCCTCTCCCACCCTCTCTTTGGGGAATTGAAACACAAGCTTTTAGTGTGCTGCAGAAACATCACAGCTGCACATTAAGATGCTGCGTTCGAGGCCGGCCTCTAAGTGGCGGCCCTCATCACCTCCCTTTGAAACAGGCCCCTGGATAAGCCGGGGTAATTAAAATTTCCTGTCTAACCTTGACCGCTCGGCCAGCTCAGATTACAGCCCTGGACACACACTGGAGAGTCAGTTTCTTCTGGGCCCTCCCCACTTTTCCTTCAAAATCAGGCCACGATTCTCTTGGCCCAGGCTATCCAGTAACATGCTTGGAAGCCGAGAGGGAACTTTCTCTGGCAGTGCTGATGACGCCTCCGGCTTCCCACACTCATTAGAAAATTCTCTTTCTTCTACCGCGCCCCATTTAGGAGTGGGGACACAAAGACAAGTGACCCCACTCCCAGAACCCCACAGGCTCACGGGCTGGGAAGGGTCCGGTTTTGTTTTTTTTAACTTGAAAAGGTAAGAAATCCTGAAGCAAAATGCTTTTAAGTAGGAAAATCAAATGTGAAAGAGCAAACCACGTTTTGCAGTATCTGCACAAATCTTTCAGGCTCCGAAAAAAAAGAAAGAATGGGTGTACTTTGTACGGGTCAAGTCACGTTCCGAATGAACTCAGAGGCGACATCAGAATCTGGATCCAGAGACTCGGATTAAAGGTGAAATTCTTGCTGAAAGTAAGTGCACTCCTGGCACAAGCAGGGGGTTTTCTGTTGGTTTTGTTTCTTGACATCAGATGGCAACTCCCTTCAAGTTACGATTGGGCTTTGGCATGACTGGCCCCCTTCTCCTGGGGGCGCGAGTCATGCCAGCTCTGCTTTAAGTCTCCGAAGTTCCTAAACCTAAGGGCCTCCTGGGGGGACTCCCCCCACCTCCACCCCCCAACCCCCGGTCCACATACTGTCAGGAGGTGACGAGTACCCTCACCGTGCCGCATGGGCTGGGCATCTCTGCTCACTCACAGTGATGGGTTGAATAGGGTCCCCCCAAAAATTCACAGCCACCCAGAACCTCAGAATGCGACCTTATTCAGAAATAGGGTCTTTGCAGATGTAATACATTAAATGAAGGTGAAGTCATACTAGATTGGGGTGGGCCCCAAATCCAATGACTAGCGTCCTTATAAGAAGGCCATACGAAGACACGCACACAAGGAGAACACCATGGGACTATGGAGGCCGCGGGGAGGGTGATGCGTCTATAAGCCAAGGATGCCAAGGATTGCTGGGATGACCAGAAGCTAGGAGAGAGGAAGGAAGGATGCTTCCCAGAGCCTCCGGGCAAGCACGGCCCTGTGACACCTTGATTTCAGATTCCAGCCTCCAGAACCGTGAGAGAGGAAGTTTCTGTTGTTTTAAGCTGCGCAGTTTGTGGTACTTTGTTGCGGCAGCCCCAGGACACTCATCCACTCACCCAGCACCGGGGCCAGCAAGTCCGTTCAACAGAGCCCGGGCGGGGGCGCAAGCCGAGCAGGGCGCAGCCCCAGGGGGACCAGTTACTCACCAAGTGGCCAGGTCGCCATGCCACAGCTCAAACCGCAGGGGAAATCAACTTCAAAGGATAAACCAGACATTGCAAAGTGTTTGTGAATTACTCAACGCGAAACGGCGACACAAAATTAGCACATCCACCAAAACTACAGATATGTGACACTCTGAAAGTTCGTGATTTAAACCTACTGGGCCCTCACCACGGGCCAAGCACTGAACTAACTGCTTCACATATCTTAATTGATTTAATCCCACAAGGCAGGTAGTATTCTGGCCCCACTTGACAGATGGGGAAACTGAGGCACAGGGCTTTTCCGTACCCTGACCAAAGTAACCTTCCAGGTAGCTTGTGGTAGTGTGAGAGTCTGAACCCAGGAAGTGTGGCTCCCAAGTTCATGTTAACAGCTCTCGACACGGCTCTTGCAAGGGATAAAATGTGGAAAGTCACTCGATGGAAACAAGTTGATGCACTATATGTTCTTTGGGATTTTTAACATGTTTTCGTTTTTTATTTATTTAAGCAAAGAAACCAAAGGAAAAAGAAAAATGGAGGCAGAGACCATGCTTCAACTGGGGCAGAAGTGTGGTAATGACCAGCTGCTGGCTAGATGGGGTGCTGCCATAGCTGATACACTCACAGGGCAGCGAGAAGACTCAGAGAGGGGTCAGCGTATGTGGGGCTCCTCCGGGCAGCATAGGAGCCCGGGAGGCCCCCACAGGGGTTTCCTTGAGGGGCCGTCAGCCAGTGGCCAAGGCAGCTGCAGATAAGGGTCAGTGCAGAGTAGGTGTGGGGAGGAGGATGCCAGCAATTCAGTTTTCAAGATCACCTACCCAGACGCAGCTTTTCATTTCTCTTTTACTAAGTCATGCAGTTAATAAAAAAAGTCATGCAGGACAGCAGGAAGAGGAAAGCACGAAAGAGAGTCGGCAGGGAATCTGGGCTGGGCCATGAGCTAAGCAGGGACCAATGAGCTCATCAGCAGGCTGAGGAGGGCCAGCCACAGGACAGGCGGCACTGCCAGCCCCGGACAGGTGGCAAATCCACAAATGCCAAGCCCCACAGCAGCCTTCTGGTGGGAGGGCGGCCCACGTTCTGCCCCAGCCTGGGCCAGGAAGCAGGGTACAGGCAGCCCCCCAGGCTGACGGGCTCGGGCAGAGAGCCAGAGCCAGACGGTCGCCCAGAAGGAACTCATAGCGGCTGGAAGAGGGGTACCCCGGGGGGTGGCAGAGGGGCTGGGCTGACCTAGTGACCACACACACATCAGGGCCCCTTCATAAGAATGAGGGTTTGTCCATCAGCTGGAGTCACCGCCACGTGCCGGGTACCGAGGGTGGATGAGGGCTAAAACCAGAGCTGCGTCAGAGGTGTCCAGGCGACAAAACCTCCCAGGCTCGGGAGCTCCTGACTCTGGTGGGGTGGGGACAGCGAAGTTTCAGCTGCCTCCCAGGTGGAGGAAACTGGGCAGAAGCACCTGAGGGGGAAACCAACGGGCTCAGCTGGAGGATGCTGAGCCTGTGGAAGCTCAGGGGGTGGGGGCCAAGGAATCCCTGTTTTTAATACAGGGCGTGGGCAGCCTGAAAGGGGGGCAGGGAGGTCCAGACAGGGACACAGGGCCCGGAGCTAAAGTCGAGGGATGGTTTTCACCAAGGACCGGGTCTGTCACATGCCAACTTGTCCCCCATTCCTCTCAGTTCTCACAAAACCCTGAGAAAGGAACTATGGCCTCATTTTACAGATGAAAAGACTCAAGTGGTTATGAAACTTGCCTGCTAATGACCCTAGAATGAGGAAGCTATGTCCCCACTCTCCCCAGACTCATGAGGGATAATTGGGTCTTTTTTTTTTTTTTTTAAGATTGGCACCTGAGCTAACATCTGTTGCCAACCTTTTTTTTTCCTTCTTCTCTGCAAAGCCCCCCAGTACATAGTTGTATATTCTACTTGCAGGTTCTTCTATTTGTCGCATGTGGGACGCTGCCTCAGCATGGCCTGATGAGTGGTGCCATGTCTGTGCCCAGGATCCAAACCGGTGAAACCCTGGGCCACTGAAGCAGAGGGCGGGAACTTAACCACTCGGCCACGGGCCATGGGGCTGGCCCCGGATAATCGGGTCTTGACGCCAGGTTTAAGGGGGGCCTTTTCAATTACTGTCGGGTAAGGAAGGAAGTATCCCCTAGTGGCCCCTGGCAGCCGCAGCAGCCCCCTGGCCCTCGTGAGAAGGTGGGATGTGCGCCCATTTCACCAGCAAGAAAACGAAGGCTCGGCGGGATGATGTAGCTTGCCCTAGGTCACAGGTCCTGGGCCCTGTCTGACGCTCTGCCTCTCTGGCTCCAAAGGCGACACTGTTTCCCCTGCCGCACTGGTGCTACCAGCCGCTGCTCAGCTAACTCTAACAGGAGTAGCAGCTTTGCCTCTCTGCCTTCTAGGACACGGGGATGATCCCCGGGAGGCTTTCTTTGCAACAGCTTGTGCCTTGGATCCCACTGCCTGCTGATGGGAGCTCAGGATGCTCACGGCCAAGGTGAGCAAAGCAGCAGGCCCGAGCTGGACCACAGCCAGGGTCCCGGATGGAGCTGTGAAGGTCATTCACAGCCACCAGGACATGTCCCTCTTTCCTCAGCAGGAGCCCCCAGAGGTGCCTGTGAAAGCCATTCTTCCCCTCTGCTGTGCCCTGCTAGGGGCAGGGCTGCGCTCCCACTGCAGGGGGGCACGTGGCTCAGGCCTGGCCAGTGAGACCAAGAATTCCCCTGCCACAGTAGTTGGTTCAGGGCCAATACGAAACAATAGTAAAGCTACAAAAAAAGAGACACGCACACAATAAGCCCTTTGCTGTGGTTACTCTTTCCCACTGGACTTCCTGGAGCTGCTGTGGCCACACTGCCACCACCAGGGATAAGCCACCTGAGAATGGGGACAGCACAGAGAAGAAACTGACTTAAGAAAAAGAGAAGCTAAGCACTGATGGCATTATCTGAGCTCCTAGATCCAGCCATACCTGACACCAGAATCTTTCTAGTTTTACAAGCCAATTAATCTCCTTTTTGTTTATGCCAATTTTGGTTGAAAGTGACAGAAAACCCAACCTAGAATTCAGACAGATGCAGTAGTTCTGGAGAAAGAAGTACCACGCACAGGCCACACTGCCAGCTCTGTTGGGACCCCACACCACACACGGCCATCCCTTTAGCTTGACTCTATTCTGGTACCTGCTTCCTCACCGATGCCACCGTGCTTGGTCTCCCAAGACCCTCTGGCTGTGTGGACTCCCTTTATCATTCTTAAGCAGCCAACTAGCAAACTTATCCTTTCAAAGATTGTTCTGCAGAAAAAAGTAATAGTAATGAAAATAAGAAAATAAAAGAAACCCAAGTCACCACAAAGCAACCTGACGACAAAGGTCCCCAAGACGCCCTGCCTGAATTGAGCCCGACTGGAGGCAACTGCTGGAGTGGGAGTAGCCATGCCGAGCAGTCTTCGCGTGAAAGGCACAATCTCGAATCAATCAAAGGGGCTCTGTCAAACCACTGACCGTCTCCCTCCTGGTGGCGCGCATTCCTTTGCCCTAACTCAGCCTTCCTTAATTGCCCCAACTAGACCCACCAGGTGGGAAGACCGGAGAATAGCGCCTGGAACGGCGAAATCGGGGCGTCGGGGAGGCCAGGCAGGCGCGGCGGCTCGGGGTGCCAGCCTCTGCCGACCACTTCGCCGGGGCTGGGGCTGGACCACAGCCCAGCCTCAGGAAGGGACCGAGGCTCCGTCCACACAGTGCCGGCCACAGCGCCTTTAAATAGAACCTCCACGCGGAGGACAAACACATTCCAAGCGCTTTTTAAAACGCCCCAAGCATGACCTGGCCGGCGGCCTCCGCTCCCCCGGGCATTTTTCCGGTCGTGGCCCAATTCTGGAAATAATATTAATAGCTCGGTTAGGAGCTTACGGTGTGCAAAACGCTTCACGGCCTTAAAAGGCAGGGACGATTAATGCCCCCACTCTGCAGATGAGGAAACTGAGGCCCAGGGAGCTCCCAGGCTGCAAGGCAAACTAGCGGGGGCTCTCGAGGCTGCCTCCGTCGCCCGGGTTTGGGGCTTACACAGCAGGACAGGAATGAGCCCCCCGGGACCGGCTGCCAGCTGCCATGTCCGGTTCGGACGGGCGCCTCCTGCCCGGAAGGCAAGGACGCTCTCGCTCCAGGAACGTTCTGATCTTTCGCTACGAGTTGAACAAACTCCCGGTTCTCAGCCTCTGTTGGTACATCAGACCTGAGCAGTAGCCAAGGAGAACTTTCCTCTTTTGTTTTAAAAGGTAAAAGGACAACAGGGCTAATTTCTCCCTTGGGAGCTAAAGCTGGCAGGTGAGGCGCGGCGCGCCTAGGTTTCCTAGAAGTTGCGCTCGGGATAAATCTCGGAACAAGCCGGCGGAGGGGGCGAGAGGGGCCGTCGGGATCCCGCGAGCCTGGGACTCGGACTCGCCTGCCCCAGGGGAACTTCTGAGCTCGGTCCGGGAGAGCTGCGGCGCCGGCTCCGGCTCTCAGGGTCCCAGCCCGGCCGGTCCCCCCACGGCGCCGGGATAGGCTGGGAGCGCGCAGGATGGGGGCGTCGGGTTAAATGCTAAGTGCACCCCCAGAACTCCCGCACTGTCCCACCAATGCGGGGCCCGGGACTCGGGACGCGCCGCCACCTCCCGCCTCCCTCCCTCCCGCGTCCGGGGCGCAGGGTCCTCGGGGGCGCACGGCGCAGGGCTTCGCGGGGTGCTCACAGTTTGAACATGTTCTCCAGGTCCTTGATGAGGCGGCGGCTGAACTCCGGGAACTCGGTGTAGGGGTTGAAGACCTTGCAGCGGCGGGGCCGCGCCGCGCCCTCGTTGATGTCCAGCCGTCGGCTCAGCTTCGCGCTCAGCTCGGCGTCGGCGCTGGCCAGGGGCGCGCGGGCGGCGGGTTCGGGCTCCGGCTCCGGGGCCGCCGCGGCGCAGGGCGCGGGCTGGGGACCGCCCTCCTCCGCCTCCTCGCGCTGCAGTCGCCGCTGCAGCTTGCGCGCTAGCTCCTCGCTGGCCATGGCGGCGGATCTGGGACGCGGGGACGCGGGACCCGGCGCGGGGGCTGGGCGGACGGCGTGCTCCTCGCAGGCTCGCGGCTCTACGACACTCTGTCCAGGCGGCTGGGACCTGGCGGTTGGGTGGAGCCGCGGGCGAGGGAAGGGGGCGGGCGGGGCGGAGCCGCCGCTTTAAGGAGGTGCCAGGACTCGGGGACCGCCCGCCACGCCAGAGGCCACAGGTGTCTGCGCGTCCCGGGGACGTCGACCCGCTCCCCCTTCCCCGGGGCTCCGGCCTGGAGACTGACCGTCCCCCGGGACCGGGCGTGGACGCCCCCACCCCGCTCAACTCTGACCTTGCCGCCCGCGTGCGCTCCGGGGGAGCCCGGGGATGCTGCGGTCCCCAGGGGAATGGCAGCGGGAAAAGGTTTCTCGACCGACCGATCGGGGGGTTCCTTTCCCGTCCCCCAGAAGTGCCCCGACTGGAGGCGCTCGCGGCCCGGGACGGGCTGGGGTTAGGGGGAGCCCAGCGCCCTCGGGCGACCTCCACGCGTCCCCGTAGCTGGGAGTGGCACCCACTGGTCGCGAGGTCTGGGCGTGGGAGACGCCCGCAGGGAGCGAGGGGAGGGGACGGCTGCGTTTCAAACACTCATTGAGAAGAAATGTTTCCAAAACATACTAAAAATACCGAAAACACACAATCAAACAGAAAAAGAATAAGCAAGTGAGACCGAACTGCTGGTTCGCCCTGAGGTAAGACGCCAGCGCGGCGTCGGGGGCTGCGACATTTTCTGTGAAACACACAGGGAGGAAAAGAAAAAGAAGCTTGAAAATAAGAAATAAAGCAGCATTTTGAACCAGAGGGTAAAAACAAGTGCAGTCACGCTCCCTAAGGAAGGCTGATGCGGGTGGCTGTGACGTCAGCCGAGCCCTGGGGAGGATCTCGTCAACACTGGTCTGCCCCTGCCCGCAGCCTCTGCCCTGACCGCCTCGGTGGCTGCTGACCTGGGCCGTGTCTGCGACCCTGCCAGGCTGTGGGCTCCCAGGTCACAGAGAGGCCCCGGCAGGGATTCCCGCATCTGTAAAGCCCTAGTGGGGAAAAAATGTTTAAAAAAAAAAAAGGTGTTAGAGAAAATATTAAGTTTTTAAATAAAGGCATCAAATAAAATCTTTTAAACGTCCCTACTAAACAAATTGATGTGGTTCTGCAAACGCAGCCTTTATGCTTGAAATGGCAATTGCTAGACTCCTTCAAATACATCACTGGGTGCTCCCCTTCCTGACCTGGTGGTGTGACTAGCTTTGCTATGCTGTCACTTCTGTTTTGAACACTTTAAGTGACACATTTCGCACATACACCAAAAAAAGATTTAAAATTCTTAATGGTCTCCATCAACAAGAAACTTTGCATGAGCAGGTAATAAGAAACGTAAACAATCATTTTACATACTAAAATTTACCACACCTCATGTTAAATTTAAAGAATCTAATAGCTCTTCCTTTTGTTTCATCTGCAAATATAATGTTAAAATTCTCATATTAACGAGAGTGGATTTTGAATGCAGTTCAACTTTTTCATTTAAGTGCTTCCAAATGAGGAAGCACTGTTTTTTTTTTTAGAGGTTTGTTGAGCTGTCATTAATATACAAAAGCCTGCATGTATCTAATATATACAATTTGATGAGTTTGGACATGCGCAAACACCCACAACACCATTACCACAGTCAAGACAGTAAACACATCCCTCCCAAAGTTTCTTTGCACCCCTTTGGTTTTTGGGATTTTTTGGTGAGAACATTTAACATGAAATTTACCCTCTTAATAAATTTTAAAGAGCACAGTGCCATGTTGTTAACTACAGGCTCTGTGTTGCACAGCGGATCTCTAAGGAAGCACTTTCCATAACATGCATGTATAATATGAGCTGTCACCTGGGTGCCACTCAAAAGGCACTTCCCCTGCAAGGGGCAGAGTTTGGGGGCTGTGCCCGCCAGGGACCTCCCAAGTCTCCCCTCCACTGAGGTAGGGGCAGAGGATGGAACACCTCCTAAACTGTACCCACTCCTGGCAGCAAAGCAGCAGGTACCCGTGATGCTCCCCAGGCCACCCCTGGCCACCCCGAGGAACGCAGTCTCAGTATGTCACTAGTGACCCGAGGTGGCCACAGTCATGGCCACCGCTGGAAAAGCCCTGCTCTCCATCTCCAGCGTCCAGCTGGGTGCCTGGCAAAGGACTCCAAACCTGACTGCTGATTGATGGGCCAGTGTCAGTATTGCTGTGCCAGTACGACCCATGTTTTGCAAAATAAATTTCAATGTACGGGGAAAAAAAAGACTAAAGAGAAAGGACCAAATTAACAGCTGTAAATGCTGGGAGTCAGATCATTTTCATTCTTTTTTAATTCCTGTTTTTCTGAATTTTCTACAAGGAATATATGAAACAGCTAAAATCAGAAAAGAAATGCTGTTGCTTAAAATGAAGACGTACAGGAGGGCCGATGTTCCGGCTGTTGAGCAGCTGAAAGAGTTTCCCCTCGTGTCATCCTCTGAGCTCATTTATTTCACTAACAATCCTCTGGGGAGCTACAGGAGGCTCTGCATTTCATAGGGAAAATCAGGCCAGTGTTTTAACTCCAAGACGTCTTGTTCAGTAGTTTATTGCTGTGTAACAAACCGTCCCCAAATCTAGTGGTTCCAAACGACATTTGCTTTGCTTACAAATCTGCAATTTGGGTAGAACTTTATAAGAAAATCTCTTCTGTGCTCCACTTGGCGTAGGCCGGGCAGCTCCAAGGCAGGGGGCGGGAATGATGTGTAGACTCGTTTCCTCCCAGGTACAGGGTTGAGACTGGAGGATGGTTGGCCCTTCACTGGGGCTGTTGGTTGGAACAACCACACAAGGACTCTCCTGGGCTGGGCTTCCTCACAACATGGTCACTGGGTTCCAAGGGCGGGGCTCCAAAGAGGGAGAGTCAGGGAGAAGCTGTATCGCCTTTTACGATGCAGGCTTAAGATGCCATAGCTGAACTCTATTGGCCACGGCAGTCACGAAGGAGAGGAAACATGGATCATCGCCTCTCAATGGAGGAGTGCCGACGACACATCTAACAGCAGCGTGTGAGATGGCATATATTCTACTGTGACCATCTTTGGGAAACACAATTTGCCAGCTCTCCCTTTGAAAATTCCTGCAGGAGAGAGTCTCTTCCAGTTCTGTGGCATCTGGGCAAGAACAGATCTGTCCTTCGGCCCAGAATCCTGTGCCCTCTGGGGAGTGTTGACCTGCAAGTGCCAAAGATGTCAGAATGAACTAAATTCCAGAAAAGGAGAACCTTCCAAGTGAGCAGAAACCTGGGGCTGCTTCCATCCCTGGAGGCATTCTGTGCCACTTGTCTTCGCAGTATCATCAACTTCCTTAACAGAATCTCAGGGCTTTGATTTGTTTTAGAGGAAAAGGTTTAGTAGGCAGCATTGCCTTCCTCCTAAGGGGCCTCGCCCTCTCTCCATCGTCCTCCGCTCACTCACCCAGGCAGGAGGGATTGGTCTAAAACAGTGCCGTCCAACAGAAATAGAAAGCGCAATTTTATTTGTAATTTTGTATTTTAAATTTTCTAGTAGCCACAGCTAAAGAAGTAATACAGGTGAAATTAATTTTAATAATGTAGTTTCTTTAACCCAATATATGCCAAATACTATCATCTCAATACGTAATCAACATAAAAATATTAAAGAGATATTCTGCATTATTTAATTTCATACCAAGGCTTCAAAATTTGGGGTGTATGTTACCCTTCTCATCTCACTTCAAACTAGCGGGATAAGATAACCTTTTGGACTCTAAGAATCATAAACTATTCTGGCTCTTCCCTTTAGACAGAACCAGGAACCCTCTGTCATGGGGACAGAAGTGGGAGGAGAAGAAGAGTGATATAAATCCTGGCTCTATCACTCAGTGGCTGTGTGACTTGAGTAAGCTACTTAACCTCTCTGAATTTCTGTTTCCTCATATATACAACAGAGACGATGTACCCACAAGATGTACAAGGATGTTGTGATGACCAATTGCACTTAAAGCACTTAATAGGGGTTGAGTTAATGTCACCCTGTTGCTATAGGCTCAGCACAGGTGGTGGCTGAGGCTGGGGGTGGAAGAAATGAGCTCCAGCCACAGGGCATGCTCTCTGCCCTCCAGCTTTCCCTTCCACACCAACTAAGCCAGTTTGGTGGGGGGAGCGTCTTGCAGCCCTCACCCACGTTCCTGCCAGGCAGACAGCAGCTCAGCGCTTCATGATTTCAAAGGCCCACACGGGTCAGCGTGGTTTGGAGACACCAGAGAGTCATAGTGCTGCCACACCAACGACTTCTAGTTTGATTTCGAGAAAGTCTTGCTCTTAGCAACTCCTTTACCCACTCCAAATCGGCCGTGCGGCTCAGCGCTTCCTCCCTCTCCTCCTCTCCATCCTTGCCCCTCCCTCTCAGAGAATCCCCGCTGCAGATTCCTCCTGTATTTTTAAGCTGATCAACTCTGCCCCTCCAGCCCCTCCCTCAAACTTGGGTCTGAGTCTTTGCGTTTCTAAGGGTTTGGCTGGTGCTTGGGAACCGTGGTTTAGACAAAGGCCGGTGGGTCTCGAGACAAACAGGGATGGTTTGGTTCTTCCCAACCACCGCTGTAACAAATGTCCCCTATTTACAGTTTCAATTTAAGAATGGTCCCTTGCAAGGAAAAGATTTAACATGTGAACTGGAAGAAAATGTCTTCAACAAATGCAACAAAGTATCCAGAATCTTAGGGGGAGCTCCTGAAAAATAATAATAAAAAGAAAAACATGGGGCGGCCTGGTGGCACAGCGGTTAAGTTCGCACATTCTGCTTTGGCAGCCGGGGTTTGCCGGTTCAGATCCTGGGTGCGGACATGGCACGGCTTGGCAAGCCACGCTGTGGTAGGCGTCCCACATATAAAGTAGAGGAAGATGGGCGTGGATCTGAGCTCAGGGCCAGTCTTCTTCAGCAAAAAGAGGACGATTGGCAGCAGATGTTAGCTCAGGGCTGATCTTCCTCAAAAAGAAAAAAAAAAAGCTATTTATTACACCAACATTCCCAGCAAACAGACATAAAACAGCTCAGACAACTTATTCTATAAGTTTGATGAAGTCTCCAGTCCTGGCTCGTGTCCTTTTTAGGAGATCTAACCACACCCGCCACCAGACGTGGACCCACATCCTCGAGACTGAATTCCTCTTCTTACTTATGATCAGCATCAAACAAACAGAAATCGTCCTAAAACAATGGCTGAAAACTAGTCCATTAAAGATGACGCCTCAGGGGCAGCTTACAAGCTTTGCTGGATTCCGATGTCCTGTGCTGTATCGGTGCGGAAGGATTTTAAACGATTTTAATCTATCTACATATCCTTTTTTTTTTTTAGGAAGATTAGCCCTGAGCTAACATCCGTGCCCATCTTCCTCTCCTTTCTATGTGGGACGCCTACCACAGCGTGGCTTGCCAAGCGGTGCCACGTCCCACCTGGGATCTGAACCTGCGAACCCCTGGTCGCTGAAGCGGAATGTGCACACATAACCACTGCGCCATCGGCGGCCCCTCATCTACATTATCTTGAATATCAGTAATTTTAATTTCACCAATGACAGCCCATTTTTAACATTCACCAATTTAGTCAATGACCTGCTGTATTCACCGATTTTTTTTATTTTTTATTTTTATTGAGGTAACATTGGTTTATAACATTATAGAAATTTCAGGTGTACATTGTTATATTTCGATTTCCGTGTAGATTACAGCATGCTCACCACCCAGAGACTAACTACCATCCATCACTGTACGCCTGTGCCTTTTGGCCCCTTTTGCCCTCCTCCCTCCCACCTTCCCGTCTGGTAACCACCAATGTGTTCTCTGTATCTATGGGGTTGTTTGTTGTTGTTGTTTTTATCTTCCATCTATGACGTGGAAGTGAAATCATATGGTATTTGACTTTCTCCCTCTGACTTATTTCACTTAGCATAATACCCTCAAGGTCCTTCCATGTTGTCTCAAGAGGCAAGATTTCATCTTTTTTTTAATGTCTAAGTAGTATTCTATTGTGCATATATACCACATCTTTCATCCATTCATCCATTGATGGGCACTGGAGTTGACTCCAAGTCTTGGCTATTGTGAATAATACTGCAATGAATATGGGGGTGCAAATATCTTTTTGACTTAGTGTCTCATGTTCTTTGGATAAATACCCAGCAGTGGAATAGCTGGATCGTATGGTAGTTCTATTCTTAATTTTTGTGGAGGCTCCATACGGTTTTCCATAGTGGCTGCACCAGTTTGCATTCCCACTAGCACTGTATGAAGGGTCCCTTTTCTCCACATCCTCTCCAACACTTGCTATTTGTTGTCTAGTTAATTATAGCAATTCAGATGGGTGAGAGGTGATATCTCATTGAAGTTTTGATTTGTATTTCGCTAATAATTAGTGATATTGAATATCTTTTCATGTGTCTGTTGACCATCTATATATCTTCCTTAGAAAAATGTCTGTTCAGATCCTTTGCCCATTTTTTAATTGTATTGTTTGGGGTTTTTTTGTTGAGTTGTATGAGTTCTTTATAAGTTTTGGATATTAACCCCTTATCAGATTCATGATTTGAAAATATCTTCTCCCAATTGTCATGTTGTCTTTTTGTTTTGTTGATGGTTTCCTTTACTGTGCAGAAGCTTTTTAGTCTGATGTAGTCCCATACGTTTATTTTTCGTTTCATTTCCCTTGCTGAGTAGACAGGGTATTCAAAAAGATACTGCGAAGACCCATGTCAAAGAGTGTACTGACCATGTTTTCTTCTAGGAGTTTTATGGCTTCAGGTCTTACATTCAAGTCTTCAGTCTATTTTGAGTTGTGTATGATGTAAGATAATGGTGTACTTTCATTCTTTTGCTTGTGGCTGTCCAGTTTTGCCAACACCATTTTTAATTTTTCTGAGGAAGACTGGCCCTGAGCTAACATCCATGCCCATCTTCCTCTACTTTTTTTAATACGTGGGACACCTACCACAGCATGGCTTGCCAAGTGGTGCCATGTCCGCACCCGGGATCTGAACCGGTGAACCCCAGGCCACCGAAGTGGAATGTGCGTACCCAACCACTGCACCACCAGGCCGGGCCCCCAACACCATTTATTGAAGAGACTTTCCTTTCTCCATTGTATGTTGTTGGTTCCTTTGTCAAAGATTAGCTGTCCATAGATGTGTGGTTTTATTTCTGAGCTCTTGATTCTGTTCCATTGATCTATGTGTCTGTTTTTGTGCCAGTACCATGCTGTTTTGGTTACTATAGCTTTGTAGTATATTTTGAAGTCAGGGATTGTGATGCCTCCACCTTTGTCCTTTTTTCTCAGGATTGCTTTGGGTATTCAGGGTCTTTTACTGTTCCATATGAATTTCAGAATTCTTTGTTCTAGTTCTGTAAAGAATATCATTGGTATTCTGATTGGGATTGTATTGAATCTGTAGGTTGCTTTAGGCAATATGAACATTTTAACTATGTTTATTCTTCCAACCCATGAGCATGGAATATCTTTCCATTTCTTTCTTTTTTTTTTTTGGGAAGATTAGCCCTGAACTAACATCTGCTGCCAATCCTCCTCTTTTTTTTGCTGAGGAAGATTGGCCCTGAGCTAACATCTGTGCCCATCTTCCTCCACTTTATCTGTGGGACGCCTACCACAGCATGGCTTGCCAAGCGGTGCCATGTCTGCACCTGGGATCCGAACCAGTGAACCCTGGGTGACCAAAGCGGAACATGCGAATTTAACTGCTGTGCCACTGGGCCGGCCCCACTTTCCATTTCTTTATGTCTTCTTCGATTTCTTTCAATAATGTCTTATAGTTTTCAATGTATAGGTCTTTCACCTCCTTGGTTAAGTTTGTTCCTAGATATTTTATTCTTTTTATTGTAATTGTAAATGGGATGTATTCTTGACTTCTCTTTCTGCTAGTTCATTATTAGTGTATAGAAATGCGACTGATTTTGTAAGTTGATTTTGTACCCTGCAACTTTGCTGTAGTTGTTGATTATTTCTAATAGTTTTCGATATATAGAATCATGTTGTCCACAAACAGTGAGAGTTTTACTTCTTTCTTTCCAATTTGGATGCCTTTTATTTCTTTTTCTTGCCTAATTGCTCTGGTCAAAACCTCCAGGAGCCGGCCCTGTGGCCAAGTGGTTGGGTTCACGTGCTCTGCTTTGGTGGCAGGGATTTCGCTGGTTCAGATCCTGGGTGCAGACATGGCACTGCTCATCAGGCCACGCTGGGGCAGCGTCCCACATGCCACAGTTAGAAGGACCCACAATAAAAATATACAACTATGTACCGGGGGGCTTTGAGGAGAAAAAGGAAAAATAAAATCTTTAAAATAAACAAACAAACAAAAGACCTCCAGTACTATGTTGAATAGGAGTGGTGAGAGTGGGCACTCTTGTCTTGTTCCTGTTCTGAGAGGGATGGCTTTCAGTTTTTGTCCATTGAGTACAATGTTGGCTGTGGGTTTGTCATATATGGCCTTTATTATGTTGAGGTCCTTTCCTTCTATACCCATTTTGTTGAGTGTTTTTATCATAAATGGAGGTTGGATCTTGTCAAATGCTTTCTCTGCATCTATTGAGAAGATCATGTGATTTTTATTCCTCATTTTATTGCTGTGGTGTATCACATTGATTGATTTGTGGATGTTGAACCATCCCTGTGGCTCTGATATAAGTCCCACTTGATCATGGTGTATGATTTTTCTAATGTATTGCTGTATTCAATTTAACAATGTTTTGTTGAGGACTTTTGCATCTATGTTCATCAGCAGTATTGGCCTGTGATTTTCCTTCTTTGTGTTTTCCTTGTCTGGTTTTGGTATCAGGGTAACGTTGGTCTCATAGAATGTTAGGAAGGATTCTGCCTTCTTCAATTTTTTGGAATAGTTTGAGAAGGATAAGTATTAAATCTTCTATGAATGTTTGGTAGAATTCTCTAGAGAAGCCATCTGGTCCTGGACTTTTGTTTTTTGGGAGATTTTTGATTACTGTTTCAATCACTTTATTTGTGATTGGTCTATTCAGATTCTCTATTTCTTCTTGATTCAGTTTTGGGAGCCTGTATGAGTCTAAGAATTTATCCCTGTGGCATTATTCACAATAGCAAAGACCTGGAAGCAACCTAGGTGCCCATCAAGGGACGAATGGATAAATAAGATGTAGTATATATACACAATGGAATACTACTACTCAGCCATAAAAAATGATGAAATCTGGCCATTTCTGACAACATGGAAGGACAGTGAGGGTATTATGCTAAGTAAAATAAGTCAGAGTCACTCATAAGTAGAAGATGAAAAAACAACAAACAATCACATAGAGACAGAGATGGGTTCAAGCCTTGCCTTGTTTCTCAACATATGGTCTATCTTTGAGAATGTTCCATGTGCACTTGAGAAGTATGTATATTCTGCTGGTTTTGGATGGAATGTTCTCTATATATCTACTTGTCCATCTGGTCTAGTATTTCACTTAAGCTGAGTGTTTCCTTGTTGATTTTCTGTCTGGATAATCTATCCATTGATGTAAGTGGGGTATTGAGGTCCACTACTATTTTTGTGCTGCTGTCAATTTCTCCCTTTTAAGTCTGTTAATAGCTGCTTTATATACTTTGGTGCTCCTGTGTTAGGTGCATATATATTCATAAGTGTTATGTCCTCTTGGTGGAATGTCCATTTTGTCATCATATACTGCCCCTCTTTGTCTCTCATTGTCTTTTTTATGTTGAATTCTGCTTTGTCTGATATAAGTATGGCAAAACCTGCTTTTGCTCGTCATTTGCTTGGAGTATCATCTTCCATCCCTTCACTCTGAGCCTGTTTGTCTTTACAGCTGAGATGTGTTTCCTGGAGGCAGCATATTTTTGGGTCTTGTTTTTTAATCCATACACCCACTCTGTCTTTTGATTGGAGAATTCAATCCATTTACATTTAGAGTGATTATTGATAAATGAGGGGTTAATAATGCCATTTTATCTCTTATTTTCCAGTTGTTCTATATTTCCATTGTTTCTTTTCCCTTGTATTTCTGACTGCCATTTCAGTTTGTTAGTTTTCTGTGATGGTTTTTGTCAGTTTTCTCTTTATTTATGATTTGTGGCTCTGCTCTGATTTTTTGTTTAGTGGTTACCATGAGGCTTATATAAAAGATCTCATAGATGGGATAGTCCTTTTTCTGATAGCCTCTTATCTCCATTAGCCTAAGCAGGTTCCATCCCTAACTGCTTCCCCTTCTGAGTTATTGTTGTCACAAATTGTTCTTTTCTGTGTGGGTGAGTTTGTGACTAAATTGAAGAGCTTATAGTTATTTTTGATGCTTTTCTTCCCTTTGTCTTTCATGTTATAATTAAGTGTTTACTCAACTGTTCTGATATAGAGCTGCAATTTTCTGATTTTGTCTGTGTATTTATCTCCTTGCTCAAAGTTTGTAAACCTTTCTTTTTTAGTTTCAGATGGGAGGGCTCCTTTCAATGTTTATCTCTTTTTTTTTAAGATTTTCTTTTGCCTTTTTGTCCCCAAAGCCCCCTGGTACATAGTTCTGTATTTTTAGCTGTAGGTCTTTCTAGTTGTGGCATGTGGGATGCCACCTCAGCATGGCTTGATGAGCAGTGCCATGTCCATGCCCAGGATCCAAACCAGCGAAACCCTGGGCCACCGAAGCAGAGTGCATGAACTCAACCACTCAGCCACGGGGCTGGCCCCTCGATGTTTCTTGTAAGGGAGGTCTAGTGGTGATGAACTCCTTCAGCTTCTGTTTATCTCAGAAAGCTTTTATTTCTTCATCATATCTGAAGGATAGTTTCTCTGGATAGTGTATTCTTGGCTGAAAGTTTTTGTCTTTCAGTATTTTTAATATAGCATTCCACTATCTCCTCGCCTGTAAGGTTTCTGCTGAGAAATCTGCTGAAAGCCTGATAAGGGTTCCTTTGTAGGTTATTTTCTTCTGCCTTGCTTCCCTTAAATTTTTTCTTTGTCATCGACTTTTGCCAGTTTTAATAATATATGCCTTGGAGAAGGTTCTTTTGCATTGATGCAATTAGGAGTTCTATTGGCTTCATGTGCTTGTATGTCCAGTTCTTTCCCCAGGTTTGGGAAGTTCTCAGATGTTATTTCTTTGAACAAGCTCTCTGCTCTTTTCTTCCTCTCTTCACCCTCTGTAATACCTATACTCTTTATGTTGCTTTGCCTGATTGAGTCAGATATTTCTCAAAGAATTTCTTCATTTTTTAAAATTCTTAGTTATCTCTCCTCCACCTGAAGCAGTTCTATATTTCTGTCCTCTAAATGGCAAATTCTGTCCTCCATAATGTCAGCTCTAATTTTTATGTATTCTAGATTATTTTTTATCTCATTAATTGTGTTCTTCATCTTCAGAACTTGTTTGGTTTTTTTAAAGTTTCAATTTCTTTGGTGAAGTATTCCTTCTGCTCATTCATTTTATTCCTGAGCTCATTGAACTGTCTTTCTGAGTTTTCTTGTAACTCATTGAGTTTCTCTATGACAATTATTTTGAATTCTCTGTCATTCAGATTTGTAAATTTCTGTGAGTTCAGGTTGGTTTCCAGAGACTTGTAATTCTCCTTCTGCTGTGCAGTGTTCGTGTAGTTCTTCATGGTGTTTGATGAACTGATTCTTTGCTGTGCATTTGTGGTAGTATGAGGTCGCAGATTCCACCTGCCACTGCTGGGCTGGGGGTAGAGCTGTGTTTTCTGGTCCCACCCTGTCTGCTGGAAGTTGGGCCAGTAGGGCTCCTCTGCATTTGCATGCTGGCCGCAGCTTCTTGGCAGAACATGCATGCATGTGCAGGCAGGGCCTCTGTGCTCTGCCAGTGGGTCGCTCTGGTGCAGGACCACTGCGCTCCACAGGGGATCAGCAAAGCTGGTGTGCTAGGTGGGAGGGAAGGGGTGCTCTCTTTTGTGTGCTGGCTGGCTCTGCGCTCACAGGTGGCTTGGCTAAGCTGCTGCACTTGGTAGGGCCTCCTTTGCAGGCCTGAACCATGCCACTCAGTGGGGAGCATTCTCACAGGTGGGGCCCCTGTGGCACAGTGGATGCTCCCATGGGTCTGGGCTACAACTCCAAAAGTGTTCCCTTGGACTGGGCTGCCCCTGCCTCCTCTTACAGTTGAGCAGGCCACTGAATGATGACCTGCGACCTAGATCGCTGCTGTTGGGGAGTGGGAGTGTGCTCACCTAAATCCACTGCCTCCTTGGCATCCAGCACCCCCACCTTCAGATATATGGCTGCATGGATCTCTTAGACGTCCTATTGTGCTATTCAGGGAATCCTCTGCTGGTTAATATTAATTTAGTTGTAACTTAGAGGGGACAGACAAAGGGAACAACTCACTCTGCCATGATGCTGACGTCACTCTCAATGACTTTCACTTTTTGAGTGATTTTGTGCCAAATTACTGTGCTAAATCTTTGGGTGCACTATCTCACTTAGTGTTCAAAACAGTCTCATTCCAGCATCACGTCTAAAGTCCAGAGTCTCATCGAAACATCATCTTAATTAGCTACGGTGAGCTTCAAGGTACGATTCATCCTGAGGCAAAATTCCTCTCCAGCTGTGAATAGTTTTGGAGGCCGAGAAGTCCAAGATCAAGCTCCTGGTGAGAGCTTGGTGAGAGAATCTCCTGGGAGATTCAGCTCCTGGTGAGAGCCTGTTTCCTGGCTTGTAGACATCAGCTTTCTCCCTGTGTGCTCACCTGGCCTTTCCTTGGTGTGTGCTTATAGAGAAAGAGGCACCAATGTTTTTTAAAAAACATGTCTGACATCATTATGCTAATTAGCAAATCAACCTTCTGTTATTGATTGAGATAATGGGTAACAGAAAGACTTGTATTGGCCACATCTGGAGTGAGAGATCCATCTGATATCACGTTGGCTGATTCCCCTGGACTGTGTGTTCTTTCTTTCTTTTTTTTAATTAAGGTAAAATTTACAAAACATACAATTAACCATTTTGAAGTGTACAATTCAGTGCATTTAATGCAGTCACAATGTTGTGCAACCACCACCTCTCTCTACTCTTAAAACTTTCCCATCATTCCAGAAGAACACCATGTACCCATCGAGTAGTCACTCCCCATTCCCCCTTCCTCTCATCCCCTGGTAACCACTAATCTGCTTTTTGTCTCCACGGATTTGCTTATTCTGAATATTTCATATAAAAACATTCATACATGGGGGGAGGGCACAAAGGGGGAAGTGGTGTACCCACAACATGACTAACAAAAATGTACAACTGAAATCTCACAAGGTTGTAATCTATCATAACATTAATAAAAAAATAAAAATTAAAAAAAACATTCATACAATATATGACCTTTTGTGTCTGGCTTCTTTCAGTTTTCATAATGCTTTTGAGGTTCATCCAAGTTGTAGCACGTATCAGGACTTCATTCCTTTTTATGGCTGAATACTATTCCATTGTATGAATATACCATTATTTGTTTATCCATTCATGTCTTTTCTTTTTTTGGTGAGGAAGATGGGCCCTGGGCTAACATCTGTTGCCAATCCTCCTCTTTTTATTTGAGGAAGATTGTCCCTGAGCTTACGTCTGTGCCAATCTTCCTCTATCTTGTATGTAGGATGCTGCCACAGCATGGCTTGATGAACAGTGTGTAGATCCATGCCCAAGATCCAAACCCGGGAACCCTGGGCTACCAAAGCAGAGTGTGCTAACTTAACCACTAAACCATCAGGCCGTCCCTATCCATTCATTTCTTGATGGACATTTGGGTTGTTTCCACTTTTTAGCTGTTATAGATAATGCTACTATGATCATGTGTGTATACATTTCTGTGTGGACATTTGATTTCATTCCTCTTGGATATATACCTACAGTGGGAATTCCTGGGTCATCTGGTAATTCTATGTTTAATTTTTTTGAGGGGCTGCCAGAGTATTTTACACAGCGGCTGCACTGTTTTACATTCCTACCAGCAATGTATGAGGTTTCCAATTTTTCACAGCTTTGGGCTACACATTCTTAATACTGAGTTAAGTCTTAAGTAACTGACACATACACAACCTTCCATTGTGTGTGCTGAAATTTGTTAAAGTAAAGTACAGACCTTGGAATAAACTACCAGTTCATAGAAGAGGCAACCTGAATGGTGAATAATTGCAAAAAGATGCTGTGCTTCACTGGGACTCAGGGACATGAAATGCAAATTATAAGAGAAATGAAAGAACGTCTCCTAGTCATCGGATCTGTAAACAATTGAAAGAGCTGATAGGGGCCAGCCTGGTGTCCTAGTGGTCAAGTTTGTGCACTCCACTTTGGCAGCCCAGGGTTTATGGGTTCAGATCCTGGGTGCAGACCTACACACCGCTCATCAAGCCAAGTTGTGGTGGCATCCCACATACAAAATAGAGGAAGATGGGCAAAGATGTTAGCTCAGGGCCAATCTTCCTCAAGCAAAAAGAGGAAGATTGGCAACAGATATTAGCTCAGGGCCAATCTTCCTCACCACCACCACCAACAACAACAACAAATGAGTGATGGATTCCTCTGCCTTGATCCCCAGCTCTTGGGAAAGGGCTGTCTGTACGGTGTCCTGTCCCCCAGCTCAGCACTGTCCTGCATGCTTCTTCAAGCCCCACAGTGCCCTAAGGCTAATAGTATTTGCCTGCTTTACTGAGGTTCAGAGAAGGTAAGTGCCTGGCCCAAATGTGCACAGCAGGTAGTGGGAGGGAACCAAACCTAGGTGTGTCTGATGCCCGATCCTGACCCTGACCCTGACCCCCTTGCAGGCCTGGCCTCCCCTCACCAGCTTTGGAAAGCCCTTGCTTCTTCTGGAGTAGGAGGAATGTCCAGGACTCGGTGTTGGTGGCCTGAGTCAACTGCTAATTTGGGTGAACTTGGGAAAATGGCCTTCTAGCCTCAGTTTCCTCACCTCTAAAATAGAAAGAACAGTGCTTTGTTTTTCATTCATTCAATGACAATAATTGAGGGCATCCTCTGTGCCAGGCCATGCGTCATAGCGGGCAAAGTGCTGTGACGCAGGCGCAGGGGGAACTGCTGGACACCGAGGGGCCAGGGAAGCCTCTGGAGGGAAGGGGCCACGGAGCTGACAGCCTGGCAGGGACCAGAGGGCATGCCCACCAAGGAGAGCATGGACAAGGCAGAGAAGTGAGACCCTCATGGGGGTGGCAGGGTCACCCTGGTAATCTGGATCTGTTTTCTGCCACTTTCCACTCATTTCACTTGTAGACTTTTCTATAAATGGAGGCATGTAGTATGTGCTCTTTTGCGTCTGGCTTTTTCCATTCAAAATGATTTGAGATTCATCCATTTCCTGTGCGTATCAGTCTGAGTTCCTTTTCATTGCTGAGTAGTAGTCCACCGTGTGCTCACGCCCTAATTTGTTTATCCATTCGGCAATCGTGATGAGTGTCATGGACTGAATGTTTGTGTTTCCCCTAAATTCATATGTTGAAACCTAACCCCCAATGCATAGTATTTGGAGGTGGGGCCTTTGGGAGGTGATTTGGTCACGTGGGTAGAGCCCTCCTAAATGATATTAATGCCTTATAATAGAGACCCTAGAGAGATTCCCTTCCCCCTTCTGCCATGTGAGGACACAGTGAAAGGATGGCCATTTACGAACCAGGAAGCGGGCCCACGACAGACACTGAATCTGTCGGCACCTTGACCATGGACTTCCCAGACTCCAGAATGGTGAGATATAAAGTTCTGTTGTTTATAAGCCATCCAGGCTATGGTGTTTTTGTAATAGCAGCCTGAACAAACTAAGACAATGAGCTTTGGGGTTGTTTTCAATTTTGAGCTATTACTAACAAAGCTGCTGTGAAAATTTGCAACTGAGTCTTTGTGTGGACGTATGCTTTCATTTCTTTGTTTAATTACCTAGGAATGGGATGGCATAAGTTAAATGTTATGTTTCAATTTTTAAGAAACTGACCATCTGTTTTCCAAAATGCGTGTACAATTTCATATTCCTTCTGACAGTATATGCGAGTTTCAATCACTCCATATGCTCACATACTTGGTATGGTCGGTCTTTCAAATTGTAGCCATTCTGATGGGTGAGTAATGGTGTCTCATTGTGGTTTTAGGTGGCATTTCCCTAATGACTAATGATCCTGGCCAGTTTTTCTTCTCTTTATTGGCCATCCATACATCTTTGATGAAGTGTTTATTCAGACTTTTTCGCCCACTTCTTTTGCATTGTCTTATTATTGAATTGTAAAAGCTCTTTATATATTCTGGATACAAGTCCTTTGCCAGATATAGGTATTGTGAATATGTTCTCCCAGTCTGTGCCTTGCCTTTTAATTTTCTCATTGTTGTCTTTTGAAGCTCATGCTTGTTTTTATGTCAATAAAATATCCAAAAGAGGGAAAAATTCAGTGCAGGGGTGGTGCACCCAGCCTAGCTGATTGAGTATCACTCAGAAATTAGGAGAAAGCGAAGCTGAAATGACATGGACTCTGACGTCATGATTCACATTTGGTGTTAAGGTTTCCACATTTTGGGCCCAATAGGTAAAGGGACAGCAGGCTGGTTTTATGCTGGACACTGACCCTTGCTGGCCGCTTGCTCTTCTGGACACCTGGGTGCTGCCTGAGGAGGCTACACTAAGTTGGGAGATTGTGGCCGCCCCCCCGAAGAAAGCTCAGACAGGCTGCCCCCTGCTGGAGGTCTCAGGGAACCACATGGCAGATGGTTCCCTGAGTCCCCTGGCTGGTTGGTGGGAACCTGGGTGCACAGAGGCCTCCTACCTGCTCACTCCCCTGGGTGCGGAAAAAAGGCTTCCTGTTGGCAGCACATCTCTGGGACAGTTTCTGCCTCAGGGGTTTCAGATCTAGTTCTTGGAATCTCCAAGGTTTGGGAGGACAAACAGAACTGCTCTGGCCAAGGAAGGGAGACTCAGAGGCAGCAGTTGCTCCATCCAGCCAGTGAGTACCTGGGAGCACCGCTGGCCCACCTGTCACCCTGAGTTCTCTGCTGTTATTCCCACCAACTGCCACACGGTGCGCCCTCCTGGGGCTGGGCCTTGTCAACGACGTCCTCATTCCCCAGGCGACAGCAGCCCTCCAGCTGTGGAAGGTCTTATCACAAAGGTGGCATCTGTGACAACTGGGGTGGACAGCCCACTCTCAAGTTGCCACTGTGCACCAGGGTGCAGAGCCGCTGAACCCACCAGGCTCTGGGGCTTTGGACCGGCTCACCAAGGCTGCCTTCTTCTCAGGATGGACCCCCCTCCCAGGACGCCTGTGGGATCCAGGGAGCCCTGGAGACCCAGGGGGCAGGAGTGGGGGTCCTGGTGGGGCAGGTGGTCATTCTAGTTCCCTCGCCCCCACAGATGGGGTCTGGAACCTCTGCCCTTGGGTCTGACCGGAGCTTGATGGCCGGGCCCTACAAGCTGCCAGTGGATTCTCAAGGACACGAAAACAACAAAAGAAGATGGAATTCGGGGGCACTTGACCTTCCTCCTGTCCTGGACCCTGTTGGCCTCTCCACCTACGGACTCTCCTAGAATGTTTTCAAATGCAAAAAACATAACACACAGGAGTACAAAGGAAACCGACTATATTGAGATATAATGATCAAAACATTTTTGAAAATGTGTGCTATATGGTACTTCTCAGTTGATGCATTAACAACAAGTCTAATAATGTCAGTATTTTAAAAATAGATACCTGGGATGACTGTGACATGATACAAAATCCAGGCTGGTTTGCCGCATACACAATGGAAGGAAATGCAAGATTTCAGTTGGAAGTTAGTGGAAATAAAGATGTAATTGTTCTCCCCATGCAAGTTTACAAACCTGTTGAATTCTGTTCACAGTCGCCTTGGGGGTGCATGGACCCCAGGTCGAGAGCCTGGCACAGAGGAAAAGGAGGGGCAAAGATGAGAAGGCAGCCATCATTGTGGGGAGAGACATGCAGCATGAGGGTTTCATTGCAAACCTCACCAGCATCAGGCCATTCGGCAGACCCGACCCTCAGCATCCTAGAAGTCATCTGGAAAAGGGACACCGGGGTGAGCGCATGGGCCTCAGGGTCCACAGACCAAGGCGGGCCAGCTGGTCAAGGGGCCTTCTTCCCTCACTTCCCCAGCCCTCCTATAAATGGCAGCCTGAGTAAGGAGAGATCTGGACAGACCAGGTTCCCCAGGCGTTAGTGAGGCGCCCTCCTTCCTGACTGCCCATCTCCCCCATCCTGTGGGTTCAGAGCCCCTAGGCCCTTCCTCCTCCGAGCTTCTCAGGGCAGCCTCAGTAGCCTTGGGAAATTGGCCTGCATCCGCTCCCAGCATCCCGCATCTCTAGGTCCAGCTTCCAGCGTAGGGAAGGGCAGGTGCCTCTTCCTCACATGGGCACCTCGACATTTACCCACCACCAAGAGCTGGAGGGCAGGCCAGCCCGGAGCCTCAGTCTGGCTGAGCAATTGCCCTGTGGCCATAAGTGAACAAGGACAGACACAAGCAAACTTCAGTCTGAACTATCCCCATTTCCCCAACCCTGGGGCTTTGGAGACCTAATCCACAGGATGGAACACCCCCTCTTGGCATGTGATGGGACCACTCTGCCCTGAGCCCTCACCTGCCACCTTCGGGCTGGTGATGTAAGGGCTGGGAGAGGTGAGTCAGCGTTCCTGGGCCCTTTGCCCCTATCATTTGAGAGGGAGTCGAATGGGTGAGTGTGTGATGACAACGACCTTGGCGAGTGTCTGAAGCAAAAGTCAGCGCTTTGCCTGTGATTATTTTCTTCTCTGATAAGGAAGACCTGGAGGGGCCCACCTGCCCCTCACCTGGCTCTTTTTCAGTGCCCACCTGGAGAGTCCTTGTATTGTTTGCTTTCTAGCTAAAGGGAAAAGGCAAAAATGCGAAGATTTATTGAGTGTGCCACATTCAGCCCCTGTGGGAAGTAGCCAGGGCTGGCACCAACACCCACAGGGAGAGACTGCCTCAGTCTCCGGAGGGGCTGGTGAATCTTGCATCAAAGAGGTGCGCCACCTGAAGGCGAAGGAGCGGGAGACCTTGGAGGAAGTGGGTGAGGCTGAGCATGGCCCATGGGAGGAGAAACAGCCAGCCAGATGGGTGTGACCCCTCATTGTAATGACCACATCTGTCTCTCCTGCTGGGGGTCCCTTGGGAGGATCTCAGTCAATGCATCGCTGGATTCCCTGGTCCCCAAGGTAGTGCCTGGTGCACTTAGGCATTAAAAAAATAATGATGAAGGAAAGAAGGAATTAATGAATAATTGACGTGAAGTTTTATCTTTCACTTAACCTTGACTTCCCTGATCAGAATATGTTTACATACGATATGTTTATCTTCATTTTCATTTTAAGAGCTTATGTTTCTCCTGCTTTTTTTTTTTTAACTTAGTCTTGTATTAGAAGAGTTGAACCAATTCAAGGGCGTTATGACAACGGATCTGTCTGAAATTACTCTGTCATTGTATTGATGCTTTTTTCTGATGCAACCCTGCATCCCAGTTGTGATGTTATTCTACTGGTGGTTACCTTACATTTTAAAAAAAGAAAGAAACAATAGATGTGAACCTATATTTTCTTAGTTAACAATGTCAAGAATAAAACCGTTTCTGTCTCTGCTGCCCCCCCCCCTTGAAAATCGAGAGATCTGGCACACTTTGCATTCTCTTCTTTGCTCCCCAAAATCGTTGATTCATTCAACAATATTTCCTGGGCCTCTGCTATGTACAGGCAAGGTCCTGGGCACTTGGACTGCGACCTGCTCACAGTAAAAATAATGAAAGCTCCCACTCAACCAACACATGCGCGGCACACAGTCCTAGGAGCTTTACATACACGGCCTCACTTAATTTTCCAAAAATCCCGCAGGTTAGGTTTTGTCTTATTTAATCTTCAGTAACCTGGGACGTTACCTCCCCCTGGCCGGAGTCTGAATCTCTGGAGGCAGAGCCTGGGAATGGCTGCTTTAGAAACAAGATGTTCTGGGGTGTCCCAGTCCAGTGTCTCAGTTCTGGGGTGTCCCCAGGTTGGGGTACACCACTGAGGCGGGTCCTGTGCACCCTAACTTTAAACATCAGGGTCAGGGCGGCGTGGAGTTTGCTCAGGGCCTCTCCCACCCCCCTCTCCCCAGGCGACCTGCCCCTCGGAGGAGAGAAGGCAGGGGAGTCGGGGGCAGGGGAGGGGAAGGGAGAGCGCGGTGAGTCCAGGTGAGTCCCAGTGTGGACTCCAACACCCCACCTGCCCGGCATCCCCGAATCGCAGGAGCTGTGGGATCTTACAAGCTCAGTTACCCGTCTCTCTTCTACAAAGACGAACCCGAGTCGGGGTTTAAAAGTGATGACGATTTCAAACCTCCCTCCAGGCGTGGACGAGAAAACTGGAAGAGCCACCTGGTGGCGGCAGTGAGAAATTACAGCATCCGTGCGATGAAGTAGAACAAAAGTTGGCTGCTTTAATAATTGAAATTTGCTAAGAGAGTAGAACTTAAATGTTCTCACTAAAAATAATAATTATGTTAGGTGAGGGATGTGTTAACTAGATGGGGACATCCTTTTACAATGTATACATGTATCAAATCACCACGAGGTACACTTTAAATATCTCACAATTTTATGTCAATTACCTCACTAAAACTGAAATTTAAAAAAAGAAAAAGAAAAAGATGGCCTGGTTAACGTCGAAAATTATAGACTTTCTAGATTGAAAGGGGCTTTAAAGGTACCTACTACAACACTCCTGTTTTATGTCTGGGGACCACCTCACCTGTCCAGGGGACGCTCTCAACGTTACAGATGGTGACCTGAAGAGACTGAGGGAGTGACACTTCGGAGAAAGGCCTCTGTTAAGAATAAATCATCAAAAGGGAGCCAGATGGGGGCCCAAATATTTACCTGCACCTGCTATGCTTTCCAGAAGCATGTCTGCGGCTGAACCTGGAAAGTTCTGGTTCATCGGGGGTTTGGAGCACCCTCTTTCCGATAGCATCGGCTTGTCTGGGACCCTCTGAGAGCTTGCTTCTAGGACCAAATAAAATTCATCATGCCATAGCATTTGTTCATGTATGCATTCATTCATTCAGCAAATGTTTATTTCTTGTACCCTGCGCAGGCATGGTGCTTTGTGCTGGGGATTCAAGGAAGAGACTCGGCCCCAGTTCTTGGGCTCAGGGCATTAACGGGGAGACAGATATTAAGAAAGCATTCATATAAATTCACACGAACTGTGATAAACGGCTGGGATGAAAGAATAAGGCAATGAGAACATATTACAGGGGACCTGACCTGGGAGGTCAGTGAGGGCTTCCTGTAAGAGGTGACATTACTCCTGAAATAAAAGTTTGGAATTAAACAAAATTTCAGGCAGCAGGCCTTGGTGTGTGAATGTGGAGCCTCCATCCATCCCAGTGCTAAGGTCCCTGCAGCCACTTGTCCACTGACTGGGAGGCTGACCATGGTGTGGTGTTCAGTGGAAACAGTTTACCAAGAGAGATAAGAAGCAGACCCCATTTCTGTTTCATCAAGGACTGTTAATTGGAGGTCATTTTAGAGTGGAAATTTGAAAAATTCCATCATATTTGTAATTTCTGGGTCAGTTTATACTGGCTGATTTTTCTCCAAGCTAAAGGTCACCTTTCATTTCTTATTCCTATGTCAAGCAATTTTTTATTGGAAGCCAGACATCGTGAAGTTCATGTCTTGGGGTGCTGGATTTTGTTGTCTTCCTTTAAAGAGTGTTGGAGTTTTTAAGGCAAGCATTCATTTACTTGCAGGTCATGCTGATCTGTCAAGAGTTGTTTTTAAGCTCTTTCAAGATGGGTCTGAAGTAGCCTTTCCTCTGTAGCTAATTTAACCCACATTTAAGATGTGGCATTTCTGGGGCTCTCTACAGGACATCCTATTGATGCAACAAGATCTCTTCACTTTGGTCGGTGGGAACTCAAACAATTCCTAGTTCTGATGAGTCTGCGGAATTGTTCAGCTTTAGCTCTTTCTT
Organism: Equus caballus; assembly: GCF_041296265.1. Lineage (NCBI taxonomy): Eukaryota > Metazoa > Chordata > Mammalia > Perissodactyla > Equidae > Equus > Equus caballus. The sequence continues at coordinate 19,702,045 of NC_091689.1, read as the reverse complement.
CCCCGGGAGCTGTTTTTGTCTGGCCCCATGGAGTTTCTCCCTGTGGATGCTCAGTTGGAATTCAGCCAAAGACCCAAGGGCCCCAGTGCAGATTTCTGGAGCTCGTTATCTGCTCCGCCCTCCTCCTGCCTACTCTGTGCTGTCTCGGCCTCCCCAACCTTCGACCTCTGTCTCTTCAACTCAGTGAGACTGCTGGGTTCTGCTTGGGTTTCCTTTCTTCATGTCCAGTCTGGATTTTTTTTTTTTTTAGGAAGATTAGCCCTGAGCTAACATCTGTCTGCCAATCCTGCTTTTTTCACTGAGCAAGACTGGCCCTCAGCTAACATCCGTGCCCATCTTCCTCTACTTTATATATGGGACGCCTACCACAGCATGGTTTGTCAAGTGGTGCCATGTCTGCACCCGGGATCCGAACCGGCGAACCCCAGGCTGCTGAAGCAGAACATGCGCACTTAACCACTGCGCCACCGAGCTGGCCCCTCCAGTCTGGATTTTACCTCCAGGCAGAAAGCCTGGGAGAGGGCAGGACTCCCCTCACTTCCCCCCTTTTCTCCTGGGCTGCCTGTTTCCCAGCAGCAACTGGGCATTTTGTCCAGCTGTTTCTGGCAGGAATGTGTGTGGGGACCGTCCTATGCTCTCCGGGCAGGAAGCAGAAGATTCTGGTCTTCACTGGAGCCAGCAGCTCAGTCCTCCGACTGTTTTAACATTGTAACCTAAAACAGCTTTAAGTTACAGAAAAGTTGCAAGAACAGGACAGAGAACTCCTATATATCCTCCAGGCTGGAGACGTGATTCAACTTTCACCAGTTTGTCCCAGTAACATTGTTTAGAGCAAAGGTTCCAGTTCAGGATCACATGTCGCAGCCTGTTGTCTTGCCTCTCCAGTCACTTGCCATCTGAGTCAGCCCCTCAGGCTTTCCGTGATCTTCAGGACTTTACCGTTTTTGAAGAGTGTAGCCCAGTCCTTGTGTAGGATGCCTTTCAGTTTGGATTTGTCCCATGTTTGCTTGAGCTTAGACCAGTTAATGCTTATCACATATATGCTGTCCCTTGCAACCTAGTGGGTGGCACCTGATATTTCTCTGTCCCATGACAGGTGGATAGGTAATAACCTAGTCCAGTTGATGAAGATGGTTATGTGCCAGGTTTTGCTGCTGTAAGGTTTCTTTTCTTCTCTTTGCATTTAATAAAAGTTTTATGGGGAGGGTCTTTGAGACCCCGTTCCTCATCCTCTTTCACCCACTTATTTTAGCATGCCTTAATGTTTCTTGCTGGAATTAATTCTTACTACGGTGGCTGCCAAGCAGTGATGTTTTAATGTCATGACTCTTTCTAGAGCTGTTAGCTGGCTTCTACCTGAGGAAGAGCTTTCCATTCTCACATTATTCATTCATTCATTCATTCGTTTACATCAGAATGGACTCCTGGATTCTTTTTTTTTTTTTTTGAGAAAGATTCGTCCTGAGCTAATATCTGTGCCAATCTTCCTCCTCTATTTTATACGTGGGTCACTGCCACAGCATGGCTGACAAGCAATGTAGGCTGAACCCAAGAACCCAGGCTGCCGAAGTGGAGTGCCCCAAACTCAACCACTATGCTACTGGGCCAGCCGTCATTAGGTATTTTGATGTTCAAATTGTCTCAGTTTTGGCTATTGGAAGCTCCTTTAAGTTGGCTTTTCTGTCTTTTTTCTAAATGTCCCTATGTTCTTTGCACACTTCCTAATTCTCTGGCACGAAGGATGTTCCGGGTTCATCTTGGACTTTCCTTTTCCCCATTTCTCCAAGAAGCCCTGGCTCCTTTTAGTGGAGTGCCGTGTTCGGTAACCAAGACCTGGGTGGTGGGTGAGGTCACTGTCACAGTGTGGTGGGCTCCTAGGCCTTCTTAGTGGACATGGCTAGGGAATACGTGTGCATGTACCCACACATAAACACACAGACGCGCCCTCCGCTTTACATCTGTGTTTCTTTGTCTATGTCCATATATATTGAAAATCATGGCTTCAGACTAATAATTCCAATCCCAGCCCCACACCACAAGATTCATGCTCCCCTCTCTCCTTTCTAGATTTGTACTCCTTTCCCAACAGTCAGACACCTGGCCCCCATTACTCTCAATAATTTCCTTACTTTCTCTCTGTCCCTCAACACAACCACTCTGTCCACTCCTCCAGGCCGCTACCCCTTGACTGTGGGCCCCACCCACCCTTGTCACCTTCCCCATTCAAAGTCTCCAACCCCAAGCCTCACATGCACCTGCCTTGTGGCTTTTTGACAAAGGAAGGAAGGATGCCAATAGTTAATATTTAATGAAAGGAAAGGAAGAGGATGAGATTATTTTGGTTTTTCATAGTTAATTAAATTAATCGGTCCAGCCCCTTGATGCAATATTACCTCTTCAGAGATGTGAAACAACGCCATTAGCATATACTAAATTTTAATACGTCCATTAACGTCTGTTTGGGGGGGTTGCTAGTTGAATCATTTAAAAGGGAAGGAATTTATTGTGCGGCCAGTCCATTAATTTGTTCTCTGTTGAAGAACAGTCTCAGATGAGGGAGGGGTCCGGAGCAAGTCGGAAGAGGAGCAGCTCCGTTTCCGACCTGTGGAATTTGGGGGGCCGGGGAGATCTGGTGTCTAGGGGGAAGGTAGGAAGAGGAGACAAGAGCCTGGACACCCCATATAGACACCCATATATCTCTGGCCCTGCCCGTCCCCGCGCAGCAGCCCCCAGAGTCCAGCGCGGCCGGATAAGTGTCCCTGGGGTCTTTTTGGCCCTCAAGCCTCATTCTGCTCCTCCGCCCGGAGCGGCTGAAATGGAGCAAAGCAGAGCGACCACTAGACGGCGCTGCCCCGCCCGTTACATCCCGCCGGCGACTCGCCCGAAGGTCGCCCGGCTCGGCTCCAGCAGTTGCCAGGAATCGCGGCGGTCCATTGATCCCCACCACGTGACGGGCTCTTCCGGACTTCAGTTCACTGGATGCTAACGGAGCCTCACGGGATAGGGGGACCTTCCCAGATGAGGACCTGAGGCTCAGAGCAGTCGAGTGACTTACCTGAGGTCACACAGCTAGCAAGCGGCAAGGCTGGCCTGACCCCAAAGCCCGTGCTCGCTCCACCTGCCCCGCACCACTCCCTCCCGGGTAGTAAACTTCCGTGTTGAAGGTGTTTTTCTAGATACTGGGGAGTCACCGACAGGAAAGCCACGTCCCTATGGTGAAGGGGGACAGAGGACGCCGGGGGCCAGAGTCTTGATGACTTGGTCCCTAATTCTTTAACACCCTACTGAGACTGGAGAGCTGCGGCTTAGTACTTGGGTGTCTGACTCCATCATCAGCTGGGGAAGAAAATAGAGCAGAAGAAAGTGACATTGCGGGGGGCTGGGACAGCCCCTGGAGGGAGAGGTCTGCTGAGGACGGGGTGCCTGGTGCATCCCCACCTCTTCCTGGGCTCTGCTATGACTAGGCGTCCTATATAGTAAATCGCTTCCTTTCCTGGAGCCTCCGCTTCCTCATCTGTGAAATGGGACCTTGATTGTCGGCTCGCAGGGCTTGGAAGGACAGGAGGTCATGCATTAAAGGCACAGCTGCAGACTGGCGTCAGCGCTGGTAAGAGCGCGTGTGGGCGGGAAGGGGGAAGGGCAGCTGAGAAGCTCCTCCCGGAAAACCAGCACGTCCAAGAGGGCTGTGAGTCCAAGTCAGCGGGGTGGGAGGGGCTCCTCTCCCTTGCAGCTGTGGGAAGGAGGAGGCCGGAGGAAGAGGGAAGAGGACGAGCGTCACTTCAGACCTGTGGAATGTGGGGGACAGCGAAATCTTGTGTCTAGTGGGCAGGTGGGCAGAGAAGACAAGAGCCTGGACATCGCGGGTGACACTAACCTGGGGTCCTGTTGGTGGCGGGAGAAGCCGTGAGAAAGAGGAGCAGGAAGGGGAGGATTTGATTCATGGCCCTGGGAGGAGATGGAGAAGTCAGGGCAGGGAACAGGGGCCAGAGGTGGCCCCCCAGAAAGCCCCTGAGCAGAGCACCGAGGCCAGGGAGAATGCAGGAGGGCGTGGGGGTGCAACGCGGGGCCCAGGAGAGAGTGGGTGGCGGACAAGTGGCCCCGCTGGCCCGGAGCATTCATTTCAGAGGCTGGGAGGGAAGAAAAGTAAGAGGAAGGGTGGGGTCCTGGGTTTTAGCTGGGAAGAGAGAAACAGTGAAGAGAAAGATGAATGAATGCTGAAGAAGAGGGCAAGACCCTCGCAGCAAGTCCCAGCAGGGGTGCTAAACGGTTCAGAAGTTACTAAAGCAAATCCACACTGTCCTTCAATAATGCACCTTCACAGACAAGTAGGTTGTTCTAGAAAGGCAAAGACAGTTCCAAAGGAGACAGCCTATTTGCGAGATGAAATTCACAGTTATAGAGGAAAGGAAAAGAAAAGATGGTTTGACACCTTTGAAGAAGCACTTAATGACGGTCAAACCATTCCTGATAGAAACTCAGTACGTTAGCAATGGAAGGACTCCTTGAATGGTTAAAAAGAGGGTTTATCTCTAGGGAACTTGTAGGAAATCCTAGAAGTGCTCCTATCAAATCAGTACAAGGAAGGAAGGCCAGTATCAGTGCAGTTTGACATTTTTTTCTGGACATTCTGCCCAACGTAACACAAGACATAATAAAATGGGGTAAATATTGGGAAAGTGAGAGACAGCAGTTATTGTGATTTGGAGATGATATGGTTTATCTGCCTGGCAAACTCCAAAGAATCAACCACCTTCTACACACACACCCCACAACAGACACACACCACACACGCACACACACACACACCATACACATGCACACATCCTACAAAACCAAAAATTGTTTGAACTGATAAGCTGGTTTTCAGTAAAAAATAGTTGTAAGAGAAATATACTAAAACAATCCCCATTCTCTCTACTACAATTTCAGTTAAAAATATAATTTAGGGGCCGGCCCCACGGCCCAGTGGTTAAGTTTTCGCGCTCCGCTTCAGTGGCCCAGGGTTTTGCCGGTTTGGATCCTTAGTGCAGATGTGACATCACTCATCAGGCCATGCTGAGGTGGCATCCCACATGCCACAACTAGAAGGAACTACAACTAGAATATACAACTGTGTCCTGGGGGGCTTTGGGGGGAAGAAGAAAAAAAAAGATTGGCAACAGATGTTAGCTCAGGGCCAAACTTTAGGGAAAAAAAAAATATATGTATATATATATAATTTTTAAAATGCCATTTGCAATAATAACAAGAGTACCTTGGAATGAATTTTTTTTAAATGTGAAGGAACTAGATTTTTAAATAAACAAAAATAAAAGTAAACAAAACTTGGCAGAGAGACGTAACAGGCGATGAGAGAGGAATACTCAGCATGGACCTGAAAATCATACACAATGTTATCAAAATATTCCGATATTAATTCCATACTCAGCTTCATCACTACATGAAGGTTAACTCCAGTAAATACATGAGAATAGCCAAGAAATGTTTGAAAAAGATGCTGATGAAAGACTTTCTTGCTGTTACTAAGCCATGTTTTTAAACGATAGCTATTAAAACTACGTTAGAGGCATAGAAACAGCCATTCAGATCCATAGAACAGACCGGAAAGTCCACAGGTATATGTGATCAGGGAAGCATTTCACATTCATGGGAAGAAGACTGTTTAACAAACGGTGTTTTTAAAAACCTTGCTGATATCATAAATGAAAATCGTGTTAAACGCCTATCTAGGGGCCGGCCCCGTGGCTGTGGTTAAGTTCACGTGCTCCATTTTGGTGACCTGGGGTTCGCTGGTTTGGATCCTGGGTGCCGACATGGCACTGCTCAGCAAGCCATGCTGTGGTGGCATCTCATATAACAGAACTGGAATGACCTACAACTAGGATAGACAACTAGGGGCCGGCCCTGTGGCCGAGTGGCTAAGTCTGCACGCTCTGCTGTGGCGGCCCAGGGTTTCACTGGTTCGAATCCTGGGCGCAGACCTAGCACTGCTCATCAAGCCATACTGAGGCGGCATCCCACATGCCACAACTAGAAGGACCCACAACTAAAATATACAACTAGTACTAGGGGGTTTTGGGGAGAAGAAGGAAAAATAAATAAATAAACAAAATCTTTTTTTAAAAAAAAGGATATACAACTACCTACTGGGGCTTTGGGAAGAAAAACAAAAAAAGAGGAAGGTTGTCAATAGATGTTAGCTCAGAGCCAGTCTTCCTCATCAAAAAAAAAAAAAAAGCCTATCTAATATCTGAAGCCAAATTTAAATGCAAAAACAAACACAGCACTAGACTTCCTGGAACAAAATACTTTATAGGTTAAAGTTTACAGAACTTTCGAATAGGAGAACTAAGCAGAAGCGAGCGTCCTGAAGAAAGATTTGATAAGCTTAACCAGGCCAAAATTTTAAAGGCCATAAATGAAATTCAAAACCAAATGACAACTGGGAGAAATATTTGCAGTAGCTGTGACACGAGATTAATATTTTTAATCTCTAAAGGACTCCTCAAAATCAATTAAAAAGAGGTTTGTTTTAATAGAAAAATTGTCTCTGGGCATAAGTAGGTAATTTACAAAAGAAAACAAAAGTGTGAATACTCAACAAATACAATGTCCAAGAGTGAACAATAGCATTTCTTACATATCACATTGGCAAAGATTTAAAAAATAATAATAAAACCCAGAGTAGGAGAGTGTGCAAGGAAACAGGTATTTTCTGGAGGGCAGTTTGCCAGAACACGTCAAAAACCCTTCAAAGGTATGTATTTCGTGTTGTGGTTCCTAATACCCCTGACGTTCCTGCCCTGTACTGTGGAGAAACCAGGGGTGATCATTTTAAGCCAAGTGGGACATTCCCACCCTCTTGCCGCAGGGCTTGGCCGGGTAACCCAGTTACCTTCCCTTGGCCAATGGACTGGGTTAGGTTTGGCCACCTTACCCTACTCAAGCCAAAGAGACTCAAGGGAAAGTTTGCTGAGGCTCCTGGGAAGGAGGATTCCTTATTTTTTCTGGCAAGAGGTCCCCAACTCCTGTCCTCCCTTGTTTCCTAGAAGGAATGGAGTGCATTGAGAACCCTGGAAGTGTTGCAGCCATTTTGCCACTATGAGGGATGGTGCCAAGGATGATGCTGTTCTGAGGAAGGCAGAGTGGAGAGAAGAAAATAACTGAGTCCTTGATGGTGTTGTGGGGCCCCTGAATCACAGCAACCCTAAAGCCTGGTCTAGCTTTGGATCTTCTGATTATGTATGCCAAGAAATCCCCTCTATTGTTTGGTTTGGATTTCCCCCAGAAGCAGGTCTTGAAATAAGGATTCAGGGGCCGGCCCCGTGGCTGAGTGGTTAGGTTCGTGCGCTCCACTTCTGCAGCCCAGGGTTTCACTGGTTCGGATCCTGGGCGTAGACATGGCACTGCTCATCAGGCCATGCTGAGGCAGTGTCCCAAATGCCACAGCTAGAAGGACCCACAACTAAAATATACATCTATGTACTGGGGGGATTTGGGGAGAAAAAGCAAAAAAAAAAAAAAAAAAAAAAAGGATTCAGTGCAAGTGGCGTATCTGAGAAGTAACTCCAGGCAACACCAGCAGGAGAGGTGAAAGTGAGATGGGAGGAAGCATGTGTTATGAAACCACTTTCCACTAGGAGCAAATGGACCTCAGTCCCACTGGAGAAGTCTGGGTTACAGCATAAAACGTGCCTCCAAGTTATCCCAATGAAGAAGCAAGCATGTGAGGTATGTGTCCGGCAGCTCCTGATCCGTCATTAGGTGGAGGCTGCCTCCAGGGGCATTAACCAGTCGGGACTTCCAGTTTGCCTGTGTGCTGGCCAAGCATGCTCACACAGCCAGGGGGAAAGCCTGAAGCAGAGATGCATGTTCACAGCAAGCGAAAGCAGCCTTCCGCCTGTCAAATGAATGCCCAGGGGTGCAGGCAGGGCACCACGCAGCTGCTGCGGTGGTGTGAGCTGGTGGTTGTGCTGTCTGCAGATCCCAGGTGCATCCCCTTCAATCCAGCACTTGATGGGAATTCATCTAAGGAAGCAGTGGAGGGCACTTCTCAGTGCAGAGTGGCTCAGTGGTAAGAAACCGGGGGCATTTCGTTTCTCTGTGCTCCAGCGTCCTCTTCTGTAGAGGAGGCATGACTCAGTGTCTGCCTCAAGGGGTGGTTGGAGGGTTACGTGTGTCAACATGTGCAAAGGGCTTCTACCAGGGATACACACAGAGTAGACACACTTAGACATTAACTGCTATTAAAATTAATGTCCTTGGAAAAACAACAAATGTGGGAGAGGATGTGGAGAAAAGGGTACCCTTGTACACTGCTGGTGGGAATGCAAACTCATGCAGCCACTATGGAAAACAGTATGGGGACTTCTCAAAAAATTAAAAATAGAAATACCATATGATCCAGCTATCCCACCACTGGATATTTATCCAAAGAACTTGAAATCAGCAATTCAAAGAGACTTAAGCGCCCCTATGCTCACTGCAGCATTATTGACAATAGCAATAGTGGAAAAATGGAAGCAACCCAAGTGCCCATCGACTGATGATTGGATACACATGGATAAGAAGAACAGATTAGTTATTATCAGAGGGGAAGGGGGTTGGGGGAGGGTGGGCATAAGGGGTAAAGGGCCACATATACATGGTGACTGATAAATAATAATGTACAACTGAAATTTCACGTTATAAACTATTATAACCTCAATAAAATTAAAAAATTAATGTTCTGGGCAACAGCAAAAATTGGAAATAAATGAACATTCAATCATAGGGACTGTTGAGTGTCTTATAGCAATTCACACAATGAATTATTACATGGCCATCAAAAGCCCTACAAAGCTACAGAAATGTAACCATTGACACAGAAAGAAGTTCGGATACCTGGTAAAATAAACAAAGCCCGCTGCCAGACAGAATGTACAACTGTGTCAATGTCAGTTTCCGGTTTTGAGATTGAACCCGGGTTTGTACAATGTTACCACTGGGGAAGCTGTGTGAGGCATGGCGGACCTCTGTACTAGCTCTGCAACTCCAGGGAGTCTGTAATTATTTCAAAATGAAACAAAAATAACAAAAAGACAGCCTACAGGATGATCCCATTTGTTAGAGATCTCCAATGTGTAAATGGTACAAGGTTATACACCTTGAGAGTAAGAATGTTTTTCTGATTAAGCGAGATAATGGGTTTTCCTTCCAGAAAATGAGGGAGAGCAGATTTGGGGTTTTTTTTCCAGGTTTACGGGAAAAATAATGAAAAGTACAGAGTCACCTATCCCCTCTTTCCCCTCCCCAAATTCCCTATTTTTAACATATTATTTAGTCTGGTACATTTCTTACAACTGACAAGCCAAGACTGATACATAATTATTAACTAAAATCCACAGTTTGGGTTTTGACAGCTGTATATATCTACCATTACAGTATCATACAGAATAATAGTTATACTGCCCTAAAAATCCTCTGTGCGCCGCCTATTTACCCTCCCCATCCACCCCCACAACCACTAATCTTTTTACTGTCTCCATAGTTTTGCCTTTTCCAGAATGCGATGTAGTTGGAATCATATAGTTTGTAGCCTTTTCAGACTGGCTTCTTTCACTTAGCATAAAGCATTTAAGGTTCCTGAATGTCTTTTCATGGCTTGCTTAGCTGCTTTCTTTTTAGCACTGAATAATATCCCATTGTATGGATGTACCACAGTTTATCTGATGAGAATTTTTAAAATAAGAAAAAAATCTTGCATTTAGAAAGGGGGATAGACAAAAGGGCATTTGAGGGAGATGAGGCAGAAGGAAAAGATGTGTGCAGAGAGGCACTGAAAGATGGTGAGGGGCTAACCTGTGAAGGGGGAAACTTGAGCAGGGCAGGGCACTGCGAGGAGGGGGAGGCGGAAGGGCACAGCAGGAGCTACTGAGCTGGAGCCCTGGGCCTCTGGTCCCGGGAGAGAAGGCGGAGGTGTGACAGGTGCAGGAGCAGTTGAGATCATATGTCACTTCATGTTGACCTGTGTCTTGAGGAATTTCCTGTCGAGCTATTGGTGGCTTTCAAACCACCCCTTTCCCCCTTCTTGGCAGCTGCAGTGGAAAAGCTCTCCCTCCAGCCATCATTTTATAAATATGCTGTGAGCATTTCCCAGGAGGCCAGGGGCTCAGAGCCTGGACATTTAGCACCTTCGTGGCCAAACTGGCAGGCTGTTGGTTGCCGCTGGTGCTAGGGCGTAAGTCACCAGCTGACAACAGCCCAAGAGCCTGCCTGACACCACTGCATCCCCAGGGTCGGGTGGCTGCGGAAGGCAGCAAAGGTTAGCGCCCCCATCCTCAGTTCTGAGTCTCAGGTCCCAGGGCTGACCGGGGCCTTAAAGGGCATCTGGTCTACCCTTGGGTGAGCCACTGGGATCCCCACGGTAAATCTCCCAACAGGTGGCCTTCCAGCCTCTGCTCATCCCCCTGCACTGCCAGAGCCAGCCACTCCATTTTTAGATGGCTCAAATGATCAGGAAGCTGTTCCTAAACCTAAAGCCTGGCTCTAACTTCTACCCAGAAGTCCTGGTTCCACAGCACGAAGCCATTTCCCACAATCATTTAGATATTTGAAGCCATTCTCTTGTCCGTGTTCCCTTCTTCAGCCTAGAGGGCTTCAGGGCCTTTGCTGTCCCGCAGGCAGTGGCAGTGGCCACCTCCTCTCTCTCAGACCCTCCATCTGATTGAGGAGCCCTGCATGTAGTCAGCTGAAGCCCCTTCTCCTCTTCCCAGGAGCAGAGTTTAGGCTTCCTTGTCTCCGGTCATCAGCACACCTACTTCCTGCCTGGGTTAGTGCTGGGCGTCCATGATTTCCCGGCCTCCTGTCTGCACCCATGCTGCTGGGCCCACCTTTTCCATGCTGATGACCTGTTTTCCAACAGAGAAGGCAACTTGCTCTTCCTGTTAATCTCACACCAATTGCCCCTTGTTCCTTCATGCTCTGATCCTCGGTTAAGAGATCCTTTCTACTGCCCACAGTGGTTTTCACAAGCCCCAGCTCCTTTTGGACTCACATCTTACCAAGAGTTGTCCTAGAGATCCAGTTTTGGTTTGGTGTCCTTTTCCTGCCTTTCCCCCCTGATTTGGATCCCTGTGACCAACTTATCATGCTCTTAACTTGGGAAGGACAGTCTGACCACTGGCCCATCAGTGACCACAACTGGTGGCAGTGCCTCCTTTATGTTAGACTCCTGCTCCCTGTCTTGTGTGGACCACCCAGAGCCCATCCAGGGTGGGGATCAGGAGGGACTCCTCGATGAGCAAAGGGAGCTATGCCTTCCACTCTTGGGGCTGCCCACTCTGTTTCCTTTCTGCTGGTCCTTCAGGAGCCACACCTCCTCTCTGGGGTCCCTTTCTTTACCACCTGCTCCTTTGGGTCCCACCACTTCTGCCACTGCGGGCAGGGTGTGTGGAGATCCCATTCAGCCTCATAAGCCCGGCCTTTTTTATCCTGAGCTCATGGAGATGTTTCCCTCATGTCAAGCAGGGCTAACGTTCATTTATTGTCAGGCTGGGAACCTGAAGCACTTGCAGGTTCAGTGCTGACTTAAGACAAGAATCTGGGTCGGTGGAGCCTGCTAGGTGGAATAATAGGCTGAGTATCCCTCAGTGTCAGGCCTGTGGGTCAACACCCTTGTGCTGGGCCCCGATGGAGCCACTGGAACCTGCTCTGGAGAGCAGGACCCCAGGCACCACCCTACAGCGAGATCCAGGTCTTCAAATCCCTGTGTGGACTTTTTATTTTGAAATAAGTTTGGATTGACACAAGAGCTGCAAAGACACTGCACACAGCTCCCATATACCCTTCCCCTAGCTTCCTCTAGTATTAGCATCTTACATGGTAAGTTGTAAGTTACATGTAACTAACAAGTAAGTTACATGGTATGTTGAACAACACTCAGAAGTCAGCATTGGTGCACTACTGGTCCTCCATTTCAGACTTTCTCCAGATTTTCCCAGGTTTCCCATGGTGTCCTTCTTGTCCAGGAGCCCACATTACATTTAGTCGCCGTGCCTCCTTTGTTTCTTTCAGTCTATGACAGTTTCTGGGCCTTGCCTTGTCTTTCACGATGCTGACACTTTTGAACAGAACTGGTCAAGTGTTTTGGTATTTCGTAGACTACTTCTCAGTGTGGGTTTGCCTGCTGTCTTCTTATGAGTAGACAGGTTGGGAATTGGGGGGAAGAAGACCTCAGGCGAAGTGTCCTTCTCATTACACACCAGGGCAAATGATGTCAACATGACGCACTGATGTTCTTGACCTTGATCACTTGGCTAGTCGGGTGTCTGCCAGGTTTCTCCACTATAAAGTTATTGTTTTTCATTTTCCACACTCTTCCATTAGAAGGGAGCCACTAACTTCAGTCCACACTCAAGGGGAGGTAAATTAAGTACTATCTCCTGGAAGGCAGGGTATCAAATATTTGGGGACATGTGTTAAAATCATCGCGGTAATTAATAAACATTTTAGTGGAGATACTTTGAGACTATGGGAAATATCTTGTTTCTCCTTAATGTTTTGCTCGCTATTTTTAGCATTCATCCGTGGCTCTTGCCTGTCGTGGATCCCTATGGTGATGGAACGGTGATTTCCGTATCCCTCGTTCCTTCTATAGTTATTATTTGGCATTCGTCTGTGAGGAAGATCTGTCCCTTCTCCCTCATTTATTTATTTCTTCAACCACATATTTATGTCAGCATGGGTTCGTGGGTATTTACTTTATTCTTTTGTGTTACAGTGCACTATTGTCTTATTTTGTTGGTCAAATTATTTCAGGTTTGGCTGCTGGGGACTCTTTCAGGTTGGCTCCTATATCCTTTTTCTTTTATAGACTACATTTTTTAGAACAGTTTTAGATTTACAAAAAGATTGAGAAGACAGTATAGAGAATTCCCATATACTCCACACCCAGTTTCCCATATTATTAACATCTTATAACACTATGGTACATTTGTTACAACTTTGTTCTGTCACAAAATACAAATGTGTACAATGTTACAATTAATTAATACATTAATGTATTAATACATTATTAACCAAAGTCCATAGTTCATTCATATTGCCTTAGTTTTTAGCTCATGTCCTTTTTCTGTCCCAGATCCTATGCAGGGTCAGTCCCTGTGTCTCCTCCGGCTGCTCCTGGCTGTGGCAGTTTCCAGACTCTCCGTGTCTTGGATGACCCTGACGGTTTTGAGGAGTATAGTCAGCTATATTGTAGGATGCCTCTCTACTGGAATCTGTCTGATGTTTTTCTTGTGGTTAGACTGGGGTTATGGGTCATTGGGAGGATGACCACAGAGGTAAAGTGCCCTTTTTATCACACTACAACATAACTTATCCCCTGTTGATGTTGACCTTGATCACCTAGCTGAGGTGGCGTTTGTCAGGTTTCTCTGCTGTAAAGGTACTCTCTTTGTCCCCTTTCCATACTGTACTCTTTGGAAGGAAGTCACCATGCACAGCCTACACTTAGGAGGTGAGGGGTCAATCCATAAATTGTTTGAAATTCTTCTCCACAGGGGACCTGACTTTTCTCCTCTATTTATTTATTAAATAATTTATTATATCAGTATGAACTCATGGATATTTATTTTATATTGGGTTATAATCCAATACTACTTTATTGTTCCTTTGGCCATTGGGAGCCCTTTCAGTTGGTTCCTATGTCCTTTTGACATGCCCCCATTAATATGAGGTTTTGGTTTTTTGTAATACTTTCTGGCACTTCAAAATGCTCCAGGTTCATCTTGTGTTTTCCTCCCTCAGCCCTAGAATCAGCTATTTCTCCAAGGAGTGTGGTTCTTTTTATTAGAGAATGGTATTTAGACACTAAGATCTGGGTGCAAGGTGTGTTTGCTGCTACTGGGGTGTCGCTGCTTCTGATCCCTCTCAGAGGATGAAGCTAGGGAATATATCTCTGTATACTTATGCATGGATATACACACATCTGTGTTTATTTCTCTATCTGTCTCTCTGTGTGTGTACGTGTGCGCATTGAAGTAAACACAGTTTCATGCTGCTATCTCCTACTCTAATCCAGCACTATAGGGTTCACTCTAGCGTCACACAATTTTAACAGGCTTTTTTATGATGGTAATAAATGTCAGATGTTGCAGGAAGGCTACAGTAAACTACAATTATCCCCAGTGACCTCAGCCTCTTTCATCTCCACACGCCCTTTACCTGGCAGACATTTTGCTACCTGATGTTGGACTCGTCAAGATGAGCTGACATGCTGCCAGAATGACACTTCTGAGCCCCAGCTCAGGCCTGGATCCACCCTGAGGCTGCACACGATCTAAGCTAAGGACTAGGGAATCAGGTCCGACCCTGCTCTGGGGCTGTTAGCCCTGTGGGCATCAGGGAAAGGTTGGGGAATCCACTGGGTTAGATGATGAATAACAGGGTCTCTTGGGCCTCTCGGTTTTGTTGAATTCACGCTCCCCCACTTCAGTGTAAAGTGAATAGACAGGGTCTTGAGTTAGAACAGTGATTCGTTAGAATCATTGATGGCTGGGCGCAGACACTGGTGAGTACAATGCTGTGCCAAGTGAGGAGATGGTGTGGGCAAGCTTTACTCCTGGCTTTGGTCTTCCTTTGAGCTTCAACACCTTTGAGTGTCATCGCAGCCCAGTCGCACACATCTCCCCTCCTTTGTGGTCCTTGGCCTCCCTGTTCCTCTCCCATGCTCACCCTCTGGTCTTGGCCATCACCTGGAACCACTCTCTTTCTGGAATCATGTGCCTGCAGCCCATTCCTCCCAGTCCCCTGACTCCTCCCCACCTGCTGTTGTCCTCACTGGGGCCTCCGGGCCTCCCTGTGGCTCTGCCATGATGCACCATCTTCCCTGCTGCCCTAGGCCCCTCGGCCAATCACTTCAGTGACTCGTCACCAGCACCCTTCTCCAGTTTGTGCCCTCGGTTTCCAGCCTCACCAGCTCTGCCAATCCCTGAGCCTGGAGACCCTGACTGGACTTGCTCCTTCCTGGTTTGAGGCCCCGAGCCAAGCCCTGGGCACTCCTTGAAAATCCTTCCGTGCCAGTGTAATTGGTTTCCATTTCCCACCCTTGCCCTGTGATTCTTCCAAACCTTTACCCTTCTCTATAAATAGATCCAGGTTTTGTGGGGAAGGCCTTTCAAGTATGACTCAACCCCAGAAGCCACAAAATGAAACATCGATCAATTCGAATATGTAGCAGCAAGAGTTTGGATGTGAAAACACCTTCGGCAAAACAAGACAAGGCAGAAAAGAGTATTTGCGACTGTCAGTGAATTTCAAGGAGAGCAAATGAAAGTATGTGATAGTCTAGGGAGGTCAGAGATTGTCAACAGGAGACAGTGATTGCTGGACAGAGGAGGGAGCTGAGCAAACCACAAGTCATGACCAGAGCCCTTGCTCACATGGTCCAGAGGGACGGGAGACAGTGGAGCCACATGACTGGACACCTGGTAGCTCCTCCCGCCAGGAGAGAGGAAAATCTCCCATGGCCTTCAAGGTATCTGGGCTTCTTAGACTTAGAGACTCCATAACAAGTTATACAGGCAGCCACTCTAGAGCCAAGCTTGCCTGCATACCATGGGTTTTCTTGTTAAGAAGATACAACCCATCCTCGACTCTCTTGCCCATCGTTGGCCGCCAGCACCATAGAGGCCTCATCCCACCACACTGGGTCAGCCACCCTGGACTCCCCACTAGCTTGTGTTGGCTCCTGCACTGGTCAAGCTCCTTTCACAAACAAAGGGATAGTCTCCTTACTATATAAAGAACTCCTAGAAGTCAATAAGAAAAAGACCATCAACAATAGAAAAATGGTCAAGATATGATCAGAAAAGCAAATAGTAATTGTTCTTAAATACTTGAAAGAAACTCAATCTTACTCATAATAAGAACGACATTGAGACATCATTTTTGACCTATCAGAATTAGCAAAAATCAAAAAGTTTTATAAGATGCTCTTTAGGTAGGTATTTGGGCTCTGCTCCCAATTCCAGTATGTGAAGGTGGGTGGTTCCCACACCAACAAGAAATGCTCTGACACCAGCTGGGGGAGTTTAACTCAGTTCTACACAAGTCCTACAGTTTAACTCAATCCTGATGTTATCTACCCAGAAATAGCATCAGACCCACAGGTTAAGGGTTCAGGCCCATGAGACCTCCCTCCGCTTCAGAGGCCAGTTGCAAGAAGTACAGGTCTCAACCTGTACTTCTGACCGACTGGCTATAAATAAGAGGTTCCCATGAGCCCCTGTTTGGGTTCCATTAATTTGCTGGAGCAGCTCACAGAACTTAGGAAACCCATTTACTCACTGGATTACTGGTTTATTACAAAGGATATGATTAAGCAATATGAATCAAGAGCCAGGTGAAGAGATATACAGGACGAGTTTCCAAACAAAAGAGCTTCAGTTCTTCTGCAGTTTGGGGCCAGACTCTGGCACGTAGGAGTGTCCTGGTTCCCCAACCTGGAAGCTCTCTGAGCCCCCTCCTTTGGGGTTCTTATGGAGGTCATTACATAGGCATGATTGATTAAATCATTAGCCACTGGTGATTGATTCCGCCTCCAGCCCCTCTCTCCCCTCTGGAGGTCAGTCCCACTCCTTTATTCCTGGTTGGTTCCCCTGGCAACCAGCCCCATCCTCAGATGCTTTCCAAAAGTCACCTCATTCACATAAACCCAGTTGTGGTGGAAAGGGGCTTGTTATGAATAACAGGACACCCATTTCCCCTTTATGGCTCAGGAACTGAGGACAAGAGACCAAATATCACAACAAAAGATGCTCCCATTGCTCTTATTGCTCAGGAAATTCCATGGGCTTTGGGAGCTGTGAGCCAGGAACCGAGGACAAAGACCAAATATATGTGAGAAATATATTTTGGTCATCTGAATGACCATATATATATATTTCTTATAAATCAGAATATCACAGTGGGGCTGTGAGGAAATAGATGCTCATACATTGCTGGTGAGAGTGTAAGTTGGTGATAAATTTCGCACTATTTATCAAATCCATCTACTCTTTGATCAAGCCCAATAATTCCACTTCCAGGAATGTATCCTACAGAGACACTTGTACATGTGCAAAATGATGGGTATATATACAAAATTACTAGTTGCAGGTTCTTCCAATTCGCAAAAGATTAGAAATAATCCAAATGTTTGTTACATTAGGGGACTGTTTATTTTGAAAAAAAATCATACATCCATATATTCTGCCACACAACTCTTTCACGCCTTTTCTTCTCTTCTTTAACAGGATAAAACATATCTTAGCTCCAAAGCCAGGATCATATTCGATGCAGACTGCATTCCCGCTCAGCCAGGAGGAGCAAGAGAGAATGTCGACTTTACCAGCCTGATTTAACAACGTAGTGGAGGTGCTAACTAATGCAATTAGGTAAGAGAAGGAAAATGGAGGTATAAAAATTGGAAAGGAGAAAGTAAAGCCTTCGCTATTTGAAGATAATAAGATCACATACCCGGAAAAATCCAAGCGAATCATCTGGAAAACTACTAAAAACACAAGAATGTATTAATTCCCAGTGAGCAAAATTCAAACACAGAACTCAATCATCTCACACCACTGCTTCAGAATGATGGGTCCCTGGTCAGACAGGGAGCCCCAGGAGGACGCCACTGTGGCCCTGAATTTGCTGTGAAGTGAGTTCTTTGGTCAGAAGCAGTGCTGTGTGGAATACCACAGCGATGTCTAAGCCATCTTGTAAATCTGCTTTCGGCAGAAGTTTTTTGGGCAGCCAGTGACTGTGGGTGCCTGTTCCACGCCAGCCCTGTTTAGAGATGGGGGAGGGGCCCTGTCATCACAGAACCCACCCCAAGCAAGAAGGACAGACAAGGGAACTGGTGTGGGCCCAGTGCTGCGGGAACACAAGAAGGCCCTGGAATTCAGGAGGGCTCCGTAAAGCATAAGGCCTCCCTGGAAGAAGCAATATCTGAAGGTTGATAGAAGTAGGCAAAGTGTGGAGTGGGGGTTTTCCACAGCAGATGAGCTGTGTGAAAGCAGGAAGAACACGGGTGCATCTGGGGCACCACAGGAACTCAGTCTGGCCAAAGTATGAGCTGGGAGGGCATTAAAGAAAGAAATAGGGGCAATCCCTCAACAGTACCAGGCACAACAGAGTGAGCTACTACAGGGGGTGGGGCCTCGGAGGGTGTCGTAGGGGAGGGAGGAGCACACCGATTACATGGGGGAGGATGCTGAGGGTGGGGGAGATGTCAAGTTGTCAGAGGCCAGGGCATGCTGGGGGGCAGGAAGGAAGGAGGAAAGGAGGGTCCCTTCAAGGCCATGGTTCTGACCTTGGCTGCCCACTAGAACTTTCCAAGAAGCACTGCATTAAGGGGAGGACAGGGATCTGCCCACTGAGGGCCTCTGGCCATTCTTTTATGTAAGAGGGACCAGCCACTTGCCTTTTGTGAAGGGTCTTAGAGGTCAAAGGGGCAAAGTGGGAACCACCAGGAGACAGATGGTGTGTGTGGAGTGGGGTGGGGAATGAGCTGAGGCAAATACACAGTGGAATTAGCAAGAGCAAGGGAGCCTGGTGGTGAGTGGGCAAGGACTGTGGCCAGGGTGGCTGGAGCTGGGGCATGGTGGGCACTGCGAGCCTGACAGCAGGGAGAACAGACCTGAGAAAACAGAGCTCGGGGTAGGGGGCCAGCACCCAGAGACCCCCCCAGAAGCCTGTGCCATGTGGCACCAGGCTAGCCTAGCCCCAGACACGCTCAACCTCTCCAGGACACTCACCACCTCCAGGGACCATTCTGAGAGGGGAGTGACTGGGGCTGGGGAGGGCAGAGTGAGGCCAAGGCAGAGACGGGCCTCGGGCTCTTGGGGCCTCAGCATTAGCAGTCCTCTTGTCAGTGACAGGAGGAAGCTCTATTGGCTGAGGGACATCTGATTGATCAACCTGCCTTCGTGGGCTCATGAGAAGAGCCCAAGATTGATCACATTTCCCTGTCCATTCCCCTTCCTGATGGAGAGTGTGGTGGATGCAAGGTGCTCTGAGCCACCACCCAGACAGATGGAGGTCAAGGTGGAGACAAGACCCCGGGTACAAAACCTCATTGTGTCTGTTTACCTGGGGAGGGGCGCGTATAACACGGGGCATTTCATGTCAGGGTGAGAATTTCACTTCCCACACAGCTGGTGGAGAGGGTCTGACAAGAGAATGGGCCTGGTGGAGCCACATGGAGAGGATGATTTGGGCAGGAGGACTTCGCAGAAATATTCATGGCTGTGGAAACCGGGAATAGGGATGCTGGGAACCTACATGGTGGGGTCTGGGGAGAGGCCAAGACTCAGGGTTTCTTGGGGTTGGAAGGATGGTGTGGCATCAGAGGAAAAGACAGAGAATGTCACCCTGCCAACAAACCACTGTGCCCTGCCACCCCTCACGGGGACCTCAGGGGAAGCTCCCTGCTGGCTCATTCTTGATTCTCTGTGGCCAGTTGGGTGGACCTCTTACCCACTGGGACCCCCTGCGGCAGCAGGAGTCATTTTGTAGCTAAAGATCTGTTCTGGAGATCCTCACTGCCCTCCATCCAGGTGATGGCCTGCAGATCAGGTGGGCCTCCCCAAAATAGATGGTTTAGGAGCTCGGGCCTCAACTGACCATGGTCCAACCCCATCTGTGCCCTACAGGACACGTGCCATGTGCAGCCTGCTTACCCCCTCTCTGCTGGTTTCTCCAGCTGTACAGTAGGGGCCATAATAACCTACCCATGGGGCTGACGTGAGACTCAGTGAGCGATGCATGACAGAGAGCGTGTGCGCACCAGCTGGTTCAGTGTACTCCACAGGGTGCCAGTCTCATCCACAGGCAAGCCCTCCAGCAGCAACCCCCTGCTCTGCTGTCTGTACTTTCAGAGGACAGGTGAGTGAAGCTTACCTGCCCACTGGACTGGCCCACACTGACTACCTCTGAACCCCCTTCCTTCCTCCCTGGGCCTCCTGGGATGCTTGCGGTCTGCCCACCCCCAAGTCCTCCCACTTCACTCTGCATCCCTTCTTTGCATCTCACTTGCTGTATCCTGGACTGTGAGCTCCTCAAGGGTCTGAGGAAGCTCCCCAGGCTTCCTGATCATCTGTTACCATACCTGCCACATGGCCCAGCCTCCCAGACAGGAGGCAAGTGTTTGTTGGGTGAACCTTCTGAGGACTGCAGAAACTTCCTGTGGACTCTGTTCTCTTGCAGCTGACACATCACCGAGCTGTGCTTTTATGAACTGTTAGGATGGGGCCAGGCTATTTGTCCAGGACATCTGAGCTCAAGTCAAAAGGATCTTGGAGGAGAGCTCAGTGTAAGGGTCACATGGAAGTAGGCCTGGGGGATAAGTGTCATGGCTCACACTTTCAACTGACACCAAACAGAACCATAGCCAAGGGAAAGCGGACCCAAGCAAGGCCCATGGGCAGAGACGTGAGGAGACGAGAAATACCAAAACACGGACCATCCACGGAGCCAGGGGACAGAGCTCAAAGAAAAGAAAAAGGGCTGGATTAATTCCACTGCCCTCTGGCAAAATACGTTAAGTAGACGCATATTCTGGATATGGATTTGCATTCCCTGCCCCGTAATGCTTTTCCCAGCATGACCATCCACGGACTCAGGGATGCCTTATTCACCAGCATGGTATTCTACATATTACTTTTAATCACAAAACTCATTTCACAGCAAATGAAGTGAGGCAACAGGCCCGTGACCACATAATTCACAGGTTTTACCACATCCCTCTCCACGCAGAAGCAGCTGGATAAGGAGTGGAATGGTTACCACGGCACCCGGGAGACAAAATCCTGAAACGTCCGGTTCTGTCTTAAAGGATGCACTATGAGCTCTGCATGAGTCCTCTCTCCCACAACCAGAATTCGTGGGCCCAGGAACCAAGGGATACAAGTGGGAGTGGTTCCTCTCACCAGTCTCAACATGGAGTTCTGCTGGCCTGGAGGTCCTGGTTTTCAGAGGGAGAGTGTTTCTGCCAGGGAACACAGTGATGGCTGCACTGGTTTACAAATTGAGGCTCACCTGACTTGGGTTCTTGGGGACACCCAACCGACAAGCAAAGAAGGGGATTACCCTACTGACTGGGGAGCACTACCCAGGGGCAAGGTGGGTGCTGCTACCCAATAGGGGTAGGGAGGACTGTGGCCAGAACCCAGCGAATCCTCTAACGTCCCTCTTAGAAATAGCAAGCATGAACGGATAAGTAACCAATCAAGGCTGGACAGTTATTTCAGACCTTTTAGGAATACAGGTTTGGACCAGGGATCCTGGCTAAGGGCAAAGGAAATAGAGACTGTGTGGTGGAAAAGGAAGTTCTAAATATCGACTCCAGTCTCATGACAGTGACAGACTCTACTTCTTTGATTGTTGTGTGTACACAACACACACACATCTAATTTTCTTCTCTTTCCTATTTCATCAAGTTTTGTTGGAAGCTGACTTTATCCTGTAGCCGTTAGGTATCATTCTGTTATTCCATATTCTATTCAGATGAGACTGTGGCTGAATTAAAGTCGCCATGGCCCAGAGCCCCACACAAGGATTGTTGAACTTGACATTTCCTCAGTTCGGGGGTGAGGGTAAGAACCTCTTACAAGTCGTCATACCTTGGGCAGAAACAGAGTTCTTTTGTGATACTACTGAAGTTCACGCATGTGTAGAAGGGGCATATAGAAGCTGAGTGGCTGAGGAGAGGGCTGTCCCAGTGACTAGGCTCCTCTCTCTCAGCTTCACGCTCACTGCCTTAACTCCATTTTTGTGACACTGGGCAGAGAACTCCCCCAACAGTTCTGCTCGGCCAGACGGCTGGATTCTCCCAGGGGGTGCACTTGAGGGACAAGTCGATGCCGGAGAAAGAAGGGACGGGCTCCTTCCTGTTCTATCAGCGTCACTCCAGCCTCAGGTCCTCACCTCAGTGTGTCTCCACAGCTGCGCCAAGTCCAGGTGCCATTTCCACCCAGCTCAGAACCAGGTTGTGGCGCCCTCAGAGACCCCAGCACCAAATGAGCAGCATCCACCCTGAGGCAGCTCTTCCCGGAGTCATTACCTCCTTGATTTTTCAGTGTTTGCTTTTTGCCTTTTTAGTTGCTTAGTCAGTAATTTTATTGTACTGTTAAGACAACCTGCATGCTTGCTGTCTCCTATTTGGACCATGCATGACTGATACACACAGAAAGGAAATTTCCATCCACTGAAATGGAGTCTCAGGACTGCCTTGTTCTAAATCCTCCATGAACAGTAACTGAGGCTCTGGAACTTTCATTCTCCCTTGGTGTTTCACACGGCGCTGGTCATTTCTAAGCCCCATACTCCACCTCTGGGCTAAGATACTTGATCTAAATAAAACATTCCAAGCCTTGGCCTGCTGTGGTTTCTTACTTCAAAATCTAATTTTTTGAGCTTCCTTCCATTCCAATATCCCTTACCCTCAGTTGAGAAGAATTAAAATTAACAACTGTATTTTGATATAAAAATGTAAATTGAATTTTGGCAATGATTAATACCAGTTAGAGAATATTTTTGTGACACATTTATGTCAATGATACTGGCATTGTCTAGACTATCCCACATATTTTGTTCTGGAATGCATTTAACATGAAGATCCACCACAAAGGGCAGAATGAGTAGCAGCAAGCTACCAGCATCCCCATACCCCTGGCATTAAAGAGTCCACAGGCTGGTTCTTGCTGATAGTTTCCATTTATTACTGCAGTAGACAATTGCTCTGAAAGTGCATCACTAAATCACTCTCGTCCCAGCCTCTGTTCCTCCACCGGCAAATACTTGGAAATTCATTCTTGGAGCATCGTGGACCACAAGCGTCTCTCCGGGTGGAAAACTATCACTACTGCCAATGTCACAGGGAACACACACACAGGCACACACACACGCACACAGATAAAGGATAAAATGAGAAGAGCCCTGGAGAGGAGCAGGGCCAAGTGCTAAGGGAAAACCCAGCAGAGGGGCCATGGGGAAACAGCCCGCCTGTGCAAAGCAGAGAGCAGCCCCATCTCTCAGCAGCACCTCGCACATTTGTTGGGTTGGCCCTGGTGCACCTTTTTCCCTTGTCTCTAGAACAGGTGATACCATAACCACAACTGTGTCATAGCTCAGTGGAGCAGAGGCCTGTGGAGTCAAAAAGAAACGGCAAGACCTCTCAAGCTAGTTTGGAAACTGGGTGGTTTGGATAAAACGACTCTTCAATCTCCCATTTAAAGCTGTTAGATTATCTGCAGAGCTCTGGGGGAAAGATGCTGCCAAACAGAAACAACTCTCATCCTAACCAGCAGAGGGTCAGCATATTTTTGATGGGGAAAATAACTTTCAAATACTGCAGTCACAAAGAGGAAGGGGAAACACGAGCAGCTCTAGAAAACACAAGAGATTAAAAAATCGGAACAAATGAGACCAAAAAAAAGCGCAAAAACATGAATATGGACAATACACCTAAGCACCCAGCCTGACAAAACCCTCACTCACTCATGGACGCATTGCACACACACACAGGAGCACACACACAGGTCAGAAAGAGGCCCAGAGGAGGGCAAATCCAAATGTCTGCTCTCTTTGGAATTTTCATGGCAATTCTGAGTCTGGGAAAAGCGAAGCCCTCCCTGGGGTCTGAGCACCTCTCAGGAAGCAGCCTCTGCTCCCATGCAAGCCCACGCTGCTCCTGTGCCTGCCGGAGCCCTTCACCATGTCTCGGCCCTGGCATCCACTCTTCGTATCCCTGGAGTCTAAACCCCTGCTAGAGCTTCCTGTCCGATCTACGTTCCCTGGAGTGGAAGCACCTCTCTTCTGGCCCCTGTCCTCCCCCGTTCTTGTAGGAAAAAGCATCCCAAGACAGATACTTCGAGGGTTTTCAAGAGTTGGAAAGAGGACGAGAGTGACATAAACACAACAAGGAAATGCCCATTACTTTCACACGATTTCTCTGAGACCAGGTGGCTCAGGCCCCCGACCTTCAAGGGGAGGTTCCAGGAGAGGCCTTAATTTAAGGTACTGTGATCTCTGCTTATAAGAGCCACGTAGGACAATGCTCCCTGGAGTGGCAGGAGGATTCGTACTCAGTACTTATTTCAATCCTAGGTACCCTTTTGACCCCTGACTTCAGTCCTTCTGCAGTCAGAAGCAGGCTTCTCTGATGCATGACTGGTCATTTTAAAGCGAGCCTGCAGTGGCCTGCAAGGGGAGTTTCTGTCTGGGCATCCGGGACCAGCACACGTTTCCTAATATATATACTCAGTGATGAGGACTAAAGACAGGCGTCTCCACCACTGCAGACAGGCACAGCCATGAAAACAAAGCCTTCCATCATGGCCATCTCTTCCACAGATGTCCCAGTTTCAGGACCACAGAATTTACCATACTAAGTGTTAGTACCTGGCAACAACCAGCTTTTGCTTCCCTTCCTTAATGAGGGGCATGCAAGAAGCCATAGAAACAGGCTGGACACGCAGGCCCTGCTCATCTGGGAAAACGGTTTCAGACACTGCCCTCAGCTCCAAATCCTGCCCTTGGAACCTCTATTATAATCTAGCTCCTAACCAAACTGGCTTCTGCTCCAGTTTAGTTTACCAAGGCATCCCTTCTAAGCCGCCTCAGTGAAACCAGTGTGGCCCACTGGATTAAAACTCTAAGTGCAGCAGTGCCTAAGAAGGAAAGAGTCCCACAGGAGGGAAGACTGGAGGGCATAAGGCAGGAGACAATACAAAATCAGTAACACATTTTCAGAAAGTTGGGGGCTTGGGGAACAGGGGAGAGAAATAAACAAAAGGTCCCAATAATTTAATGGCAGAGCTAGAAGAGAGCATTTATAGCTATTCCGGGACTCCAACAAAAAGCTTTTCCTGGATGCACAGACATTCATAATACTGATAACTCTCAGTCGACAGCTCTGGCTGGTACACGTGGTCACGATGCCTTTCGTACAGCAGAGAAGAGCACACACAGAACCGCGAGAGGCATCTGGACAGCACACAGCAAAACAAAAGGCGAAACTCCCCCCATAGAATCCCATTAAAAAAAAAAATTTGTCTATTACAAAGTCACGTTTTCCGTTTTCCGCTTTATAAAGTCAGCGATGCTGGAGGGTGTCTAGCGGATTCCGTCCTCCAGGAATGAGTGCAAAAGGGGAGCACACGGCTCAGGGACGTCCCTTCAGTGAGCAGATGGAAGGACCAGCTGGAGACCTCCCATCCATTTCGGACAAACACATACATACAGAAAAGGATTATTGCCAGCTTGTGTACTTTCACAATGTGATTTTTGTATTTCGAAAGCTTGAATTGTCCCTGAAAGAAAAAATGGGAGAAAATAGAGCATTCAGTACACAGATCATCTGTGGGCAACCACACACATGCAGGGAGGGACACACCCCAGGAGCCTCCTTCCTTGCTAATCTAATGCCAACACAACAAACCGCCCCCCAGGGCCCTTCAAACACTTCCACTCAACCGTCTGCAACAGCAAAAAATCAGCAACAACCCAAATGCATATCAGTAGGGGACTGGTTAAATATTAATGTCATGGTACATTCCACAATGGGACAGTGCACAGCTTAAAACAAACGAGACAAGGAAGCTCTCCACTAATATGAAAAGATCTCCAAGAGAAATTGATACGTTAAGGCGCAGAAGTGTGTGTGTCCACACTATGTACACAGTGTGCATAGTCTGTACATAGCATGTGTGAGCAGGGACTGGGGGAAATGCTTGAACATACATAAAGAAACTCTGGAAGGCTACATGAGAAACCAACAACAGTGTTACCTGGGGCCGTGGTTGCAGAAGGGGGCACAGCAGAAACTGGGCAGATGGAGTGAGAGTGGGAGGGAGAGCTCTCTCTTACACACACACGCTCACATATACTTAAAAAAAATGGAACCATGTGATTATATTACGCATTAAAAAAAAAAAAACCAACCAACCAAAAAACCCTTGGTTCAAAACTTATAGCTGCTTATAAAACGATATTCCGGGGCTGGCCCCGTGGCCGAGTGGTTAAGTTCGCGCGCTCCGCTGCAGGCGGCCCAGTGTTTCGTTAGTTCAAATCCTGGGCGCGGACATGGCACTGCTCATCAAACCACGCTGAGGCAGCGTCCCACATGCCACAACTAGAAGGACCCACAACGAAGAATACACAACTATGTACCGGGGGGCTTTGGGGAGAAAAAGGAAAAAATAAAATCTTTAAAAAAAAAAAAATAAAAAATAAAACAATATTCCAAGAGGTGAATCTGGGTACCCATCACTCTAAAAACTTCGCTGTAATTCCTGAAACAGAGGTGTATGTAACAGATCCTAAGATGTGTCCTCATAGCTTCTTTCTACTGGATGTGGGCAGGCTTGGCCATCCACGAGTAACTTTTCCTGTCCCACACCAGGAATCTAACGACATCTTCGCAGTTCACAGCGCCATCTGAACCCCAAAGTTTCAGGGCTGGAAGGGCCTTGTCTACTGCTCTGGCCCAGAGCTTCAGACTTAAATTTGTTTGAAATTTTGAAACAGAAATTCTCATTAACCTGATTTTTGGGTCATTATTTCCTTCTAATTTTAATGAGACATTCTAGAAGATTTGGCTTCACCTGAACTATCTTAAAATTGCTACAATTGATAAGGCATGCGGCAATTGGTCCAGAGTAAGTAAATATTGATGAAAGCACATGTTCTGCCCAGCCAAACAGCAGTTTCCTCCTGCTACTGGCTAAAAGATTCCCCTCCACGATGGCAGCAGGCTGACGGTAACTAACAGCCTCACCACAGAGATGACTGTAGACAAGCACACTGAGAGTGAAACTGGAGCTGGTGTAGGCGAACTCTGGCTGGACGAAACTCATGCTATCTCAAAAGCCCACTGGCATTTCTATAATTCACACTCCCAGGCATCTGACATGTGTGACCATGTAGCTCATTTATCAATGGCTACTGAGCATGTCAATGATTTCCATCTAAGGAGTTAAAGACTGAACACAAAGAGAACTTAATGGGGTGATCATCTTTTTAAAAGGCCTTTCTAAAGGACAGACCCCACTGAGGTGACAGAAGTAGCTGCCAAAGGATGATAAGGAAGATATCTGATCCTAAGACAGGGAAAAGCAGGCGGAACTGATGTGTCTGTGTTATTTCTGAGCCCCCTTAGGGACGATGGCCTGTAATACTGAGTCTGCATGACAGAGGGCACCTCTAGCAACAAAGAAGTGAGTAGGAAGGAAGGGTTTGCTCTGTTCTAGTTCTTCCCTTCTGACGCCACCTCGATCCCCATCAAGCGAATGGATCACAAACATCAATCAGCAGGGAGAAGCAAGACAAGTGAAGGGAAAGCCAGGGCTGTGGGAAGGTAGAAGCAGAGAACTTTCTGACTATGGGAGAATTATCTATCTTGGAATAAGAGAGATGGCAGGCAACTATCTGGACCCAGCCCTCTCAGCTGCTTAGTGACGTAAAGAAGAGAATTTTCAGGATAAGGCATCCCCATAAGCGGGTCATCTCATCTTTTGGAAGAATTCCTGGACTGTACTGGGGTTGGGCCAGAAACAGATTCTCCCTGTGGCAGGTAAACTGAAGCATTCTATAACACTTTCCCACTCAGACATTTAATATTTATTCTAATTATTTCTGTCGTCATAGATCTCTTCATAGTCAGAAAGCCTAAGAAGTCACAATTATTCTAAGAACTATTTGTAAACTGGAAAAGGGGAGGGGAAGAGGAAAGGAGCCAAGAGAATCCAGCTGAGTTTTCCCAGAATTTGATCTTAAGGAAAACAAAGAGCAAAGAGGGTGGGTGACAGGCTCCTGATGGTGGCAGGCTGGTGGCAGCTGGTAGTTTTGGTCCAGCCTTTCTTAAAAAAAGTGAATTGAGAATAGCTTGGTGCCAAATTTAGTGTAAGGAATGTGTTCACCTCACACCAGCTGGGAACTAATCCTCGGTTATGTCCCTCCCCCCAGGCTGCAGTGCAGAGATCAGGACACAAGGAAAGGGAGACTTGGACAGGAAGTGGAGGAGGCCACAGGCGACTTCTGCCTTTTTTAAAAAAGATGGGCTTCTGTTCTTTCAGAGTGAGTTCCTAAAAACTAGCCCCTCCAGCCGCCCAGCAACGCTGCGATGGTGCCTGGGCTCTTGGGAAGGGTTGTTTGTTTTTGTTTTTTCAATAATACGACAGATCTTTTACAAGGAAATAAGGACATTTTTACATCCTCATCTGTGAATTTATGTAAAATAAGCAACTAGGACTGAGCCTGGTGTATAGATTTAAAATTCACATATCAATATTTCCACCATATCTTCATTTTTTCCAGAGGATTTTTATGCTCCACGGCACGGGAGATGGGAGCAGAAAGACCCACAATGCTGGAGGAAGTCAAAAGGACTCTTTCTCTACTGGATGTCCCTTGGTCCTGATAATAGGGCCTCAGAAACATCAGAGCCCCACCCAAAGTGGCTTCCAATTCCACATTGCAGGCATCCTGGGGAAACTGTTACCCAAATACTCTGAAACAGCTTTCTAATTGGCTCTGCCTCAAAATGATTGCTTTTATGTACTTGTAGAGAAATGGACAAGTTCAAACTCTGGACAGAATGAGCAGACAACAGAGGAGCAGGTGGTTGGGTCCTTCTGCTCTTGTGGTACCCTGCCACCGTGCTGATGCCCAGAAGGGCACCAAAGGGATTCTAGGTCCTCAAGGGAAAGCTGGGAGGCCCTGAAGAGCCCTACCTGAGTCTCTGCTCTGAAAGGGGCTCTGAGGATGCACTTACAAAACAGCCAACAGGCTTAAGTACACATGGTCTTCAGGGACCATTCTCTGGCTATCAGCTGCCCACCCCAGGCTAGCTCTGGCTTCCTCCTCTCCTCCTCCCCTCATTTTAAATAAAACTGCAAACTCTTCCTAGGTTCAGTAGGGCAAATTTCAATCTCTAATCACCCAGAGTGACCACGCCAACTTCATTCCCAGCAAAACAGACCACTGCTGTGTGCATGCCAGCCCAGATATACGAGGAACCAGAGGCCTCTGCCAGCAGCTAGCTGGGACTTCTACTGAAGCCACGGTTAAAAGGGCAATACGAGCAGCCATACGTAACAGCATAAAATATCAGATAAACTGAGGAAAAGTATTTGTGGTTCAAGAATTATTATGTAAATAGCAGTTTTTTTCCTTCATAGATCATGATTTACACGGAAGGGAGGGAGGATGGGAAGACTGAAGCGCTTGGGCTTCTAAAACAGCAGCTCAGACCACAAAAGCGGGGCACACGTCTCTTCTAGAATACCTCTTTCAAGGGTAAGTCAACAGAGATGAAATATGAAGCTCCTTTCAAGTCGGTTAAGACAATGAAGTGAGCTGAGTTCTTTTTGTTTAGACTCTAATACTTCCCTCAGACCTCCAAATCTGTGCTTCAAGGAGAACCCCAAACCCATGAGGTGCCCCCTTCATCTGCGGAATAAAAACGGTATGCAGGGCAACAAAAAGAACAAAGACTACAAGATGGCAATGATGCAAATCCATGACTTTCAAAGCAATTCAAAGGGACTTTTCCTGGGGGATTTAGTGTTATCTGAGGGGAGAGGGAATAATCTTGTCTTCTTCCGTTCTGACTATTTCATTTTAAAGCCCTTCTTTTTTTCAGAGAACCTAAGATGCTATTGATTTTTAAAGGTACCATCATTTTTTTTTTTTTTTAAGATTTAAAATTTTTCCTTTTTCTCCACAAAGCCGCCCAGTACATAGTTATATATTTTTAGTTGTGGGTCCTTCTAGTTGTGGTGTGTGGGACGCCGTCTCAGCGTGGCCTGACGAGCAGCACCATGTCCGTGCCCAGGATCCGAACCGGTGAAACCCCAGGCTGCCGAAGTGGAGCGTGTGAACTTAACCACTCGGCCACGGGGCCGGCCCCTAAAGGTACCATCATTTTATGTACTTTAAGAAGTAAACATTGCCAATTAAACTGTGAGAAAAACCATATCACAGTCACTGTAAGCATCCCAGTTTTAGGGACATTAAAAGCGAAAAAAAAAAGTAGGATCTTAGAAATAAATATGGTAATGTTATTAAAACAATTCCAGTATAGCACCAGGCCTCTGGAAATTTAATTTATTAATTTATTTCGAATATCTGCTATTTCTCAGCCTGCAGAACAATGGATCCAATATTAGAGCTGAGGCCTGTTTTCCATCCCTCGTTATACTAGCAGCCATTTCAGAATTCTATGGTGACTACATTTTACAGAGATACCTTTTAAATTGCAATTTTTAAAATCTAATATCATCATCTAAAAATTGAATTTATAATAAAGGAATTAAACTATTAAACAAAAGGGGGCTGGCCCCGTGGCCGAGTGGTTAAGTTTGCATGTTCCTTTTCGGTGGCCCAGGGTTTCGCCAGTTCAGATCCAGGGCGCGGACATGGCACCGCTTGCCAGGCCATGTTGAGGCGGTGTCCCACATAGCAGAGCTAGAAGGGCCTACAACTAGAATATAGAACTACGTACTGGGGGCCTTTGAGGAGAAGAAGGAAAAAAAAAAAGAGACTGGCAACAAGATCTTAGCCCAGGTGCCAATCTTTAAAAAAAAAAAGACACGAGCAGCATGCTCCGAGCGGGTGGGATTCAGGGACTGTTTATCCACAGATCCCATGGGCTCCACAGAGTGCTCAGACCCCCGGCCACCTGCTTCTGTCCTTCAGTGTCATTCTTTTTCTTCTGGCCTCTTTCTCCTGGCCCTGAGGGATGCATGTCTCCTTTTCTTGAAAAAGCCTCATTTCCTTCCTGAGAAGGGGGTTCTGAAGCAGCTACATCCGTTGACATGTTCTGTCGCGATTTTAAAAATTCTCTATCTTTTGGGGATGATGGGAGGGTGGCAGTTAATGTCCAGGAATACGCTCTCAGGTCAGGTACATGCAGATCAGGTCCTTTCAATCCATTCCTCTCACTCAGAATAAAGTTACCCAATTCGCTCTGCTAAACAGACAGGGACTCGGCACTCTCTTAAATGAAAGAAATGTTCTTAAAGTGAACGCTTCAGTTGACTCAGCCTTCGGTATCCCAGGGCCTCTTCCTGCCAGCAAACACGTGATGGCCTAGTTACAGTCCAACCTGGAGCCGCGTCTCCCACACAGTCCTGCCATCTACCCCCAGTTCACCTTTGCTGCTGAAACCCTGAGTTCCACTGCTGCTTCTTCACAAAGGACAAACACCACCA
The DNA here is from genome assembly GCF_041296265.1 of Equus caballus. NCBI lineage: Eukaryota > Metazoa > Chordata > Mammalia > Perissodactyla > Equidae > Equus > Equus caballus. Next base: position 19,670,810 of record NC_091689.1, on the reverse strand, counting down.
GCACACAAGAGACATACCTCTCACTTAACCCATACTGGGGCCTGTGGAACTGCCCTGTTACTCACAGGACACTGCCAGATGGCTTAAAAATGGCCAACTCTGGGCAAAAGAAAACAGATTTGTGGCCCGTTTATAATCATGAATGTTGGCATAAGAGATGAGACACATTAGTCCATGGAACCCCATTTTCCAAAGGAGAAAAAAGGCTAGTGAGTTAAGCAGCCTGCCGGGGCTCACCACAAGACACGTGGCCCAGGGAGGATGGTCAGCCCAGTGGTTCTGGACTCCGGGTTCTCCTCTGAGACTGTGATAATCAGTCAAAGAGGAGAGGCCAGTGCAGGCCCAGTGTTGGCAGAGGCAATGCTGGGGGTCAATGGGGACAGGGCATCCCCTTGGGAAGAGGGGTCCTACGGCTGAGAGGTATGTCACAGGTTACAGAGAAGATAGACAAGGCCCTACCCTGAGTGTGAGAGACAGAGGGGGAGCGTCCGATCAGCGGCCGCTGCTGTTCACCAGGCCATGAAACTCCTCCCAGGCCCTGGCAAACCAGAGACAAAAACACAAGAGCACATTCAGATCAAAAGCTTTTTTAACAAGGAGAGCAGACACGATAACCCCACACCCCATCTCAGACACCCTCAAGGTCAAGTGGGGCCCACTGTCCTGGAAGCACAGGTCTCCCACCCAGCCTTTCCTCAGACGAGCAGTGGTGGCCAGTACCGTTCTGGGGCAGTTGGCACTTCTCCTGGCTTGCTCCACTCGCGAAGTCTGCCCCTTGCTTTTCTCTCCAGGACTTGCCAAGTCCTTCTATCAGCTCCTTCAAGTCTACCAGGGAGGCCAGCGAGGTCGGAGCTAAGCTCAACCATCACTGGAGACGCTTCCAATTAACAGGAGCAACAGGCAGCAGCGCCTTCTGCCTCGGGGATGTACGGACAGGCGGTAGAAACTATCTTTCTTCATGAGGCCTCACGCCGAGGGCAAGGCAGGTACCCACCAGCAATGCTGTCTCAAGAAGCAGCGTGGAAACCACACGACCTGCAGTGCTTTCACACCTCCAAACTTCTCAGCCTTCTAACCTCAGACCCCAAATTTGTACTGGGCTTCATCTGTTTCTGAAAATACCCATGGAACTCTTAGCTTAAAATTTAAACTGTGTAGATCACAGCATTTCACAATTTCCAGGGAACAACGCTCATGACAACTTTCACGTTGATTAACTCAGTTTAGAAATTGGGTTAGAAGGGATAAGAAACGGGCCGGTGGGGGGCGGAGCAGACGGTCTCTCAGGGTGGTGCTCTACAAGGAACAGGCCCACGGTGACTGCTGGCCAAAACACGGAGGAGCACCAGATCCCCTGCGCCCAGAAGCTCTAACTCCTGCCAAGTTTCCTCAGAGGAGCCGAACCACCTCTTTGCCTTTTTCAGCTCCATTAGGGACAAAGTGTCTAGTAAGTTCCCTGGGAATTATATACAAAATGGGTAATTTGGCGCTTCTAAATATAAAAGTCCTTATTGTCAGTTATTCCATTCTCCGTTTAAAGGGGTGACACTACCCAAGATGACAACATATTGCGTCACTCGTTACAGGTTTAATATTACGGCCACTGAGACACACTTCATTACCAGGCCATCACAGCCAGCTTTTCTTCTTCTCTTACACAGGGAGGGGTTAAACACGGACCTGGCACAACAAATCCATTCTTCCAGGCAGTGTCTATTCCAGTTTCACTAGCATTTCACTGTTCTTAACAGCAGCATTTCTACGTGAATCATCTACCTCTGAGAACAGGAGGTTGATTTGCAGTTAACAGTTTCTTCAGAGAGGATTACCAAAGCTATTAATAGATGCTAACTGAAGAAAAATGTAAGACTGCCAAACCCGCATGCCAGTCTTTGTCAATTCAAACTCAATTTCCACAGCGACATCTGTTCCACAGCCCTTTCTGGAGAGATGGTAACGCGAGGAACTTCGCGAGTCCATGAGTGACGTCAGAAGGCCGTTCCACTCTTCATCCAAATGAAGGCAAGGGCAAAGCAAAGTCCGATGCTTGGGCAACGACCCAGGAAAACCCCTCTCTCGTTCTAACAGTGGGATTTAAATTCTATTTTAAGCAACTTGGGTATCAACAAGAGAGTCCACGGCTGTAGTGTGCTGAAGGTTCATCTCATTGATCCTGTTGTTTCTAAAAAGGCCTACACTAGTCCAAACAGGGCAGTTCTGTGCCCGGAACCTGCAGAAATATGGATTTCAGAGTTCCCCTCTAATCCATTCCAGTATGAATCTGCCCTCCCATTTTCTTCAGGATTATCTTCTTCATATGTTAAACCTCAACCAGAAGAATCTGGGTAAAGAAATCTCCTCACACGGATTCAGTGGAAATAAAACAGTTGGTCACAGTCACTGTATAATCACTCATTCTCATGGGCCAGTGCTTGGCTAAACTATCCAAAGCTAGGTGCGAATATGCTATTTTCCATCTGGCATCCCAGGCATATTAGGTAATATTAAAACTTACGTTTTTCAAAGGTAAAGAAAGAACAAATTTAAAAGTGTCATATGAATGGAATTTCTAAAAAAAATAAAAATTACCCTGAGATTAAAATAGCCTACAGGGGATTCTGAACAGATTCAAATGACAGAGTAACAAAAGGCCTTTTAAAGACCACTCTTGTCCCGGCTCACTTACCAGAAGGCAAACTGTGAGCAGAGATCTCATTTCTACATAACTCTGTACTTGCCCCACCTCCATCCAAAGCCTGCTTCACAGCCCTGCACTCAGCTGGCCCTCAACACCCATGGACGAGCTCACGAGCTCAGCCTCCTGCTCTTCTGGGCTTTCTTTACTTTGCACATCAGTGTGGGGGAACATTTCAAAAACCCAAAGCCAGGCCAGCAATTATGCTGGTGTGACCTAGTGCCACTGGGCTATTATTTAGCCATGACAGAAGAGATGGTTGGTCCTTGCCTACAAAGTTCAATGTTTAAATACAATGAAATCTGAACGTGGTAAAGGAAGGTCCCCACAATTTGACCAGCATCTCCTCTAGAACAGAGAGAAGTCACCTACCCTCAACACTCTCTGTAGAGGAGTCTGGTCAGTTTCCCCAACACTGTAGCTCACTGAGTGAAGCCAGCCCTGTCTTCTCTTGTCCATTCCAGGTCAGATGCACAAAGGGACTCAATGGGACTATTCCAAAGAGGAATTTCCTCAGAAAAGACACTGCTGCTTCATATGGCTCTGTGCCCAAAGTTTTATCCTGGTGGTCCCATGATTCTGGGATGCAAGTCTGGCTATGTTAAGAGATTTCTCCTCAAAATCGAGGATTCACTGAGTCACTTGATGCAAGGACCCAAACTTATGAAACCTCAACTATAACCGGCCTCATTTTAAAAGAAGCCATGCAGCAGAGCTAATACTCAATTTAACAAGTTTCCTATTTCTTGGTGGGACCTGTTCACCCACAAGGGGGAAGTGCTGCCAGTAAACAAGGGCAGGAGGCAGCCCCTCTGCAGCAAAGCAGCTTGTTATGCATTGCGTGCAGCAGCCTCTGCCTTGAGAGGTGAGCTCACCTAGGAGTGCTGCAGGGAAAGCCCACGAGCAGTGTGATTAGGGGAAGGGTGGAAAGACCAAACAGTCGACAAGCACACTGGAAACTGGACTGAAACAGCGAGGTGGAGGCATACCCGACCGAGAAATCTAAGCCACTCCTAAAGACATTCCCCTCACCATTTCCAGCAACCCTAATCTCCAGAGTACTTGGGGGAGAACCACTGCTGGCTCTTTCTTCCTTCATTTCTCTTGACTTCTCAAGTCTCAGCAGCTGTGCCTTGGCTCAAACAAAACCATACCTGTGGAAGAGCCACAAGGAACAGAACCAAGGAGAACAGCTCTGACTTCTTTTCATATGTGGCAAGGATCAGAGGGGTCTCAAGGTTGGTTTGGTGCTTTCTGACCAATTCTTACTTTGGAAAGTGACATCAACCTCATCCCCTGGACCAGTTATATTAGCTAAAATTAAGGTCAGTACATGTGACATATAGTGGAAGGCATGAGGGAAACGGCCACAGAAGGGCCAAATGCTGGAAACACAGAAAATAGGCATTTCCATATACCAATAAACCTTCCATTTTCTAGGTACTTTACCCAATTTTAGATACGCAATAAACAAAGAAGCAATGACACAAACACCTCCAGAATGTTGAGCTCAGGGTACTAGTCCTGATGTATGTTCTATGGGATCCTGGGCCACGTGGAGACTGGTGGTCAATCAGGAGGGTATATGTGCAGGGTGTCACTCCCAAAAGGGAACAGCCACTTTGGAAAACCCCACATTACACCCAGAGCCACCATCACAGATGCCATCAGGCAATCTGACTTAGTGTCTGCAAAAATCGTTTGTTTTTGGTCTTAGTGGTAGCTCCTAAGAAACTCTAAAGTAACATGAGGCTTACTGAAATTCTACATGCAGGTTAGGGGCCTGAAGGCCACACCTCAACACATACAAGCCAAGCTACAAAGTACACGAGGGGCTGGTATGTGCTACAGTCAGATATCCTAAGGAGCAAACTCACACAAGATGAAGACATTTCCCCACTCCAGATCCTGATGTACAATGACTCTGGGGACTGGGAGAAAGGGAAGGGCTGGAACCTTGAGGCCTTGCAAGCAGGGCTAGCTCAAAGAGGAAGATGACCTGGCTCTTCAGGGAAAGCAGAAGGGAGAAGGCTGGCAAAGAGCTTGTGGCCTGGGCAGCTGTGGCACAGTGAGAAACCCTGTTAACACGAAGCAAGGAAGCTACATACGTACAGCCACACGTAGATGGAAGCAGGGCTTTACCTACAAGCAAGAGATTTCTTTGAAGTAAAGGAAAACAGAGTCAGCGAAGCAAAGGCCAAGGATCCCTCTTTCCAACCTTAACAGACTCTCAAGCTGAATTCTAAATCTGGAATCACTCTGAGGTGGTCATCAGTGACTGATGGGAACTAAAATTCAAGTACCAGAAAATGGGGTCTCATTTTGAGAGCTAGATGTCACCTCATTATGTCAGACCTCAGCAGAGCTGGAACCATGTGACACCACACAATGGACTCATGGAAATGAGGCTGCACTCCCCGGATGGCCCTCCATGGAGAAGTCTGTGCCATTCCTTAATATGGTGACAATCAGTCTGAAAGGCCACTTCTTTGATGCACCATAAAGAGCAAGAGCAGGAGACAAGCTAGTTTAGCACCATTTATTAAGTGATCTCAGCTGATGACGTAGCTGCTGCGTGTCAGCCTGTTCTCAAAACATAAAACGCTCTTCCAATTCCTCTTGTCCAGGACGGAAGGATCTTCCAGGTAGCACACCAACAGAACAAGAGACTCCGATGATGCCAGCTTCAATGATGGTGCCATCCAGAGAGGAAGAGGGTCATGGCACATTCAACCGCGGCTTCCAGAGGTTTTGAAAAAGGAGCCTTTGGGGGCCCAGCCTGCCTGGCATTCTAGTGGAAGTGTAAAAGGTTGGCACGTTGGGAGAGGAAAGAGGGAGACGCAAGGAAAGGTAGCATGTGGGTGTCAAGGAGGGTTTTCTGGTCCCTGCACCTGCAGGGCTGGAGTACTAGGCAGACCTCTGGATAAAGCAGCAAGCAGCAGACTAAGGCAAAACCCCACAGGCTCTCTCCCAGACTCTGTAAGGACTTGTACACGTTTCTACAAAAGTCAGGAAGAACTGCCTCAGGGTGTGAGAGAGGGAGAACAGTGGGGAGGGGAGCACTGAGAAGTACCTCTTTCCCTTTCCTATCCAGGTGAAAAGCTTGCTTTTGCAGGGTATGGGGGTGGGGGGCATCTGGGAACCTTGAAAAGAAGAGTCCTGGAAAAAAGAGGTGTGGATCCCTCCAGCCTGGAATGAGTCTGGCTGGAAGGCAGAAACTACTTCTATCTCAGAACAAAGAGTAGGAAGAACTTGCCTAGAGAAAAACAGTGCTAACCAGGACTGCTAAGGCAAGCAACCAGGGCCACGGCTGGCTGATAGCCACTGGTGGCTACAAGGAGGCATACCCAGCAGTTGGATTATGGACCAGCTCCTCTGGCAGTGTTCCCAGTTAAAAACTGGCACTTAGCTAGTTTAAGCCAACTCCACCCACAACATTATCTGTGACTGCATGGGAAAAAGATTCCCAAATGGTCTGCCTGCTCAATGCCACCACTGGGCCCATTACTAGTCTTGAATAAGTATAACATGATGATGATAATATTACTAATGATGATGATGATAGCAATACTACTACTTGGTCCTGTGAGAGCACTCTCCATCTCAGGACCTTCAATTACAAAGATTAAATCAGCCCCAAAACCACCTTGTTAGGTGAAGTATTATTACCCCCCACTTTACAGATGGGGAAACGGAAGCAGAGTGGCAGAGACTTGCCAAAGGCACATGTTGATGCTGGAGTCAAAGGAGAGACCTAAACCTACAAGTCCGGACTTCCAGTTGGCTAGCTCTCCCTCCAGTTTTGAGAAAATCTAACACCACTGCCCACAACCTGAGTTCATAATAACCTGAGTTTATTTATGATATTCCTTCACTGAAGGAGTGACCCCAACCAGTGATTCTCATTTGTGGACATCCAGCTCCCTCTCCCTGAGTTCTAGGTGGATGCAAAGCTTACTTCCCCTTTGGCATTCACGCTTCCTTTAAGTTCTACTCTCACAAACACACTATTCTGCTTCCCTTAGCATTTCAGCTCTACACACAAGGAAATGGAGTCATCATTCCAGATAAGATGTCAGTCTCCCAGGACAGAGAAAACAGACTGAAGCTAAGAGGTTAGGAAGACATGCAAGTGGGGTGGGGGCAGACAGGGAGGGGGACTTTCTTGTCCCGTGAAATCATCTTAACAAATAGCAAGAAAAAGAAGAGTGCTTTGTCTTTCATTTTAAGACAGTGGTTAGCAAATGAATGACAAGACAGCCTGTGTAAATAGAGCAAGCCTGGGCAGTGCACCTGGGCTTCTGCAGAAGGGCTCTCTCGGATACAAAGCACCCCACAGTGTAGGTGGGAAGACAGCCTTGCCAGCAAAGAACTGCTAGAAGTGGCCAGAAGCACTAGAGGGGAAGACTGGTCTGTCCCTTCTCCGTAAGTCAGTCTCCTGGATGACCATATTGCTCTGGGCTCAACTAAGACCTGCTGCTGCTAAGCTTAGGGATATGTCCCCCCAACCCCCCCCAACACGTACTTGATGCTGTCGGTGTGGGTTTTGTATTCCATAATGGTGTTGGGAGGTAGGTTAAGCACTCGCCGAAGTGTATCCCGGATTCGGGCTGTGGTTGCTTGGTCGCTGGCAGTCTTATTCCATATTGAAATAATGTCCTCCTACAGGAGGAACAGAAGGAATCATCACAGTGAACCGGAGGCAGCGAGGAGAGCAAAGGCAACACATGAAGTCAGACCTGTGTGGGGGCTTACCTGGAACCGGACAGAGACCACAGCCCCACAGATCTCCTCCCCAACCATGAACTGCTCCCCCAACATGGCCAGGATGAGATTCTCCCAGCAACGGGATGCCAAGCCCTTTCGCAGCCGAATAATCCACTTGCCACCATTTTTATTTGCATCATCCTGTACAATAAGAGAAAGCATTAAAGTTTAAATATGGTTTCACAGCTTTTTCTCATTTGCATTAAGGCAGTAAAATGCCAAGGATCCCTGGAACACTAAGAAGTCTTGTCACTTTCCAACTATTCAACTTTACAGGAAAAACGGTAGTAGGACTAGGGAGAGAAGAAATGGGGGGGGGACCCCAAGGTGGGGATTCTCGGTACAAACCATTGCAAAAAACGGCTAAACAGACCCTTTAAAAATAATCCTCTTTTTCTGGAACTAGTTTAGAAATCAAAAAGCAATGACGTAAAATTTCAAACACAGACCATTCCTCAATTCATTTGCTAAAAGTTTACCTAGTGTCACCATGTCCCAAATACAGAGACATGATGCCACAGTCTCTACCAAGATCCAATCTAGTAGAGGAGACAGACAAGAAAACTAATTACAGCAGTACAGTCTGACAAGCGCTGCTCTAACAGAGATATGCACAGTAAGCTAAAGAACAGGACAGCCAGAAACACTCAAGAAGAGGAAACAGTGAAGCTGTGTCTTGAGGGACAAAGGAGCCAGCCAGGTAAAGCAGGCACGGGCAAGAACGCTGTCTGTGCACAAACTCTGAGCGTGACACAGGGAGATGCAAACTGGAGGGTCTAGCTACACTGAAGGTAAGGTTTAAAGATGGTAGGAGATGAGACCTGAAAGGTAAATGAGGCGCAAGATCACGTGAGCCATGGAGAACTGCCTAAGATCTTTAATTGGGGGAGGGAGGAGATGTGATCACATCTGTCTTCTAGAAAAATGACCTGGCATCAGAACAGAAGATGAATTACAGCAAGAGATCATAAAGCTCAGCTCCAGGGCTCCAGTTACTGCCTGTAAGCTTGTTTTTTACCCACTTCAATCACGAATACTATGGTATTACACTCCCCCACCAATACTATGAGAGTAAGGGTGATTTTTTTAAAAAGCATACTTTAATGTTGTTATAATGTCATTTTAGTGATGAAACAATCTTTAAAAACCACCCAGATAAGCAATGGCATCAGAGCTTTCTCCGAGAGGTCCCAGTTCCAAGGATGGACCAAATAGTGATGTAGTTTTGAGAGAAGACTTTACAACACTTTCAACCTTGGCAGGGATTAAAAACAAACAAAAAACATGCTCAGAAAAGCAGTCCAAGGCCCTTAGTCCTCACCTCCCACATGGGTTTAATTCCTTCTTTGAAGAGATGGAAGTCACTGTGGCCCGTCAGGTCCCCGGGACGTACCATGTGGCTGTAAAACCTCCAGAACTGTTCCACCTGCAGAGAGAAGGCCCCAGAGTACAAAAGATGTGACTTTTTCTTTGAATAACGGTGAGATTTATTTAAGAGAAGAGCATAAACACGGCAGACATTCTGCTCCAGGCTATACTTTTTGGAGGACACATTTTATTTGGAGGACTGTGTGGGAAGGAGGACACGTTAGTGCAAGTATATCGCACAGTTGGATAAAAGGAAAATGCAATATTGTCGATACAAGAATAAGCTAGCCTCAGCCAGGAGTCTTAGGTGCTGAGGCAATGTCAACACGTACCCTCCCGCTGAGGCTGCAGGATCATCACCCCACGCTGTAAAGACTTTGCATTACACAATTTTAGTCTTGAGGCATAGTGTAAGTGCCACAGAACCTCAGCCTGAATGTATTTTTCAGGACCAAATCACTTCTTGATCAAAAATAGCATTAGCTACAATGAAATGCATTTCAGTTCTGTTTAGGTTACTGCACATAAGTGACAGAATCGACTACACGCACTGCTCTATCCCACGGTGCCTTTGCTAAGGCCAGGACACTCCAAAATCAAACAGGACTTAGCTTCACATACTTAGCGTGTGTTAAGTCCCTCTTCTTAGCTAGAAAACATGTTTCTCCTTGTCTCTCCTTCACAATCCTGTTAGAAAACTAGACTTACATCTCTCTATCAAATGTACGCTTGTCTATACTCATTGCGCTGCTCTTGTTTCCTTCAATAGTGCCCTGATAGGAGAGACTACTTGCCCGTTCCTCGGCAATTCACAGAGGACACCCACAAAGTACTGGCCAGACAAGAGGCACGCTTTAGGAGGAAAGAGAAAATGTGGAACAGTCTGAAGAAACAGCTGGTATTTGCCAACACACTGCTGAGGAGGCTCTAAATAGACTCACAGTGAGATACCACAATAGTGTAGCTGAAAATGGGTACTGAGTAGAGATTCAGGTCCTACTTCTAGATTTGGACAGCAACTGAGGAGGAACAGACCTCACACCGTGTGAAACGGCTGTCCCTTCAGTTCCTCCATGGAACAGGAACACGGGCAATGTCTCATGTTACAAAGAAGCCAGGAACGGGGCTCTGCTGCAGTGTTCCCCCTCAGCAACTGCTATGCTTAACTGTGTACGGTGACCTGGGATAGGATGTGGTCATATGTATACAATGAGCAACAACCTTCCCCACCCTAACACAGCTGAAAGAAACAAAGCACACCTACCAGAAACTGTGGCTCCCTGTCAGTTAGGAATTGGAGGGCATGGTGGGGAGAAAGCACACCAACCATCCCCAATTTCCCAATCAAATACTGCTTTATTAACATTCTGGTCTCCTCCAATCTTATAATCAGACTACAGAAGCTTATATCTAAACCATGAGATGAAGTAAACAGCTCAGGAAATATTACCAAACTTTAAAAGATTTTTTTTCCCCTTCTCTTTAGGCAATTTTGTTTTTTTAAAGTCCTAATTGAAACCAAAAAATACAAGAAACGTTCAGACTCAGAATATGAGGTGCAGAAAAGACCTCAGAAAACATCTCAACTTCCTTCCTCACTTTACAGTTGAGGCAAGGGTTTCAGAACTCGCCCTGGGCCACAAAGCCAAGCGCTGGCAGAGATGAGCCTTGAGATCCCCAAGTCCAGTGCTCCTTCCATTTCAAGACATTGCCTTCTTAGTCATCCTGACTTCAAGAGCTTTTAAATGGGGTCAAATATGAGGAGTAAGGAGCGCTGGGAAACACTGCTTTGGATTTGATAAAAGGTTTTACGATGTAATTGTTTTTCTGTGAGGAATTTAATACTGTAAGCCATTTCCTAATGCCTTAAATTACATGACAGCAGACTTTACACATCCTGTCACACGTCCACTGAGTCCTGAAGAAGCATTAACCCAAGGTGATGTGGATGATAAACTCTGCCCAACTCAATATACATGTCAAAAGAAAAAACCCAAAAACTCTCTTTGCACAGGTTGGGTAAATTCATATACACTTTTTTTAAGAGGGAAGGAAAATGTCCCAAATATTCATAATTATCCCAAAACAACAGAATAGAATCCTTAATGAAAACTACCCAGTTCAGTTTCTTCTCCAGTCCTCCAAGTGCTTAACCAGTTGCCCATAACACAATGGCTGCCATTTAACCTATAATGTCTAATCTCACATAGCAGGAAATCAACATTTTTGTGATGGATTCAGGAATGCTAGGAATACATGGATATTGTCAAAAGTTTAATTCTACTGTCCCCTTCGCCACGAATTCCTTTCTGTTCTTATTACCTGTTCAAATTCTTTAAATTCAATCTTAAGCCCATCTCCTCTGTTGGAATGAATTCCTTCTCTCCCCTAGCTCCAGGAACACTCTGGCCAGGCCCTCCCTGCAGCACTTCTCATTGTCTCCTGGTATTAGAAATTCCTGGGCATGTCTTATTTCCCCAGAGAAAATAAGGGCAGGGTCTTAATTCATTTTAGAACCCTATTGGTGCCTTAAATTTATTCAACAAACATTTCTTGAACCAAGTAAGTACCAGTGTAAAAGCTATTTTTAATATTTCAAAAAAGCCTAAATTTACCAGTAATAAGGGGACACAGGCCAACTAAGATAAGATCTTTGCTTTTGGCTCAAATTCTATCAAGTTGGCATAGTAATCAGATTAGTGATAAATGGATAAACAAACTTTGTCTAACAAGCAAACATTTCTTATGCTAGAGCCTCCTGGCATGCATTTTGGCATAGTGAAGAGTGAAACAACACGGGCTTTGCAACATGGCTTTTACAGCCTGCCCAACCCGAGTTTCAGTGCTGGTTCCCCCACTGAATCAAGTGAATTACGACTGGCTTGAGACGTTAGATCAGATACTCAGCCCATGTCTCACTTTCCTCACTTATAAACTATGAATAAAATCACTGACCTCATAAGGCTATCCAAACAATGGAAGGAAAGCACACAAAGTGCCTATTATTGCGTCCTTCCTTTGTATTAATTTATTGTAATGTTTACTATTATAGCTTCCTTTTCCAATGTCTGCATTTTAAACAGGACAAATACCTCACATTTCAAGAACATAACAAATCCTGCATTTGATTCTGCCCAAAGATTGAAGGTACACACACAGGAAGTGCATAAGAGTCCCTGTAGAACAGGATTGGTTTTAGCTGCAGACAGCTGCTCAGGGAACACAAACCCAGCTGCCTGGGCAGGAGATCAGACAGAGCTGGGGCTTTCTCTACTGACAGCACCCACAAAAACAATGAGTGGATATTTCATTTTCTTTCTCAGCACAGGAAAAAGATGCTATTTTATGCATAATCACTAACATATTCAAAACCCTAATGGGAGGTTCTTAAACACAAGAGAAACTTTCGAACTTTACTCTTGACTTTATTGCCAAGCTTCATGAGAACTATAAAATTCATGTACTATAAAACTTTTTGTACTATAAAATTTTGTATCTCCCACGACACTGCACATAGTAAAAACTCAATAAATACCTACTTAAACAAACTAACCTGCATTTCTGTATTGTCGCCTTCTGTTCAATTCCACAATTCACATACTTTTTGATATCTATGTATGTTACCTATGGATGTCTAAATCTAAGAATGAACAAATCTGACCTCAGGGACTCAGGTCAGTTGACCAAGGAAACCAGAATCCTGACTAGGTCACCAGGAGGGTAAAGAAACACAGTGACATCAATGCAGGCATGAATGTATCACCGAGGCTCACTGCATTAAACCACGAAGGACTCACAGAGGCAAAGGTGCCGATCTGTTTGATGTTCTGTTCGTAGCTCTGTGAGCTGGTAGGCCGGCCGGGGGTTCTCCTGGAGTACCAGAAAGTGTAGTTGTACTGCAGGGGATGCTCTGCTGGTCCTGGGACAACAGCCTGTGAATTAAAGAATGTGTGTTAATCCTTGGGATTTTCCACATGCTCCGAGACTGAAAATACACTTTACAGTGTCCCACCTTACCACCCCCACAATTAAAAAGGATACAGCCTCAATTATCTGCAGTGTGCCCAAGATTCTGCTTACACAGTAAATATCTTCGTAGTTAACTGATTCTAAGTTCCTGGAACATTTTATCTGTGTTCTACGGCTTCTGTAACTTTCTACTTCCTGTCACAGGTATTTATGTTTGTACCTTATCTCAGGCCATATTCCCAGGCCAAGTACTGCCGCCTCTGTGATAATATCACTCACTGGCTAGCGGCCTTGAGCAAGTGGCATAACCTGTTTCTGTCCCAGCTGCTTATCTGCAAAATGGGGTAAACAACAACCATCTCGCAGGGTTGCTGAGAGGATCAATCACTTAACAGATGTAAAGTGCTTAGCACAGTGCCTAGCACACAGTAAGTGCTCAAAAAATGTCAGTTACTATTATTATTGCCACTATTACATGTAAGCTCCTTGACCCACCTTTGTGTCCTCTTAGCACCTAAAATGCTTGCATTTGAGGGGTACTCGATATTGTGGAATAAACAAATTAATGACTGCTTTGATATTTCAAGAAAGAAATTGATCTACCTATATCTTATTCTCTAAATTTTCTCTTTTCCAAGTCACTTTCAGCTTAGACTACTGCTAACTAAAGAGGCTAAAATTTCAAGGGATGTGCAGGATTTGAAACACCTATCAGCAGCTTATGAAACAACTAACAGCCTCCTTACACTCCAGGGTTAATCTCCCCTACCGCAGGCTAGCAGAATGCTGGAAAGCAAGGCAGCATCTCGAGATCCTGCAGCAAGGGAAAAGTTCTAAGTGCCAAAATGAACTCCAGTCATTCACAATCTTTTTCTGAGAACAAAATCAGATATTCCAAAACAGGGTGCCATCAAGGTAATCTGGTATCTTCCAGATAAACAAACAGATTCCACAAGATAACCAAGCCTCAAGTTCAAAGGCAAGTACATCTGAGCAGCACAAAACTCACCTTTCTCTTGCTGCTGCCCTGACTCTTGTCTCGTTCCGCTTTTTCCTTCTCACCATCTTTCTGTGTGCTGTTTTCTTCATTCTGATCATGGTCCCCACTGTCATCATCTTTCAATCTGAATGGGAAGGCAAAACAATGTTATCCCATGACTGAGCTGATTCTTGCGTACCCCACAAAGCCACAAGGTTAGACGAACACCTGTGGCCAACCTGAAGTCACTCAAAACACAGGCAATGAGAAGCACTTGAGATGAGAGAACGGCAAGGGAATGTAGAAAGGCAATTAGGAGGATTAAACAAAAACGAAATGCCCATCGGCTAACTTGTGAATTCCAGAAAGCACACTCTTCCAGTTTCTAACAGGCAGTGCAAAGCAGCAAGAGGTAAACAGTTGAAGGGGTTGTTTTCTTCGCCAAAAAGTCAACGATGAGTAGAGTTTCTGGATTAAATAAGTGCTTTGGCATTTCAAAGGAAGTTTAAAAAGCTCCCTATCTTTCGGGCCACTTCTTCTAACCATCTCTTCCCAGCCTTCCCCACTGCTACTGTTTAGTCCAGGCCCTCTTCTCCCGCCATCTCAATTACTAGAATAAATTCCTAACAGGTCTCCCCGACACAAATCATCTCCATCCTCTATCCATCCTCCACCTGGCCACCAGCATGATCTTTCTAAATGCAAATCTGATCATTCAACTTTCATGCTTAAAACTCTCAACTGTCCCTTGCCCTTTGATGCCCATCCTGCAGGATAAAGTACAACGAAGTGTCAGATCCTCTAGAATCTGACTCCTGCCTACTGACATCCTCCTTCCCACCTCCCACCCCTCAAAGCGACATATATTCCCACGTCTTGTGTTACTTGCAAACACTATCCCTCAGCCTACGTGCCATTCCTCCCATGTTGGTTTTTCCTACTGGATGGAGGGATCCCTTAAAACTGCATCTTATTAATCTTTGTATCTCAGCACCTAGGACAAGATGCTGCCCTAACATATTGTGTAAGATGTCCAATCATGTTAAATGAAAAGAAAAAGAAATGACTGAAAGAACAAGTGATCGTCTTCTGGCCTTCTAAGATGGGTCAAAAGTACCTTATGTGTTGCCCTTTTAGGAGCAGTAGAAGCACCCAAAGGCTTTCAGGTGCACCTACAGCTCACTGGATTCAGGCAAAAAATTCAATGGAAAGTGAGTTCATAAAGATAGTAAGAATTGGGGGCCGGCCTGGTGGCGCAGCAGTTAAGTTCGCATGTTCCATTGCTCAGTGGCCCGGGGTTCACTGGTTCGGATCCTGGGTGCGGACATGGCGCTGCTTAGCAAAAGCCATTCTGTGGTAGGCATCCCATGTATAAAATAGAGGAAGATGGGCATGGATGTTAGCTCAGGGCCAGTCTTCCTCAGCAAAAAGAGGAAGATTGGCAGTAGTTAGCTCAGGGCTAATCTTCCTCAAAAAAAAAAAAAAAAAAAAAGATAGTAAGAATGCTCGTTAGTCTAGAGCTGGACCATTAACTTATCATGGATATTCTCTGAAATCACCTTTCTGGCTCTAACGACTATCCAGTCAAACGGAATTAGGCAATTCTCAGGAAAGGTCCTAGAAATGCTCAAATTATAACTCAGAAATTACCCTATACAGATACAGAAACGTGCTGTCAAGTATTTTATGCTTTTTTTTTTTTTTTTGCGCACAAATCCCCAGTGCCCAGAACGTAAAAAGCACTTAATAAATATCAGAATGGATGAGTGAGCCGTGTGTTGGGGTGCCTGCTCTACCCACGTCACACCCTAGCGGTAGGGATGTACTCAGGTGGTCATGTGTTGTGCTGTGAACATCCTCATCTCCACCCTGGCCAAGGCATGACCATGAAGGGCACCTGACCGAAGGGCAGTCCAGTCTGGCCAATACCTACATCTCAGGGCCTTGCTCAAAATTATGAGTAGACTCCTCCCTCGGCTTTTCATCCAGGAGATGAAAGATCACACAGATTCAGGAGCTGGGGCAGTCACATGGGCCCCTACAAGGAAAGCTATGAGGGAATAAGGACAATGAGCAAAAGCAGAGAAAGCCAGTAGGGGCGAAGGCAATGCAGCAGATGAGCAGAATGGAGAGGAGAGTGGCTCTGTCTGTGATGCTCCCTCTCACTGGCTTAGCTCAGCTTCCCTGGACTTTCAGGAGACCACTATCCATGCTTATGATACTCCTTCCCCTTTATTAAGCTTGAGTTGGCTTGCTTTCTTTTTCAAAAGGAGACTGTCTAGCACGCAGGTACACTTCCCAAGCACCTACTGTGTGTCTCAGATACTACAGTCTGTCCCCAAGGACCCGATTGAGAGATAAGATACACACACTCAGGCCTCAGCCTGATGCAGAGGCCCCTGCTCTGCCTACATGTGCCAATGCCATCTCCTGCCTGGTCCCAACACACTCCTCTCCCTCTACCTGCAGTTCCTGGACCTCAGCCCTCCGTTATGCTCCCCACGTGGTCTCTCCTTTGACAGTCCCTCTTCCCCTACTTAACTTGTCCTTCAGGACTCAGATCAAGGGCCACTTTCTCTTGGAAATATTTCCTAATCTCTCCCTAGGCTGAGTCAGGCTCTCCTCTTCTGAACCTCCCCATACACATGTTTGTACTTGTCCCAGCTCTACTACCACGGCCAGTTTCTTGTCTCCGATCATGGACATGTCACGGGTTGCTGCTTAGGCTCAAGACAGCTCTTAACTCTCTTCTTTAGGGCACACTCCAAGGACTCAAACCACTTCCCTCTCTTCTCAGCTCCCAAGCCCCTGCTACATCCTCTGGGGTCCCTTCCCTTTAAATCTCAAAGAGGGGCACAGTCACCCCAGCATCTTTCATTTTGCTAGCTCCAAGCAAAGCATATAAGTGCCTTTCTTTTCAGTGGTTTGGCTGCTAATTACTACTGGGAAACAGAAAAAGAATAGCAAAAATAATTATGTCAGAGAAGCAACAATGTTATGGTGATCCCTGGACCACAATTCCAGACTCCCTTCTAAGACAGTAAATGGAAACCCTGAAGGACCTTTATCTTGGGCTGTTATTTCTTGAGGCTGGAGCTAACCAACCACCCTGCCCTTGGAACTTACACTTAAGTCATTTGTCATCCTATCTTCCAGAGGCTACCCTTCCCAGCCTGAAGCTGGATTTGAGCCAAGACACAATCAAGACTAAAAAGTCAGTGCTCCATAGACTCAGGGGAGCAATTAGCATCTCTGAAGCCTTGAGACTGAGTGGCAGGTAATTAGCTCACTGAGCTTCTGCCCAGGTACGTCCTCAGACTCTCTGACTAGACCTATTCCTTGCAGGTAGGAACTTGGTCTAATCCATCTTTACATGTCCAGCATCAGACGGTGGCAGAAAATTAACATGTTTAATGAATGGATTTCTAAAACCAAAGCAATACAAGGCAGAATAGAATGAATGCCAAATAAGTGGTACAGATAATAGTTAAGAATGGGCCAAAAGCTAACAAAGACAGAACAGGGACGAAATCAGGTATGGCATCTAGATCTGAAAACGAAGCTTACCACTTACCACAGTTGGTACTTGCAGTACAGTGAAAGCGTCTTAGGGCTTCACATATAAATAGGATCAACAGTAATGGTAGCTAATGATTTGACAGATGTGGGTGGCGGGGAGCAATTACAGTCTTAAGTTACATTTACGGGAGTCAATCCCACACAGTAAAGGAGGCTAGAGCTCCCCTTTAATCCGAGCCCATCAGATTAGACTCCAGTACTCAACTCCATGCAGCCTACTTTTAGGATTCCGGCAAACTGGAACATGTCCTTAGGAGCCAGTGGCGAAGAGTGTGGAAGCCAAATACATAACAATGGTCTGCAAACTGCAGACTTTTTGCATAAAAAACAAAAACAAAACTAGGGGCAGGAGGGCTGTCTTCAATTGCTAATTTCAAATAAAAGAAAGCTTTTGTTTTTTCCTGCATAGCTAGAAGTCAGATGTTAAAAAATTCTGGCTCAGCATAAGGAAGAGTTAATAATTAGAACTAATTAAAAATGACCAGGTTAATTTTTGTCAAGAGGTGCTTGAACCAAGGTTAAACAACAAACCTGGGTTTGAATCCCACCATATGGCCCTTCCTGTGGTTGTGGATGTCACTTAACCTGAGACAGTCTCATGTTTCCTAACTGTAAAAGGAAGTAACAAGATCGCCTTGGAAGGGTTATTAGAAGGAGTACAAATAATATGACAAGTATCGAGCAAGACGCCTGTGGAAGCTATTATTATGATTCTTAAATTAACTTACTGCACACCTCCAAGTGATTTGGGTAGGACTGGGCCAGATAACCCACAGTGTCTTCTTAAAATGAAATTTGGATTTGTTTAGTTCAGTGGAGGAAGGGGTACAGGCTTGGCAGAAAGCACCACTGTGCTGGGCCTTAGGTCTGGAGCCAGGTGTTGCAGGCTGCATGACAACAGAGCAGGTTAGTACAGGGATCGGCTCAGCTAAGCAGCAGGCTCCAGAAGTGCTCCGCCAAAGACTGTGTTCAAGCAGCTGAGCCCTCTCAGCAGCCAGGAGCCAGTCCTGAGGAGCTGCCTGCACCGCTGGAATCCAGGACCCCTGAATTTGCACACCAGCACCTGCTGTACTGGAAAAATCCCCAATTTCCCATCAGCAGCAGTGGGTCACAACCTATGCTAATACAGTAACTCCACTTGACATTTATACTTCACTATTTAGCAATTTACAAAGAACCTTTAAGCACTGCTGAATGTGATTTGATCCTTATTACACCCCAGTGCAGCAGCAGGCCACTAACCACTAGTGAGGTTTGAGTAACAATAGCTCAGAGACTGGGTAACTTCTCTGCTGTCAGGTAACTGGGAGCTGGTGGGTTTGGGACTGGAAATCTAGGTCTTTGGAAGAGAAGCAGATTTACCAGACTACTGGGGAAGAGCTAAGAATATAATGTACCTCAAGATAGAATCGCTGGAGGGAAAGATGCAAAAATACTTTGCATTTCCTTTCTGCACCTCCGAATTGTTTGCTACTGGAACTAGTCATCAGAGAGGGTACACAGACAAGCGCAGAAAGGGGCAATGACAAGTAAACCCGTTAGGCAGGAAACGGAGCAGCCCTAGGAGAGGGCTGGAAGAGAAAGGAGGGGGAGGAGAAAGGAAGTAGGAAGAAGTCTCAGAAGACGCTGACGATTCCCTAACTAAGCCGCCGCTGCGCAGTGCAGCGCAGCAGCCACATTCCCTCACTGCATCTTCACAACTCTACGACACGGGTTCTGTGACCGTGCCCACTTTGCAGAGAAGAAAACTGAGCCTCACAGGAGAGGCGACCTGCCCAGGCCAGAATGAGCGTGCAAGGAAGGCTGGCTTCAGGGGCGGGAGGCCAGGCTGCAGAAACCCCCAACCCGCCCAGGTCTCCGCCCCTCCACGCCGCCGGCCACCGCACCCGCAGGGGCGGGGCGTCCGAAAGCTCCTTCCGGGCGGCACGGTCACCTCTCCCTCGGCCCCCGCGCTTCGCCCTCAGTCCGGACGGCCTGGGGTCCCTGGGACCCCTGCACCCCGCTTCCCAGCCCCCTCCTCCCTGCCGGCTGCCTGGGCCGGAGCCGGCCAGCAGCCCGAGCCCGGGAGGGAGGCCGGGGCCGCAGAGTGTGCGCCGCCGCGGGCCCCGCGGAGGCGCGGGGAACGGTTGGGGGAAGGGGCCCCGGGGGACGGCCATGCGCCACTCACGCGTCGAACTTGTTGTTCATCCTCTCGCCGCCGCAGTCCCCACTGCCTCACGGAGTGACTTCCGCTCCCCCAGGTCCCTCCGCCTAGGGTCCGGCCACTTCCGGTGGCGCTGGGTTCAGCGGAACGTCGGCGCGCGGGCCCGGCGGGGGGCGGGTATCCTGGGACACTCCCCCGGGGCGTCTGCGCGGAGGCGCTTGGGCTTGGCAGCCGGCTGTGCTGCTGGAGTCAGGTGTCTCCATTTCTGTCCCTGTCGGCCTCCCGCCCGCCCGGCGGCTCCAAAATAGCGCTCCCCACCCGAGAGAGCGCGTCCTGAGCCCGTCCCTTGGCGGGCTCGGAGAACGGGGCAGCCGCGGGCTCTGGACTCTGCTTGGGACAGATCCCGGCTCCACCCCCAGTGCGGGCTGCGCGGTCCGGGACTCTCTCAGCCTCCCCGAGGCTGTCCCTTCCTGGGTCCTGGCGATGCTAGACTACAGTACCTGCCTTTTCAGGGTGCCGTGTGGATTGAACGAGATCTTCAGTGTCGGGCGCTACACACAATAGCCCTCGATAAGCTGCAGCTGACGTTAATCTGTGCTTCCTTGTGCCAGGAGCTACAGAGCTGATCTCCGCCCTCCGAGACAGGCCGAGAGGTTGAGGGACTCAGCCCGGGTGACAAAGCTAGTAAGAGGCTTACGGGAACCAGAGATGGTCCCACCCGCATCAGAGTGCCTTCCGGATCTGGACTAAGTCTCTGCTCCACACACACACTCACTGGAATAAATGAAATGAACCTGCTGGTAGATTGACCCCCAAAGCCAGCAACCCTGTATTTGGGGAAGAGGGGGTGGCATTTCCCGGGTCCGCTCCCCTGTCCCCAAGCAATGTCCCGTTATCAGGTCTTTATGTGGCACTTTTCACATTTTGAATCGCCCCCCTGCACCTTTGATCCTGTGATGAGGGTAGCTAAGAACTGACATCTGTGCCCATAGTTACAGACGAGGAAACAGAGGCTCAAGGAGCACAGATGACTTGCCCAAGCTGTCTTGTCACCAACAGAGTTCAGGCCCCAGCTGTACTCTCAAAGCAGGGCCTTGCTTCTCCCAGGAAGACCTCAGCAGGCCTTGTTTCCTAAATGGAGCCAAGGGAGGCTGGTCAGGGTCTCCTCCTGGGAGGCAGAGCCCAGCGGTTCCCTGTCACCTCCCAGGCTCCCTGCCTAGCTCATCCTTGTCTTAACCGTCCTTTGAGACCACTGCAGACGCCCTGGCCTTTGAGAAGAGAAGGAAGAGGGGTCCATTTTCCAGGCCATAGTGTCTAAGATTGTGCCTGAGTCAGGAATTCTGGACTCCAAACCTTATTTAGCCACCAGTGTTCTGGGAAGCCCCTTTCTTGGGGGGGCCCCAATTTGCCCATCTCAAACATGGGGGAATAGTGACTCTTGATTGTCCGTGGTAGGATAAGCTCTTAACAGTGAGGAAAGATAAAACTTGTGAAATCTTCTGTGATCAATGACAAAATGTGCATGAGTGGAAAGGTCACTGGCCCAGGTGAGTATTGGGTGCTTACAGCTCCCAGAAGGCAGGGGAGGGAGGGAGGTGCCAGTTGGAGGTGTCACATCTCTCTTGATTTTCCTCCTTTAGGAGCCTATGGGAAACTCATAAAAGGGAAGGGAGGCCCAGGCTTGGAGGGATAGGACCTTGCCTAGTTGGGGACGGCATACAAAACAGAGTCCTTAGGGCTTCAGAAATGATAGCGGGGTGATAATGCTTTGCTGAAGTGAGGGGAGTGCCAGGACTAGCTGGCCAATGTCACATGGATGCTGACCCCCAGCACATCCTGCCCACAGCCCATCGCCAACCACTCCAGGACTCCTGCTCTGTCTCTTTATTTCTCCAGCTTTTCTCAGGGCTGGTTGGCTCACATGTGGCACTTCCCAAAGAGCACCCTCGTGACCACAGCAGCAGAACACAGCTGATAAGACTCCGCATGGCTAGCCTCAATTGGTTGGCTCAGTCAGGTGAGGGCAGGTAGGAGCGGGGGTCTCCAGGGAATGGCAGGGAGGGCACCCGGTTGTAGTGGGCCATGAGGAAGATGCCAGCAGTGCCACAGACAAAGAGGGAGAGCATGGCCAGGAAGCAGACACGGTCCAGCACACGGCCCACCAGGAACCACTCCTCGTTCCCCTGAGGATGGGAGGCAGGGTGTGGGATGACCAGCGGTGACACAAAGCCCACCCTCGATCCCCGTACCATCCTTGGCCATCCAGCAGGCCTCCATTCTCCATTTCTTTGGTCCCTTCTCACCTACTTCCGTGCCTCAATCTGGCTTCTTCCATGGTCCTCTGGCCCCGATGTCCCTCCCCGTCGCCACTCCCAACTCCACTTTTTCCATCCCATTGCCCTCCCATGGCCACCCCACTCGTTCTGTCCCCAGCTCAAGTCCAAATCCCTCACCAGGTACTCAACTCCTGACCCCACCCCTGGACTGGCTTACACTGTCAAAGTGACTCTGCTGGCGCCGGGCATGGGCAATGAGGTTGCAGGCTTCCACACAGGCCTGGATGGCCGGGGCGGCCTGCTTCAGGCTGCCACACAACTCCTGGCTCTGCCCCGGCTCTGGGCCTTTCTCTGGTGAGGCGAGAGGGTAAGGTTTGGGAGTAGAATGTAGAATAAACAGTTGGAGAAGGTGGCCTCTCCTTAGGGACTCCAGCCTCCGTCTCCCATCCTGGACACTTGCCCAACAGTCATCTGCTGTGCCTGGCACCTTGGCCAACAGACAGCCCTCCCCGTCTGGAGTCCCTGGGGAGGAGTGTCCCTAGTGTGTCACGCCCCTGCCTCACCTAGCTTCTCCAGTGCTGCCCTCACCAGCCCGTTGCGCTGCCGCTGCCGGAAGAGGAGTTCGCTGCGAGGCAGACAGAGGGCCCCTTCCTCCCCAGCTGTGATTGGCCACGGCGAGGAGGGGCCATTCTGTAGCCGTGGCCAGGCGTGCTGCATTGCTGCCGGGGCCAGCGGGCGAACATGCATCCGCAGCAGCTGAGGCAAGAGCTGCAGGAACACCTGGAGAGGGACGTTCCAGGTGGCTTAGCTCAGCAGCCAGCAGACCTGGGCGTTTGGGCAGCTAGGCTGGGCTTCGGAGCAGAAGGAGAAGGGCTGGGGGCCCAGAGGCAGCTTGTGAGGGGCAATGGCCTGGCCCTATACGGCTCAGCTGTTCTGTGCCAGACCCTAGGCCTGGTTCCCCAAACTTCTGTGCACACCAAAATCACCAGGGCACGTGTTACAAACAGGTTCCTGGGCCCCACCTCTGCTATTCTGGCCCAGGCTGCCTGGGGTGGGCCTGGGAATCTGCATTTGCAACAGGACCCATCTGACTGCTGTAGGTGAGCTGCAGATCACACAGACTCTGGAGCCTGTCTGGACAGAATCCTGCTGCCTCCACTTTCTAGCCATGCAACCTTGGGTAAGCTACTCAACCTCTCTGTGCCTCAGTTTCCTCATTTGTAAAATGGAGATGCTACTAATACCCACTTTGCAGAGGTTTTATGAAGATTAAATATTTTGGTATGCATAGTACACCTACCACATAGTAAGCGCTCGATATTATTATTAACCCATATGGTGCATGCTTCAAGATACACACAGGGCAGGTTTGCTGCTGAATGTGGCGGGTGAGTAACATAACAGACGGGTGCAGAGGAAGATGAGTGGACAGGGCAGGAGGATGCTGGAATGGACAGGGAGGGGCCTTGCCTTGCGGACCCCATGGGCCATGGAGTGCGTGTGTGGGGATCGCAAGGACACGTTGAGCACGACCACAGCATTCACGACAATGAGGATGGTCACCACCAGGAGGAAGGTCAGGTACCTGCCAGGGTGGGGTGGGCAGGCGGTAGGGCTGGCCCTTCGGCACTCCTTCCCCAGATGCCACCCCCACCCTTAGCAGCAGCTCCCCCTAGTCCCTTGGGATGAGGGACTGGCACTGAGGATGGTGGGGGTGGGCATGGCAGGAGGGCAGTGCCCGGAGTTCTCGAGAAGGGAGAGAAGGCAGCAGGGGGCAGGTGTGAGGACCAGGCTTACTTGCTGATGAGTGGCACCGCCTGAGAGGTCTCGGGCACCTTCTTGGCCACAAGGAAGAGGAAGACGGTCTGGGCCAGGAGCACGTTGATGGCGACAGTACACTTCTGGCCACCCGCTGACCATGACCAAGAGGCCATCAGAGCAGCTCTCAACCTCCCTGCCATGGGGCATGTTCCCCCACCCCCCAAGGAGCCCAGTGTCCCCAGTCTCAGGTGGTGGTGCCCCTCTGTGCCCTCCCAGCTCCCCACTGTCCTGCTGGCCAGGGTCATGGCTCCCCTCCCACAGGCTGCAGGTACCCTTGGCAGGAAGGAAGTAGATGAGGATGGCGACGGAGGAGATGAGCACGCAGGGTGCGATGATGTTGATGACGTAGAAAAGGGGCTTTCGCTGGATGAGCAGGTAGAAGACCACCTTCTGGTGACCCGCCCCCTCGGCCGGTGCTGCCCCCGCGTCCAGCAGCATCTTGGCTGGCCGGTGCCGGATGGCCCACTCCCCGTTCTCTGCGGGCAGCAGGCCGGCATGGGCACGGAGAGTGTGGCCAGGGCAGACCCCGCAGCCCACGTGACCCAGCTGCAGGGCAGCCGGTGTGTGCCCGAAGGAGCGCCATGGAGGGACAGACATGGGGGTCGGGGCGGGGGCAAGACTGGATACTTGATCTCCCTCCCCCACAACTGGAGTAATTATCATGGGGAAAACCAGAACTTTTTGGGCCCTTGAAAGAATATATTTTATGGTTGACTGTAGTTTTCATCTGAGTTACGTGGGAGGGGGCAAGATCTTGGCCTGGCCCTGTCCTCGCAGCCGGGTCCAGCAAGCACCCTGGGTGGAGGTTACCTGTGAAGGCCTCGGGGTCAATGAAAATCCACTCGATGGTCTGGCCATCTTCCTGGCTCAGGTGCAGGTTGATCTCGTTGGTGCTGTAGGTCTGGGACCTGGGAGATGGGGAGGGAAAGAGGAGAAATCTGTGAGTGGGTAGACCCAACCGTGAGGCCACAGAGACGGTCATCTAAGGGCAACTGTGAGCAGTCTTGCTTCAAAAAGTGCAGCCAAGGGGCTGGTCCCGTGGCGTAGTGGTTGAGTTTGGTGCACTCCACTTCAGTGGCCGCAGTTCTCGAGTTTGGATCCTGGGCACTGACCTACACCACTCATGCTGTGGCAGGTGACCCACATGTAAAATGGAGGAAGATTGGCACAGATGTTAGCTCAGGGCTAATCTTCCTCAGCAAAAAAAACACAAAACAAAAAGTGCAGCCAAGAATTTGCCGGTTCTCCACAAAACTCTGGCAATGAGATGTGGGAGAGGAATTCCAGCTCTTTGGGGTCCGGGGAAGTTTGAGTTGAAGGGCCAGTAGGCTGCGGCTCAGTGTGGTCGCAAGATGTCAAGAGTTCAGGGCCTGGGGCCAGCCCTGCGGCCAGGTGGTTAAATTTGCACGCTCTGCTTCGGCAGCCCAAGGTTGTGCCGGTTTGGGTCCTGGGCGCAGACGTGGCACCGCTCATCAGGCCATACTGAGGCGGCATCCCACATAGCACAGCCAGAAGCACTCACAACTAGGGTATACAACTATGTACTGGGGGGCTTTGGGGCGAAGAATAAAAGAAAAAAAAAGGATCGGCAACAGTTGTTAGCTCAGGTACCAATCTTTGAAAAAAGAAAAAACTAGTTCAGGGCCACTGTGTGTTCCTTCTTCCCACTGCCTCCAGGGCAGGAGGGGCCAATGGTTAGAACATAGAACAGTCTGTATCTCTTGACTTTGTTTATGGGGAGGATCTCCCTGCAAGTTTTCCTTGTAAAAAGACTGCTCCTCAAAAATATGGGAAAACCTTCACCCGGACCTCTTTCCCCCATTTGTACATGAGAAAGCAGAGAAGGCCCTGCCTCTCCGTGGGGCTATAGGGTGTAGGGGTCTTGTGTGTGTGCATTCACGTATGTCATGGGCGTGTGTATGCCTCCTCACCCACCTACCCTGGACATTAATTTCTCCCCTTGGGGCACAGATAGGGAAACTGAGGCAGTGAAAGAGGACGAGTGAGGGGACTGGGGCTTAGCAGGAAGGGATGTGGGTGTCTTCAAGGTCTGGGCCTGAGACAGGCACAGAGGCCCCAGAGAGGTGGAGCCAGGTCCATGGCCAGAAGCCTCATGTCCCCCACCCAGCCAGGGCCCCTCTTAGAGCAGCTCCTCCCCCCCAGTAAATGGCCTCACTGGAAGATGAGGGTGCAGTTCTGCCAGTCGAAGGGGAAGTAGGTGACAGAGACAGGGCAGGAGGAGCGGAAGATGGCGGGGGGCAGCCAGTAGACGCAGCCATCCGGAGACACGAGCACGTTGCAGTAGAGGGCCACCTCGAACACGCCGTCCACACTGTGCACAGGCCAGGCCATGGGCTGGGGGCTCACACCCTCACAGCCCCGGCTTGGCTGAGACTCTTTCCCCAGAGCAGCCTTCCGCCCTTGTGGATGGGACATGGGGACACCAACCCTGCCCAGCCCACCACGCCCCTGCCTGGTCCCCACTGGCCACAGGAACCGCTCCCTCCCCCAGCAACCTCCCTGCCATGCCCACCCCACCAGGTTCCCTCAGCCAGCTTCCTAATACCGCTGCCTTCTCCAGCTCCAGTAATGGTCACAAGAGCCACCAGCCTCTGTCAAGCTCTTGCATGGTGCCGGAGCCGGAGGGCCACACTTTTCCAGCCTGTCCCATTGACCCTGATGGCTTCTGTAGGTGCTCTTCTCATCCCCGTGTGAGAGGGAGGGTGCAGCCCCCCCAAGCTGCCCAGCCCAGAGGTGATGGAGCCAGGTCTAGAATCAGGGCCCTGGCCCACCCTCAGCACCTGCTCCGTCTCGTATTCCCAGCCCCCGCCGGGTGCCCAGGCTGCACCCTCTGTTCGCTGTCTCTTCCCCCAGAGCCTCTCCTTGTCCTGCTGGGCCCTGCCCTTGTGCCCTTTTGTCCCCCCACCCCTGCTTGCGGCCCCTCCTCACTTGTTCTCCAGCACCACGTCCGGCCGCCACACCATGGTCGACGGCACCCTCAGCACCCACAGGCCCTCGTAGTCTTGTGGGTCCCAGCGTAGGCGGTAGTCACACCACTGCTGCAGGGGGAGGGGGTGGACAGGCCCCTCTCTCTGCTACATCGCCCCCAGGAAGGGGGTCCAGCCCAGGGGGACAGAGAGGCAGGGATGTGAGTGCAGGGGAACAGGCAGCTCTGAGGGCCTCGGAGCCCCAGGGTGGGGGGCCTGATAGAGGGCAGCGGGTGGCCTCTTACCATCTCTATCCAGACATTGGTGGTGAGGGCCTCCTCTCGCTCGTTCTGGGGGTGCAGAACAGAGGGCTGAGCCCCCATCAGTTGCCCTCCCCAGATGTTAGTCCCTATAGGCCACCTTTGGGTCCTACAGGACCCCAGCCTCTTGGGCAGCCCACATGGGAGTTTTCCAACTCCCCAGGCTCTCCCCTGTGGGGTCTTCCCCCATCCTGGCTGCTGGAGCCAGCTCCCTCCTCTCCCCAGCAGGTCCCAGGGCCCAGGTGTGCTGGTCCCCTCTCCCCTGCCACCCTCCAGGCCTGCGGCTCACCAGGGAAATGAGGTTGGTGAGGGTGAGCTTGAGGCTGACGTTCACCACATCCGAGTCGCGCTCGGCGGGCCTCAGATGGGGGTTGTAGTTGTGCATCAGGTCCGCGAGCAGACGCTCCTCCTGGTTCCGGCCCTGGGCTCCTGCAACAGACGGCGGTGAGGCTGGGTGCAGGGGCTTCGGGGCAGAAAGAGAGGGAGGCCACGGGAGGGTGTGACGTGGAGAAGCAGGGAGCTAGGGTTGGGGGGCAGGCTCCAGTAGCCCTCCAGACCCTCCATCCCTGGAGGCTGTGGACCCCTGCTCTTGGCCTCCCCGGGCCCCCGAACCCCTGTGTCCGTACCCAGGCAGACAGCCAGCAGTGGCAGGAGGAGCAGCGGCCCCTGGCCCCTGTGCATGGTGCCACAGCTCCAGGCAGTGACAGGATGGACTGTAGCTCCGCAGGGCAGGGGTAGAGAGATGCAGACTCTGAGTCTCATGTAACAACCCACACTCCCACCCCAGCCAGCCTGGCCAGCCCGGCCCAGCCCCACCAGCTGTCTGACCACAGCACTGTCAGCTGTTCCAGGATGGACACAATGCCAGGCTCAGGTTGCCTGGGCTGGGGAGGGGACAGAGGGGCCCTGTCTGCCCCAACAGAGATGGTCCAGCTGCCATCCCCACTCTCAGACTCAGTCGTTCCAACTCTCCCATCCATCTTTCAGCTGGGGGACTGAGGACATGGCCAGAGACAGATAACTGTGGGAGAGAAGGCAGAGTGTGAGGCTGGCTCCCTCCTCCTGCTCCCTCCAGTGGGTCAGGATGGAGGAGGTGTGAAGCGTTGGGTAAGCATCGTTTGTACCTGAGTTGCTCTGTGACATAGTTGAAGACCCCAAACCTCTCCCACCAGCCTGACATCTTCATGGGTTACTCCACTGGGCCAAGACACTGGAGAGTAAAATGCCTATAGAAAGATGCATTATGCCCCCGAGGTTTTGACACCTTAATGCAAATTAGGACGCCAGGTCAGGGTCCTCCCAATCTCTGAGGCATGGGTCATGGGCCTGGTAAGCTTTGAAGGAAGGAAGGCTGAGAAAGTTGTGGAACTCGGGGCTCTTATAAATAGAATAGCCCCTGAACAGAGGCTCCTGAGGGGGGCCTCAGAATTAATTAAGTCATGCACTGACTTATGGAGTCCCCAGCATGTGGCAGGCACAACACTAGGCTGGCGGGACCCAAGGATAAGTCTGAGCTCCTCACGGGAACTCACAGTCCAGTGGGGCAGGCACACAAGATCGAGGTTGTGGCCCCTGGAGAGTCAGATGAGGGGACCCAGAAGGGCTGGAAAACAAGTTCCATCTACTTTTTGGTTTGTGGTCAGGGGAAGGGTGTAGCTGAGGCTGATCTAGGAGCCCAGGGCCCTGCTGCCAGCCGTGGCCACAGGCTCAGGCCACCTGTCTTCTGACTAAGTATGCCAAGCAAACAGGTCAGCGTGTCCTAGTACGTGGGCAAGACAGAAAATGCAGGTTCCCATCTGAGCCACTCCCCCCTTCGGCATTCTGGGGGACAGGTGGTGGAGGCCTTTGAGGGCTGGAGGGAATGCACCATCTGAGGACGTGTCCCCCTCCCCACAAACAGGTGATGTCCGTGGCATTTCAATGTGTCAGTAAACCAGCAGTCAGCTGACATGCCCAGTCCTTGGAGATCCAAGAGAGGTTGGCTCAGACCCTCCTCCTGCAGCAGGGCCACAAGTCCCTCCTGTCCTCCCCAGGACTTGGGCGGGGGGACGCTAGTGGTGGCAGCTGCCTTCCTGGTCATCTGCTCTCACTGAGTTACGCTGTGGGTGGCTCGCCTTTGTGTTCAGTCCTGCTCTGGCCCTACACTGTTTTTCTTGACTGCACCACCCCCAAGCTTCGCCCACTTGCTTTGGAATTTCCAAAACCAACAGCTCCTTCTCCCCACTTTGTCCTCTGGTGCCCCCCAGACTCAATTCCCTCACCTGTTTTGCAGAGCAATATCTCTTCCCTTCTCTACACCCTCCAATACCACACTTTGTCAAAGATCATTAATGGCTTCTGCTAAATATGGAGCACCTGTCCGCCTGCACCCGCGGCACTGCCCCAGGCATAGGTGGCCCTGCTGATGTTCTGACGTTTCTGACCTTCCTTTCCCTTCTCCCACAAGTGTTTGGGAAGGAAAAGGAAGACTATGGAGACTGACTTCCCTCTGGTTTGAATTATGCCACCTCCCTGTGTGTGAAGATTTAAACTCCTGTTTTCTCCCCTTCTCTCTGCTCTGGGAGAGAGGCTGAGAACCCTTCTGGGTGTTCTCAGGAGGGGGCATCATCTTAGAGGGGTGATGGTTTCCGCGCTGGAGGGGTTAGGGGAGAGGTATGGGATGTATTAAGAGGAGATTTTCCGTGGAGTTGATTCTGACTGCTAGTGACCCTGTGCACAGCCGGGCAGAACCCTGCCTGGTCTTTTGCTCCGTCCTCTCCCCTTCCGGCGCTGTATCAGACAATGCTCTGCTGCTATTCAAAGGGTTTTCATGGCCAGTTTTTTCAGAAGTGCGTGGCCATGTCCTTATTCCTAGTCTGTCTTAGTCTGGAAGCTCCGCTGAAACCTGTCCACCATGGGTGACCCTGCCGGTGTTTGAGATACCCGTGGCAGAGCTTTAAGCATCACAGCAACATGCAGCCACCGCAGTGTGACAAGTGACAGATGGGTGGTGTGGTTTCCTGACCAGCAAACAAACTTTGGTCCTGGCAGTGAAGGCACTGAATCTTACCCACTAGACCACCAGTGCTGGCTCCCTTGCAGACAGGGGAGGCCACGTGATATTATCTTGACCAATGGGATATTTGCAGAAGTTGGCTGAGGGGCTTCAGGGAAAAGCTTTTGCTTCCTGATAAAAGGGGTTGGAAATGGCTGGCCCCTTGACTGCCTTGAACATAGATATGATGTATGGAGCTGTAGTAGTCAGCTTGCAACTTGGGGCAACAAGCATGAGAACAAAGCCAACAGGCCAAGGAGGTAGGGCTGGGCAGAGGACACAGAGCCTGGGTCCCTAATAGCTTTGTGGGACAGCTGAGCCAATGAGGGAACCCACCTCACCATTCTTATGTGAGGAAGAGGAAATCTTATTTGTTTAAACCAGAGTTCTAGGTTATCCGCTCCTTGCAGCCGAGGGTGTTCCTAACGGATTAATTGTCCTTTGAAAGAGGGTGGGTAGCCCGGCTGGCCTGGGGGCAGTGTGTAGGGACACCCTTTCACTTCACAGGATGCTGGTCCCTGGGGGTGTGGCTTCCTTAGGAGGGAAGGAGATAGAGTCCCAAGTCATCCAGAGAGTGGACCGTCCTGACAGCACCCTGGGGCTGGAGTGCTGTGGTGGGTGCTGTGTGACCCTGGGCATGTGCACAAGAGGCACCCTTGGTCGGGTGCGGCATTTTGGGGTTGTCTTCTCTGGAAGGTTCACACCACCTGAGCACCGCCTGACTCAACTGAGGCTTTGCCTGGACGTGGGCTTATAAGACCCGCTGCCAACAGCGCCATCGTGTGGCAGAGAGAAGCAATGCCAGTGGCCGAGGGATCTGATTGAGGCCCTCTCTGTGCGTGAGAGGGACTCTCCTGGAGTTAACGGATGATTCCAGGGAAGGCCTGGACTTCCTGCTCATCTGATGGATGTAAGTCCAAGCTAGTTTTCCTGCTGAGAGAGAAAAAATTAAAGATTTGTACCTTGAATTTGTGGACGGTTCATATGGAAGGCAGAAGTAACTAGGGTCACTTTTGGTTTTAAATGATTTGTCTTTTCCCTCTGTTCTACCGAAAGACTAAAAATCTCACCTTCTGTATACCTGAGCCCATGAGGCCACCGATTCCTTCTGAGGGAAATGGGTTGAGCTGTGAAGACCTTAAGTCTGTCTGTACCTCGGTAGGTGAATAATCGGGCCCTCTGCACCTGCTGTAGTCCTCTCTGTCATCAGGTGTGGATGCAGGAGACCCCGGTGGGGGCCCCACGGGCCATCCTCTGTGACTCAGGCCCACAAATGAGGAGTGAGTTAAACAACCACCCCTTAAATTTGCAGGACACACGTAAGCACCCTTACACCTACTAACAGATTTGATTTTCACAACACCCCATGAGCGGGATTTATTTTAAACACATTTTGCTGATGAGAAAACTGAAGTTATGAGATGAGGAGAGGCTCACCGAAGGTCACACTGCAAGTGTAAGAAACTACCCCAAAACTTTGTCTCTTGAAACAGCAAACATTTATTATCTCACACAGTTTCTGAGCGCCAGGAACCCAGGAGCAGCGTAGCTGGGCAGTTCTGGCTCAGGGACTCTCATGGGGCCGTGATCTCATCTGAAGGCTCTGCTGGGGCTGGCGGATTCACTTCCAAGTTCACTCCCATGGCTGCCTGCAGGAGGCCTCTGTTCCTTGCCCTGGGGGCTCTCTGTGGGGCTGCTTATCATGCCAGCTGGCTTCCCCAAAGGGAGAGATCCAATTGAGAGTGACAATGAGGGAGCGAGAGCAAGAGAGGGAGAGGTTGGAGTGCAATGTCTTTTATAACCTAATCTCAGAAGTGACATACCATCACTTCCGCCTCATTCTGTCAGTCACACAGACCAATCCTGGCACAGTGTGGGAGGGCACCACACAAGGATGTGAATACCAGGAGTTGGGGATCACTGGGGCCATCCTGGAGGCAGGCTACCACACAGAACCTCATCTCCCAGCTCCAGCAGCCTCAGCTTCAGGCCCTTGGGATAGGATTGGTGGGGGCTCCCTTTGGGGCAGAGTTGCCAGATTTAGTAAATAAAAATGCAAGATGCCCAGTGAAATTTGAATTTCAGATGAACAATGAATAACCTTTTAGTCTAAGTATGTCCCAGATCTTGCCTGGCAGCCCTGCTTTGGGGAAGAGGGATAGGTGCCCAAGAGGGGACACTCCTGGGGGGAGGGCTGAGTTCTGGGGATCTAGGGTGGCGCATGTTACCTGAGGTTGATGGGCTGACCTCTGGTCTCTGGATGCTTCCACCCTGGTCCTCAGCTTCCTGGAGGGACCCAGACAGAGCGGCCAAGGCAGAAAGGGCTGGGCAAGGCCATTCTGCTACCCCAGTGCTCCCACCTCTGCCAAAATCCTCCTTCCCTAAGGGGCCTGGAGAGGGAGGTGCCCCCAACCTCGGCTCCAGGTGGGGCCTCAGAAGCCCGAGGCTGAGGGGCTGGCCAGAGAAGGGTGGCTGGAGGAGCCGGGAAGTGAAGGCACAGGATGCCACCCGCTCTACCCTGACCTGGGCGAGGGGGAGGCAAGAAGAGGCCTCTGTCTTTCTGACCGCTCACAGAGGGCTCCCAAAAGGCAGGCCTGAGTGGCATCCTCCCTGGCCCCTGAGTCACCCCTTGACTCCCCCCAGATTGTCCTGCCTCACCCCACAGCCGATGTCCACTCTCCGACCTCTCTGGGGGCTCCTGTCTCTATTTGCAAAGGAACTGCTGTGAGGACTGCAGCCTCTCCCTCCCTCCCTTGGTCTCAGGAAAGCCTGGCTCATCTCCGCTGCAGCCTTGTAGGACCAACAGGCTCAAGTCTCAGGGCTAGGAGTTGGCCTCCCCAGGGAGCCTCTCCTCTCTTAGGCCTCTCCTCTCTGAGACATCCCTGTCCACACAACTCCCCCACAGCCCACAGGCCCATCCCTTTCAGCCCAAGGGCCCCCCTCAAAGCTGCCCTGGGAGCTGGGCCAGGTGGGCCCAGTCTAGATGAAGCGCTTGTCCTGTTCCTGGTAGGAGAAGGGGTCCCCAGGGAAAGGCTGGGGTGGAGGCTGGTTGTAGGCGCCCTGCAGGAAGATCCAGGCTGTGCCCACCACCATGATGGGCGTCACCACAAACAGGCAGAGTCGGTCCATGGTGCGGGCCACGCGGTTCCAGCTATCCTTCTCCTGGGGGTGGAGGGCAGAGACAGTGGGGTGAGGAGGGCCCTCAAACTGCAGACCCACCCCCAAGCCGGGGCCAGTGACAGAGGCACAGCCTCGTGTATCCATGGGGGCCTCCTCCGGCTTGCAGCCGATGGACATGCTGGCGTGTCCCCAGCGCAGGTCCAGAGCCCAAGCCCCCTCCAGCCACAGGCAGAGCTCGTCGTTCTGTCTGTCCTGGAGAGCAAGAGCAGAGCCACAGCCTCCCGCCCCACTCCTGCAGGGCTCCGGGGGCTGGAGTGGAGTGGGCGCCAGGAGTCTCTGCCCTGGGGCTGAGGAAGGCTGAGCGGCCCCCAACCTCCCCTTCACCCCTCCTGGCCGCTCCGCTTGGCTGCTACTCCTCCGTGAACTGGAAAAAGGCACCCCTTTCTCAAGAGAGAATTTTAAAAAGTTGTATAATATTGAACAACCACATAGGGCTGCCTTTTAAATGTCTGGCTGGGTCCAAATAATGTTCGGAGTTAAGCAGGGACAGAAAGTTATTGGCAGCTGGGAGGAAGAAGGGACCCTAAAGGATGCCCAGAGTGTGGCTTTGACAGGGCAGAGCTGTGAGCCTGTGTGCCTGGCCCAGTGTCCTGCTGTGGGGTTCTAGTCAGGGGCTGGTGCTCCCTGGGGGGCCTGAAATCTGCACCCACTGTGAACTCCCTCATCCAAGTTGGTATGTGTCTCTGAGGGCAACTGTGCCCCTTAAGATAGGATACACTTGATCAGTGTACTACTTGAACACCTATACATGGCAATTCTGTCGATACTCACCTCATTGTAATTGCTCTGGTCCCTCATGTGGTTGACAATGAAATTGGCCCCATCCACAGCTGGCTTCAGCTCACTGAAGAGCTCCTGCTGGGCCTGCTCAGAGCCTGCTGGGGGCCGGCCTGTGGACACCAAGCCAGAGGTGGGCATGAGGCCTGCCCCCTGCACCTCCCGTGGATGGGCCAAGCCCCAGGCCACCAGGGACCCACGTGCGGTGGTGAGGCGCCGGGCCAGCCCATGCCGCTCTGACTGCTTCTCGAACATGAGGTCACTTCGGGACTTGAGTGAGAAGTACTCCTCAGCCTTGGAGATGTAGCCCAGGGAGCTGCTCCTCCGGACCAAGGCCCCTGGACTGGGCCCGTCCTCCGCCGGGTGGGACATGTGCAGGAGCTCGGGTAGGATCTCCAGGAAGAGCTGCAGCAGGTCAGGGGGACACAGGAAGGCCATTTACAAACCTTCACACATCCAAACATCTGTGACTCCACCCCCGGCTGCCGCAAAATGCTCCCCAGTCTGACCCTGTCGTTATCCCCCGATCCCCTACTGATGGACACTTAGATTGCTTCCAACTCTCCCTATTACTCACAGCACAGAGCAGAACTCATTTCTTGAAAATGAATTATATATAAAAAACAAAAAAGTGAGAAAAATGTCCCAAATGCTGAGCTCTCTTTTTAAAATGCTTAAAACCCACAAAAGTTGTTAAACCACCCTCAGCTGTCCCAGAACAGCCAGGTGGCCCTGCAGTGGCCGAGAAGCAAGGACAGCCCCGTCCTGGGTCCCCTGGCCCCACAGTCCTCACCTTTTTAATTGAGGTATAACAAACAGGAGTATGAGCAAATCTTCAGCATATAGCTAGGTGAAGTTTTACAGAAGTGTTTAACCGTGTAAACACCTTCCAGATAAGATATCGAACATCATCCCCAAAGGGTTCCCTCACACCTCCCCTACATCAATTCCTACCCTCCCCCAGAGGCAACCACCCTCCTGACTTCTAGCACTAAAGGTCCATTTTGAACGTCGTAGAAAGAAAATCGCCAGTCTGTGCTCTTCTGGGTCTGGCTTCTTTCTGTAACATTACACCTGGGGGAGCCGTCCACGCAGGCGTGTGGAGCAGGGGTACTTATACGCACACCCCTGTGTGAGTTCACCGCAGAGGGATGTGGGGACAGTTTCCAGCCTTTGGCTGCCGAGAGCCCTCACCTTCTTGACCCCGTCTGACAGCACGTGGGTGCTGGGTGTGCGGAAGTGGATGTTGAGCACGATGACACACATCACTACCGCCATGGTCACCAGCACCATGCCAAAGAGCAGGAACCTGTGGGCACATGCTCAGCCTGGAGCCCCGGGGCGGGCTGGGGAGGGGCTGGGCGAGACGGGGCGTGGCATGGCAGGGTGTCACTCACTTGCCGATGAGGGGGATGGCCATGGATGTGGCCGGCAGCCTCTTGGAGATGAGCAGCAGGAAGACGGACTGAGCCAGGAGCACTGAGATGGCCATTGATGTCTTCTCGCCACCTGGGGGAGCCCGGACTTAGCTGCGACCTCTGGGCCCGGGCCCAGAGCATCCCACTGTGGCCCCTGCACCACTGTCCACAGTGCCATAGTGCCCTGATTAACATCATGGGCTATGGAGTCAGAGGGCCTGGGTTCAAATCCTGGCTCTGCTACTTACTGGCTTGGCTCGGTGACCTTGGGTAAGTAGCCTAACCTCTCTGCGCCTCAGTTCTCTCAACTGTTAAATGTTGCCAGGATGAAGTGAAAGAGTCTGGCTTAAACCTCATGGCTCGCCTGGCCCTGGGTATGAGCTCAGGGAACACCAGCTGTTGTCAGTTAGCCCATCCCCTGCCACTCAGCCCTCCTGAATCACAGCTCTGCACAGGAAGCTCCCAGGATGCCAGCAGGACAACGCTCCTTCTCTCAGCCCTTCACTCCGAGACTCCAGCCCAGCACCGCCCTGCTCTTTCCACCTGAGCTCCTGAGCTCGCTGTGCAGAGGCCGCTGGGTCACAGGTCCACCGCCCCACCCCACGCCCTTGCTCCATCTGCAGTGTGCCTCCCACCCCATCTCCAGATCAAGCACCGCCTCCTCCAGGAAACCTTCCCCCACCCCACCACCCCCAGGCCACACTCCTGGTCTGCCAGGGGCTGCGTCGCTTTGTCCCTGGGATGTGCTATGCCCGGCTCGTGGTAAATCTTCTGCAGCCACGGGAGCAGAGATGACATGTGTCCTTCCAGAACTAGGTGAGTGTTGACTGCGTGCCCCCAGGCCCTGGCTTCCTAGAGACCCTGTCATCTGCCCATGCCTCAACAGCTGATGGCCTCCTGTGTGCCAGACCCACGGTCACACAGTGGTGACCATGACAGATCCCCTCTCTGCTCTGACAGAGGAACAGTCTAGTGGTTCTCCCTAGCGTCCTTGGGAAGCCCATCATGAGAGGCAGAAGTAAGGTCCCCGAGGGATGGAACCCCCAGGGGCCCTTCCAATTGGGGGATGTCGGACAGGGTCACAGAGCCCTCCCCTTGGCTGGCCACATGCTCATCATGCCTGGACCCTGAGCAAGGAGACTCAGGAGTGGTGACTCCCATTGGTTCCCGGGAGGAGGTAAGGGGCAGGGCTGGGGTGGCCAATGCTTGGGTGCCCGTGGGGAGGAGGTGAGGCTGCCCCAGGTTGCCGGGGAGCTGGGGCGGATGCTGAGGCTCACAGTCGGCCGGCAGGTAGAAGACCAGGTTGATCATGAAGGAGATGAGCACGCAGGGCACCAGGATGTTGATGACATAGAAGAGGGGCTTGCGGCGGATGATGAGGTAGAAGGTGACGTCCTGGCGGTGGGGACTGTCCAGCGGGGCACTGGGGTCCACGTTGATCCTGGCCGGCCGGTGCACGATCTCCCACTCCCCATTCTCTGGGGGTGGCACATGGATGCCTTGGGGTCAGGCCAGGCAAGGGGGCCAAGGGGGCCCCGGGGTGGGCGAGGGCTGGGTAGATGAGCTGGACTGCAGGAGCAGCCAGGCCTGCCTGCAGGGCCCTAAGGAAGGCGCAGAGGAGGGCTCAGGGTCTGTCTGTGGGTGTCTTTCCCTGGGGGCTGGGACAGAAGTTTTGATCTGCAAGCGGGAAATTTTCCTCTGAGACTGATTTTTTTTTTCTCCTTGGAAAACACAGAAGCTGAGGCCACATAAGGTTCAAATAACGAGTCTTGGGGATGACAAGGCAGGGAGATAAGCCCCTTCCCAAACATCGTGCAGCAGCCTGGGGACCAGTGGGATGTGGGTGTTCTCTGATGGGCAGGAGGAGCAGGGGGGGCCCATAAAAGATGTGAGCCTGGTCACAGACAGGGGATGGGGGCTCTCTGGGGTTAGAAAGACCAGTCGCCCCCCTCATCTGTGGGCTACATCCATCCCCAGGGACCCTTCTGGCCTGGGCAGGGGAGGAAGTGGGGCACTGGCGCCTGTCTGTGCCTTTGGCATACAATCCCCCAAGTTGGGTTTCTTTTCCTTTTGACACACTGGCTTTGTGTTGGTGAGAGCATGTGTGTGCGTTTGTGGGTTGGTGTGTGTCGGCCCGTCTGTGTCAGTCTGCACATCTCTGTCCCTGTGTGTCTGTGTCCCAGGTGTGTGTACGCACATGCGCCTCTCTGGGGGGTGTCGACATGACTCTCCATGGGTGAGTGTCTGAGGGGCCTGCCCGCCCACCCACCGCTGCTCCCAGCACCTGTGAAGCCCTCGGGGTCGATGATGATCCACTCCACGGGGTAGGAGCGGCCCTCTTCCTCTTCCTGCTTCAGGCTCAGGGTGATCTCCTTGGCCGTGTACTTGAGTGAACTGGGGAGGGCAGTGGGCAGAGGGTGGGGGAGAAGCTAGTACGGGCGGTCACTTGGGGAGGGGCCGTACTGAGGGAAGGGGCCTCTAATCAGGAAAGAGCAGGGGCCTCTGCCTGAGGGTGCGTCATTCTCCTCCCCCAGGCCCTGGTGCCCTGGGATGACAGGAGACCAGAGAAGTGACTGCACCTGAACTTGAGGGAGCAGTTCTGCCAGTCGAAGGGGAAATAGGTGACAGAGATGGGGCAAGAGGAGCGGAAGATGGCGGGCGGCAGCCAGTACACGTAGCCAGAGGGGTAGATGAGCACGTTGCAGGAGTAAGAAATCTGGAAGGAGCCATCATTGCTGGGGGACGGAGACAAGAGCCACAGTGAGGGCCGGGGGAGGCAGTGGGGGGGGGGGGGCATCAGAAACTTGGGGCTGGAAGGGGTGGCTCAAGATGCTTAAGGAAGGCGGGTGGAGTGATGGAGGGGAGGCCAGGGAGGGCTGCGGCTCAACTTGTTCTCCAGCACGATCTCTGGGAGCCACAGCATGTCAGGGGGCAGGCGCAGGATGCTGACATTCCCAAATTCTTCGGTATCCCACTGCAGT
This sequence comes from Equus caballus, assembly GCF_041296265.1. Classification (NCBI taxonomy): domain Eukaryota; kingdom Metazoa; phylum Chordata; class Mammalia; order Perissodactyla; family Equidae; genus Equus; species Equus caballus. The sequence continues at coordinate 19,632,576 of NC_091689.1, read as the reverse complement.
CGGCTATCTGTCCAGCCCTGGAAGCCCGAAAAGAATGTCAGCAGTGGGTTCTGCTGTTGTCCAGGCTCCCCCACTCCCCTCGCCCACTTCCCTGGGGGAAGACTACACAGGGTCTGAGAGCTGTGACAAAAGAGTTTGGGGCAGGTGGGTACAGAGTGGTGACTCTAGTCTGTCATGTACAGCTGTGTATGATGTGCACTGCACAACTAAGGGAGCACTATTTCCATAGTGGATGGAGAAAATTTATATCTGTATTATGAACTTCTAATAGGTAGCAGAGAATGTCTTCTAATAAAACCAGGATATTGTGATAATTTTCCCATAGATGAAGAATCCTAATCTACCGGAAGGCCCTATCTAGGTGGTGGGAAGGGCAGCTGTGCCTGGGGTTTCTCCATAGGGAGGAGCCAGCCCCTCCTGGAGGACAGTGTCTGAGGCAGGCTGGGGATCCCCAAGCAGAAGTGAGCACAGGGGAGCCTGGGCCCTGCATCCTATCCCCCACCCCCGCTCTGAGTAGGGTGTTCTCCTTACGTGCTCTATCCACACGTTAGTGGTGAGGGTCTCCTCGACTTCTTTCTGTAATCACACAGGAGGACTGTCCCCCAGGGTCCACATCATCCCCATGCTTCCTCCCCACCCCTGCACACATTCACCGATGCCTCCTTCCGGCTGCCACCCAGGGGAAACCATGGCAGGCAGTGGCCCAACCAGACTCCTGCCCCAAGCACTCCCCGTCGGGAGAGGGCGCATGGCCTCTGAAGCGTGTCATGAGTGTGACATGGGGGGCACCCCAGAGCTGAAGTTGGAGGGGAAGGGTGTCAGCCGGAGGCCTGTGGGCAGCACGGGTCATCGGGAGCAGCCAGGGCCTGTTTCCTGGGGAGGGGAGCTGCCATGGGCCTGGCGGGGGCCTCAAGCTTCCTCCATGGCCATCCTGGTCTGGGAGACAGCCAGGCCTCCGGGAAGCTGTCCCTGCCTTCCTGTCCCCTGCCCAGCCACAAAGGGGCCCCTCACCAGGGAGATGAGGTTGGAGAGAGTGAGGGCCAGCGAGACCTCCACGCCCCGCTCTTTGGGCGCCACGGGCCGGAGCTCCTTGTTGTAACCCTTCTCCTCAAACAGGTGCCGGATCAGCCGCTCTTCCTCGTTCAGGCCCCAGCTGCCTGGGGTTGGGGGGACAGGGACGGGGCACTGGGCGGGGGCCCAGGAAGGAAGCTGGCCTGCGGTCCTGCTGGGCCATGGAGCTGGGCTGAGCAGGGGGAGTCCCACCACTCCCCAGCAGTGGGGTCCTGGTGGCCTGACCCTCCAGGGAGAAATGGCAGAGCGGGAGTGGGGAGTTGGGCCTCTTGCTGGAGGAAGCACCCTGTGGGAGGGGGCAGGAGGGGACCATGCAGTGGGGGACCCAGGTGGGCATCCTGAGGGACCCTCGGGGCGGGTGATGCCCACTCTTACCACACACGACCAGGGTGGCCAGCAGCCCCAGTGTTACCACAGGCCCCTCCATCCTGTCCCTCTGGCTGGCTCTGGTGTCTGCGCCTTCTGTCCCCAGGGCTGGGGAATGTGGGTGGGTGGCAGGAGGGGACAGGTGCAGGGGAGGAGGGCAAGGGAAGAGGCAGCCGGAAACGCAATCTGACACCTCTAGACTCTTTGGCAGGGTAGAGAACCAGGGCGGGCAATGAGGGCGTGGGGACAGGGACTGGCCAGCCGGGCAGGAGCCCAAGGACATGAGGCAAAGATCCCAGGCTGGTACTTACCGCAGCTAGCGCTGGGGGCTGAATGGAAACACCGGACATGGGGGGACAGCGCTGGTCAGCCACGGATGGGGAGTGGGGACAGGCAGTCAGCTGCTGCCACTTCTTGGGAAGCAGTCATGTATGCTGAGATGGGGGGCTTAGCAGCTCCTCTCTGGGGTCTTTGTGACACTGCTTCTGGAGGCTAGGCCCTGCCTGGGCACCCCCTCTCCAGAGATCTAATGCCCACCCACCCAGTTCCCATCCCAAGAAAGAGCCAAAATTGTCTCCTTGGGTCATAAATAATGTTTATTAGAGCAGCTGTGATTTTCTGATGGCAAATCTGGGAAGACACATGGGGCCTGGGACTCCCACCCCACCCTCACCCACCAGCCAACGATGGCTGTGACAGTTTGTCATCGTGCTCCCTGAACCCCTCCCAGCCCCTAGGAGCAGTAAGTCCTGACCAGGGCTCATGGCCTGGCTGGGGGAACACGAGGGCTGAGTGGGTGGTGGCTGGTCCTCCCCAGCCCCCGCTCCTGCCTTGCACCTATCTGGGGTCCCTCGGGCTCTGCCTTCTCCAGGGCGGCCAAGCGGAAGGCCTGCAGGGCCTGCACCAGCAACCGGGGAAGACTGCGAGCCAGCGTGGCCTGCTCCAGGCCCACCAGGCCCCCAAAGACCACGTGCCGGCCCCCCAAGCCCGCCCGAACCCAGGCTCGGAAGAGCCCGGTCAGCGTCTTGGAGCCCAGATCTGCCAGGACCTGCGAGGGAGGAGAGAGCTCAGGAGCCCACAACTACTCTCTAGGTCCCTCTCCTCCTGGTCCCAGAAACTCCCATTTAGACCCACCCCCCTCTTTTACGCCCCTCCACAACCCCACACACTTCCTGCTCACTGAGACCCTCCACAAGGCCCTTCACTCCCCTCTTCCCCCCTCCCCAGCACCCCAGCTCACGCACAGCTGCCCTCCCTACCCCCTTCCCCTTGGACAACCAACCAACCCCCCCCCCACCCCGCTCCTCACCCCCCCCGCCCCCCCCGCCCCCCACCCCCCATCCCGCCCTGCTGGTCAGGTCAGCTCTCTGAGGCCACCGTGAAGGAGGCTGGGAAGCCAGGGACCTGCCTCATGGAAGTCCATGGCCAGGTGCTCTGGGGGGACCTGCAGGATCCAGGCATGGGTGCCCTGGAGGGTGGCCAGCTTCTGCCGAAGGGGCTCCAGCCCGGGGCAGCCTGCAGGAAGAGGGGCCCCGGGAATGAGCGAGAACTGACACCAGCATGGAGCTGGCGGTGGGGCTCCCACCATTACCTCAGGACCGCCTCCCAGGAGGCGGACTTCTCAGGCGGCTGATGCGGGCGCAGGCTCAGAGAGGTTAAGTGATAACACCAGCCCAGCATCTCTGTTGATACTGATGAGGGCCCAAAGCCATAAGTCCCCCCAAGAGTCATCAGCCCTACTGCGGCGGAGGGGGAGAGCGGGTCTGCCCCATGCCCCACGGCGTAACCGCTTCGCAGTGCAGACCCAGGGGACAATTCCTTCCCCGCCTCGGCCGGCCCTTGGCCCACACCCCTGCCTATGGCCGGCAGGGGGCGTCATTACCGTTCGCTTCCCCGCGCTGCTCGGGCCTCCGCTTCGGGAACCGAGCGCCCGCAGCCCGCGATCCTGGGGAGACGCAGGGTTAGGGGAACGCCTCGGCCGTGCAAGTGGGGCCGGGGCTGGGCTGCGAGGGCGCGGGGTACCTGGGTGCAGCCGCTGCTCGCGGACGGGGTGCCTGGCAGACTCCCGGAGCCACGGAGCCGGGCGAGCCAGGGCCGAGGCCAGGCGCCGCATCCCCGGGCGCGGGCCGAGCAGCTCCTGGGCGCCCCGCAGCAGCTCGAGCAGGGTGTGGGCCAGCGAGCGCAGCTCTGCGGGCGGGACAAGGGTCCGAGCGGCGGTCAGACGTGGGCCAGGGCCCCTACCTCTCTGGCCCAGCCCTGGGAACGGGACTGACCGCATCTCCGCCTGCGCTGCAGGCACTGCTGGTGCGCCGGGCGCGCACAGGCGCCGGGTGGTCCGGGGCACAAGTGGGCGTAGAAGGCGCAGGGCGTGGCAGCGGCTGCCAGCGGCTCCTCGGGTGGGTCCCAGGCGAGAAGCTCCCTGCAGCTGGGCTCGCGGCTGGAGGGGGCCGCTGAGGGGGGCAGCAGAGGCCAGCTCAGCCCCCGCTTTGGGCCCCTCATCCCTTCGCTGGAGCGAGACAGGCTTTCCCGACGCAGAAGGGGCTGGGGCGGGCGAGGTGGAAAGGGGCACGTCTCAGGGCTGTTAGCGGGACACTCCGGGCGGGGGAATAGGAACAGGCGCTCACCGCTCATCTGCTCCTGAAGCCAGTCCTTGAACACGGCCACACGGGTGTAGACGCCGGGCTTCCCTGGCTCCCCGCATCCGTCCCCCCAGGAGGTGACTCCATACAGGACCTCCCTGGGGCGGGGGCCAGTCTCAGAACAGGTCAGGGGGCCTCCAGAGTCACCCTGCGGGGACCCGAGCCAAGAAAGAGGGCACTGCGTTGACCCGCCCCCATCATATGCCAGCAGCTCTGAGCTCTACCAGAGTTATCAGTTTTGTACCCATTTTAGCGATGAGGACACAGAAACTCAAAGAAGTTGAGTGACAGTCTGCCTGTAGAAGGAAAGGAGGCTGTCCCGCCCCTGGGGAGCAGCCCATCCATCGACCTTCGATCAATTGGGGCTCATACCTGGCACGAATCGATGCCTCCGGCCAGGTAGCCCGCACACAGCATGCTGCTGGGGCGCAGCCCCGGCCCCAGAGCCCTTCTGCAGGTGTCGGCGCTGAGCAGGGGCACGCGGGCCTCCCTCACCGCCTCAGCCTCAGGCCCGTCTACAGGGAAACGACGGAGGGAGCTCAGGCCTGCCGGACAGGGGCCCCCACTTGGCGAGGTCCCCCTCCCACTCTATTCCTGGATTCCTCCCCCTTTGCAAGATGGAGCAGCACTTAGCGAAGACAGCTGAGCCTAGGTCAGATTCCTTACACTCCACCCTTCCCAAACTCCGTCACCCCAGCACGTGTGCGGCCCACTCAGACCCGGCCCGGCCCGGTACCTTCGAAGAGGGCCCCCCAGCCCGCGATAGCGCAGGCAGTGCCTGTAGGGGGCTCCCGGGGCCTCTGGGGCAGGCACACTGGGCGCGCCGCCCCTGCCCGGCTCACCGGGGTCCACAGCTGCACCAGGGCCAGGTCGTTGTGGAAGGTCCGCGGGTCAAACTGGGGAGGGGGCAGTGGCGCAAGGTCAACGGGGTGTGGCGTGGGATGCTCTTCCTAGCTCTGAGGGCCTGGGGACTGCCCTCTCACCTTGGGGTGGGGCAAGATGCGGTTCACGGGGACCTCCTCCGCTTGCTCACCCCGGGAACCCTCGGCCAGTGTCACCGTCCACAGAAGCTCGTTCGGGGCGCTGCGGGACGAATGGCTAGTGATACGCAGGACAAGGATGCGGCGAGGTCCCCCGGCGATCCCGCCCTCCGCCCACGGGCATCACCCAGCGAGCCCGCCGCCGGGGTGTTTTTCGGCCTGGGGGCAGGGGGCGCGGGCCGGGGAGAAGCGGCGGCCCGAATGCGCACCGCGAGGCACCCCCCCAAGATCCGCGCGGTGGCTCGGCCGCGTGGGTGCCCTCAGGCGGCGAGCTGGGGAGGGGGCCGCCGCCAGGGGGCAGCAAAGACCGGCCCTCTCGCGAGTCGCCGGCCCGACGACCCCGGAAGAGTTGGATCCTGCGTTGGGGACCCGGGCTGGGCAGGGGCCTGGGGCCGGACGTACCCCGCGAAGCAGTGCGCCGCCGTGAGCACCCAGGACGCCGCCACCAGGACGCCGCCGCACAGAGGCTGCCCGCCGAGTAGCAGCCTCACCAGCCAGGGCCAGGCCCCGGGCGGCGCCGCGCTGCCCCCCACGATGCGGCCGTGGGCCCGCGTCACGTTGACAGTACCCGGGGGCCTCTCGCCACACGGCCCTGGAAAGGCGGAAGCGGCGTCACGAGGGACAAGTCCTGGCCGTCCCCACCATCGAGGCCTCTCCAGGGTCCACCCTGCTCTCAGCCCTGCCCCCTGGGGCCTATCCAGCCTCACCTGGCTCAGGTGGATCCTGGAGGAGGGGGCCTTGAGGCCTGGGGCGCCCAGGTCCTGCTGAGAAACAGACCTTTGAGCTTCGCTGCCACCCTCCCACCCTTCCTCCACCCCAGGCTGGGCCTGAGCTCTCTCTCTGCCCTGAGGCTCCCCTTCTGTTCCCTCTCCCCCTAGCAGCCACACACCGCTCACTGTTCACCAAGGGAGCCCAGACTGTTCCTGCCCTCCGCCTTTGCACATGCTGTGCCCCAAGCCTGGCATGCCCTTTCCACTTAGAGAGACCTCCATAAGCGTAGTTTTGGTTGCAGCACCACCCAGTTTCTGTCCCCAAGAGGGAGTCAAGTCTGAAGGGAGGGGATGGGGTGCACGGGAGACCCCGCCCAGGGTGGTCAGTGCAAGCTCACCAGGGCATGGGGCGGTGGTGTTGCCACATCCCCGGCACTCGTGCAGTCTGTGCTGGAGCTCCATCGCCACTCGATTTACAGCCCACAGGGCGCTCCTCTGGGCGGCCTGCAACACTTTTGTCCCCTGGGCTGACAGAGCTGCTGGGATATGGGGCACAAGTCCTGAGTGGCTGGGGAGGAGCCTCAGGTTCATCCTTCTTGCCCCAGCCCCAAGCCCTGCCTTGGAAGACCCACAGGGAAAGACTGGGCTCCAGGCGCACTGGGGCGGAATGGGGAGGAGGGACAGCCCCAGGGTCCAGCGCTCAGAGCAGGCGGTCCAGATTTTCAGCCCAAGATATCTCCGTTATTCAACTGAGCTGGGCTGGAATCTTTGGAAAGGACCTTTCCTTAAAAACTTTGAAGGAAAAACAGCACCCCAAAGGTACGGACATCACAGAACTCAGGCTTATTGACACAAAATAATTGTGGTCGAGTTGCCCACCTTTGGGCCTGGATAGCCAAGGGGATGCTGCCCCGGGCCCCTTCCTCCCCGCTAAACGCGAACCTTCCCGAAAGCACATCCTTTAGCAGTGCTTGCTGGCTACCGTTCCCTTCCACCTTCGTCCTCCCCCTTCCTCTCCCACCTGGGTCTCAGCTCCTGGCCCCTTCTCCCGGCAGGGTGGGCAGAAGGGGCCAAGGGTCCTTGGGAGGTGGGTGGCCAGCTCATGTTCCCCTACCCACTTCCGCTATGCTCCTCCCCCCTCGGCCGCTCCCTCAGACCAGCCTGGGCTCACCTTGCAGGGTGCTGGGGGGCAGGCGCATGTACAGTGGGTGCCCGTGGGCCAACCGCGGGTCTGAGAGGGGCAGCAGCAGCAGCAGCAGCACAGCCAGCAGCATGGCGACCAGGAGCCGGGCAAGCGACCCTGTCCTTGGTGTCCACCTTCCGGGGGCTTATCCTTCGGTGCCTGCCTCACGCTGCCCTTCTGCCCCTGGGCACTGAACTCTTGGCCCCCAAATCATCTGAGTCTATTCTCTTCCATCAAAATTACCCGCTTCCCTTGGTCAGTCCCTCACCTGGCCCTTAACTCCCGGGAGCCCACAAGAGAATGGGGCTTGGGGGGCTATATAGAGGACAGACAGGGAGGGATACACAGGAGGTGGGGGGCCAGCGTTGGGGGAGGGAACAGGGTAGTGGGCTTGACCCTCACCTTTGAAGTCTCATCATCCCAGCTCTGAGGCCCCCCTGGCTGTCAAAGGAGCCCTTGTTTCTGCGGCTCCATCAAACGGGCCTGGACAGGCCAGAAGAGCTGACGGTTGGGCTGGGGGCCAGGCAGAGGGGGCCTGGTGAGCAGGGGCTGGCCCTGTCTCCAGGGCTCGGATGAGGGGACGGGATTCCCATCTGCCTCTATTCCCTGAGGAGTTTACAGCTATGCTGGGAGCAGACACTCCCAGAGAGGGGGGGCAGGGGGTGTCTGAGGGTCCCCTGCAGCCCCACCCCCCGAGGAGGTGCCCGAGCTCCCAGCCTCTCTGCCCCTAATTGCTTGGCAGCGTCCCTCCCCAATGTGGCCATTTCTAAAGATGATCAAAGAGTCCTAATTAGCGCCGTAATTGCCGCACTGGGGGTAGTGGGTGGGAAGAGACAGAGGCAGGCGGATGCCGGAGTGGCCCCAAGAGGAAGGCAGGAGATGAAAGGCCCCACCAGTGGCCCAGTTCGGGGAGGACAGGCCCCAGCAGCTTCTGATGCTCTCCCAGACCCCCTGCCCCTGTGCAGAGCCCGCTCGGCCCGTCCAGCATTGTTCTCAGTTGCTATGACTCTGATCTGGCAGGAGGGAGTCTTCTGGAGTCTCACGGGAAGAGCCACAAATAAGCTGCTCTCCTGGGGCCGAGTTCCCACTTGGGCCAGAGAGGAGGTGGCCCTTCTGCCCAGCACAATGACCTGGGGCCAAAAAAAAATCCTGACACCCCAATTCACGCTGGTGATCCAGGGCGGTTTTGGCAGGCCTGGTCCTTTTCTAGAGCAGATTCTGTCATGATGTCTCCTCGGTAACATGTTGTCCTTTCTACTCCAGCCGTTGCTCCTTCTGCCCAAGTGAATGAGCCTCTAATGGGAACCTGTGTCCTTTATAAGACAGAGCCCCAGGCCTGCAGAGGGCCTTGAGTTGGTGGTCCCAGGGGGCTGATGGGTGAAACGAGGAGAGGAGGTGGCCAAATTCAGCAGCTTCTCCAGCCTCTTTCTTCCATGCCACTGAGCAGCAGAGAATGCCCACAACCTTTTTCCTCCCTGAAACTCTTTCCCCTTGATCGCTGTGATGCCCGTCATTTGGGCTCTCTCCCATCTCTCTTGGCACTGACCACAAAGAGGTTCCAACCCACTGGGACTCTGTTGGAGTACGCCGCCCACCCAGGGGTGTGCTGGAGTCAGCTCCTCCTGGCTCCTGAGAGCCAATTATTGGCATCTCTTCCCAAGTCTGCATTCGGTGACATCACATTGGTAGCTTGAAATCAGCCAGGGTGAGAGTATTTACACCATGGAAATCAGCAAATGCTATGAATCAGAGCTCTTTCCCCCTGGAGAGCCACTTGTTCAACATTTACCAACACACCACCGTATGCACCCACCTTCCCCTCCGCAGGCACCACCACACTTCATAGAGATCATACCTCTGATTCAGGAATGCCATGAAAACACTTTGAGTATGGATTATCCTAAGTGAATATCATGAAGTTGGAAATTACTTCTTTTCATCAGCACATCTATCCATCGAAATAGGGTGAATATTTAGATAGAGTATCTTTTTATCCATGATCTCCAAATTCTTGGCAGAGTGGGCGTTAGCTCCACACAGACTGTGTTTGAAGCATAAACAGAGGTTTGAGAAAGTGTCCAAAGGAAGATTATCTGTGGTTTCAAGAGAGAGCCACCGAGGTAAGGTAAAAGCACAGAAGGTGAGTGGAGAGGCTGACAGCTTCGACCTATCTTTCGAGCTTCTGCCCAGAGGTTCTTGCATCCAGGTTGAAAGGATTAAGGCCTGGAGCAAACCCCCCAGCCCAAGCCCCCTGTGGACACTTCCCCTGGGCAAGGGGTGCACTTCCTGCCCATTCAGCAACAAAGTCCCTCAGTGCTTGGATCCTGCCAAAGTGAGGTGGCCCAGGCCAGAGCACAGACAAAGCCTTCCTACCCCGCCTTCCTGCCTCCCTTCTGCCTCCACTTGTCTTCCAGGCGAGAGGCAGGAGGAGAAGACAGACCAGGAGCTACTGGTCTATTTACTGTCTCTTGCGCGGCAACTTCCCTCAGGGGAGACACCCGGCCACTGCCAAAGAAAAATCAGGGCCTCGCAGCACAGATTGCAATTCCACTCAAAACCCAGCTCACCCTTCTCTGCCTCTACTTGCTGTGCGCAGAGCTGGGTCGACAGCCCTCTCCCCTCTTCCGTATATACCCCACCCCCAAATCCGGGTTAATTTCATCCACTTACACAGGTCCCCTCTTGAGAAGCATGTCTAAATGCACATTTCATGAAATCGTTGGGTTTATTATCAGTGGTTGGTGCGCTTGCTCCTGGTCTGCCTCTCCTGCCAGCATGTGATGGAGAGGCCTTCTGGCCACTGTCCCCGCAGTGCCTCTCATTCTCTGTTACACTGTGGGTGCCCTTGTATTTTCTTCAGAGCTGTCGTTTCCCTGTTGCAGTCTGTCCAGTGGGGTTCCAGCCTGTTACAAGGGGCTCGGCCTCACATGGTCTCCTTGACTGGAAAGTTCCCCCCAGACCTGCTTGCCTGTTGCAGATCTCACTGCTGAACCCCTGTCAGAATCCACACCCTCCCCACTGCCCCTCCCCCAAATGGACAGGTCGGAGGAGGGGGAGGGTGGGGCAGGAGGGGAAGACCTGGGCTGGGTGGGGGGTGGGGGGTGGGGGGTGGCACAGTGTTGGTGGAAGGAGCATCTGCCCTCACTTCTCCAGCCAAGCTGGAAGGAAGCGGGGAGGTCCCAGGAATTCCTCGCTGGCAAGAGGGAGAGGGTGGCATTTCAGTGCCTAGATGGAGTCAACTTAGCCAGAGGACTCGCTGAGCAGCTGAGACTCCCGAAGTGACAGTGTGATGAGGCTGCAGAGTGGGAAGAGGCTGATATCCCCACCCTGAGGTTCCTGGTCCCTAAGAATTTACAGATGCACATGTGCCCGCAGGCCTGAGAGTTGGTCCTGAGTGTGGATGAGACTGGTGGCTTCAGGCTTTCGGGGACCCCTGCAGTGTGGGGGGCAGAGTACATCGTGGTGCGCGGCTACCAGCTATGCGTGGCTGCAATATACCTGTCTGGCAGGCAGGGCTGGCTGTGTGATTTGCAGGGGTCCCGGGGCAAAATGAAAACTCAGGGCCCTTTGTTCAACAATTATCAAGAATTTTAAGGCTGTGGCAGCAGACTTTGAAACCAACTGTGAGGCCTTGCTGAGCACGGGTCCCTGTACCCAGGGGAGCCACCCCAAGGGAACCTCCTGTGAGCGGGCACCTTGGTTCTGCTCTGTTGATAGACAAGGAGCTGGAGCAGCATTAGGGCTGCGGCTGTGGTCCTGGGCCTCCCTGCTCCAGGCAAAGCAGGAGCAGGTGCCCCTTTCTCTCTCCTTACCCCAACACTGAAGGACGGGGGAGGAAAAGAGACCCCCCACACCCTCCCACCCCCTCTGGAGCTTCTGAAGCTTGCCCTGAGCTCAAGGCAGCAAGAAGAGCTTTACATTAAGTGAGAAACTGGAGTTTCAATGGATGATGCCCAGAAGAAGATTCTTACCTGGCAGGTGGAGAATGCTCAGAATCTGGCCGGATGTTGGGAAGGGAGCTGCTCCTTACAGTGGAAAGGGGCCTCCACCTGGCACAGTCGAGGGCAGTGCCTGGAAAAATGAAATCGTTTCAAGTCTATGTCCCGATGAGTTGAGATTCCCCAATAAGCTGGTTATTAGAGCCACTTGCAGTTGAGAGCTTGTCCTTTGTTGTCTGTCTGCTGCAGGGGAGTGAGGGTTTCCGTCTTGTCCCTGTGGTGTCCCCAGCACCTAGAACAGAGCTTAACACACTCGTATTTGCTACACAAATGAAGAAACGAGTGATCAGTAGTGGCCTCTCTTCCTGCTCCAGGCCTGAACTCCCTGCCTCCTGGCACGTCAACCTCAATCTGTTCAAAGCGGTCCTGGGGTCTCCCTGGCCCCCGTCGGCAGCCTCTCCAGGTTGGGGGGAGGGCCTAGTCTGCCACCCCTTCCCCCCCTATGCTCACATCCAGTCTGTCCAGTCCTGTTCCCCTCCCCTGCAGTTTGGGTCAGGGGAGAGAAGTGACATTTTCCGGGGGCCCATAGGAACCAGCACTTCACGTGGTTGTCTCCACACTCAGGGAAGAAATGAAGCCCAGGGCGGTCACCCGGCCAGTGGGCCGAAGAGCTGGGCTCTCCCCTTCTTTTGCTGTCCCATGGTCTTTCCTCTCTATCTCCCCATTTATTCTGGGGGGAGAGGCAGGATGACGGTCCAGGGTGTAGGAGAGATGCAGAACTTTTGGTAACATCTGGGGTCCCCGGTTTCTCTGCCCCCCTCCCCTCAGCCCAGGCTCCAGGCTGGGAGGGGAGCTGGCCTTGTCTGCCATTTGCAGACCCCCCACCCCCACCCTGCCCCAGCCCTCTGAGGCCACAGCTGCCCCACTTCCCACTTCAAGAAGCCGAAGGAAAGAACTTTGGACATTCTGTTCCTATCTCTGGAAAACCCCAGCAGGCTCGTGTCAGGAGGCCCCTGTGGGCTCTGGTGCCCTGAGCCAGCCCCGCAGCCTCCCCACTGGCCCAGAACCTCCCCTGAACACAGAGGAGGGTGGTGGGGGGACCCTGGGCCTCTGGAATTGGGGAAGGGGGACCTGGGCACTTGCTGCCCTGGGGAAGAAGCTGCCTCCCCATGTCTCTACACTTGTCCTGTCTAGGAGGACCTTCTTCTTCCTCTCCCCTGGGGACCCTCCATGTCATGGGTGTGCTCACCCCTCCCTCCACCCCAGACTAGCCTGAGCCCCCAGCCCCTTCACAGGAGTGGGCAAAAGGGAAGTGAGAGGGAGACTCACCCAAGAGCTGACCAGGCCGCCTTTGGGGGCAGTGTCCCTGGACACGATAGTGGGGGCCCATAGCTATGCCAGCCCTGCTGACCCAAAGGGGCCAGCTGGGCACAAAAGTGACCACATGCTGGTCTCTGACTCATTGAAGTGTGAGGGGAGGTTGAAGTCAGGGTCCCCTTGGGATAAGAGGCTGCTCAGGCCATGATTCAGAGCTTGGAACTGGGGTTCTGATTGTACCTCCAGGTGACCTGGGGTGAGTCACTTCCTGTTATGGGCTGAACCGTGTCCCCTAAAAGCTAAGTTGGTGTCCTAACCCCACATACCTCAGAATGTGACCTTACTGGAAACAGGGCTGTTGCAGACGTAATTAGTTAAGTTGAGGTCATACTGGAATAGAGTGGGCCCTCGTCCAACATGACTGGTGTCCTTGCAAAGAAGGAGAAGGGACACTCAGGGAGAAGGCCACGTGACGATGGAGGCAGAGAGTTAAGAGATGCAACTCAAGAAATGCCAAGGATTGCGGGTAACACCAGAAGCTAAGGGAAAGCCATGGAACAAATCCTCGCACACAGCCTTCGAGGGAGCACGGCCCTGCTGACACCTTGATCTTGGACTTCTGGCCTCCAGAACTGGGAGAGGATGAATTTCTGTTGTTTTCAGCCACCCAGTTTGTGGCAATTTGCGATGGCCTGAGGAACCGATACCCTCCCCTCGTCTTACCCTCAGGTTCTCAGTCTGGGGAAAGGGCTAATGAAGCCCATCTTGCTGGGAGGATTAAAGGCCACCGTTGGGCTTTCTAAAAAAAGGGCTGGGGGGGACGATCACCATTGCTCTGGATCAGCACTTTGTAAATGTATCAGAATCGACAGGATGCTGTTTCCCTGTGTAAACACGCTGAAGGCAGCAAGGGCCTGGTCCCAGGAGGCAGCAGGGGCCTGTGGGAGCCCAGAGAACAAGAGAGAATGGGACACGGGGCAGTGTCGGGGTGTGTAGGGCCCGACGTGCATCAGGTGTCTGAGTAGGGGCTCCCCTGGCCTTGTGGGGCCTTCTTGGGGGATTGCCTGTCTCCTTCAGCTTGCCAGCCTTGCTCGCTGCTCTGACCTTCCCGCTTTCTTTGGGCTGAACTTGACTTGAAGAGGGCTCTGGAGAGGCAGGAGTGCTGCTTTGGGGTGGGCGCTGCTAAAGCTGAGGCTGCCCCCTGCAGGCTCCATGGGTCTCTGAGAGTGGGGTGGTCTTAGGACATGCATGCACGGCTCTCGGTGGTTGGCAAGACCCCTGGCCTCTCCCCTCACTTCTCGTCCAGTATTCTGGGCAGGGACCACACAGCATGTGGCCACACAGCCACCCGCCGCCCGTCCCCTTGCAGAACCCAATCCTTGATGTACATCCCACAATCTTTTCAGTCTCCATCTTCTCCCATCAGCCCCGTCTGAAGTGCTAGAGAGGAGAAGGGGGTCATGCCCAAGACCCTGCCCTCTGCCAGGCTCAATCCAGCCTTCTCCCGTGGGGCCAGCCCCCTGCCTTGGCCACTGGGATCCTGCGAGGGGCTCTGCTTTTCCATTTTAATCAGAGACTTCAACTTTTTTTCTCTTTATTTAGTGAGAAAAGTTGGAGAGTCCAAAGAAGTTTTGCTAAAAATACCAGGAAAACAGAAACAAAGAAAATACAAAAGCACAAGTCCAGATGAGTTTATGGAGCATGAAATCTCATTCGACTCAGAACAGGTGCCCGCATGAGCACCAGGGTGGGCCGGCTCCCGGCTGGGTGTTTTATCTGAGTTCGAACCAGATGAAATTGCCATTCTTTCCATCAAAGTGGTCAGATACGGTCAAAAGAGTGTTGTGACAGCTTTATTTAAAAATGTCAATATTTACAAGTTGCCAGAAATTATATCTTTCTTACCATCTTTAAACACGATGGAAACTTTTACATAAGGAGGACACGTCTAGGCAAAATTCTTTTAAGTTGAATATGTGCGAAATTTTGAATACCGCTGCTCGACCTTGTGATTAAAAGAACGCAAACCCATTTCACCATTCTGTGTCCTCTCCTTTTTTCTGTCTTTTGTCATTCTTTCTTGTCATCTTTCTCCATAAGTTTTCTTTCCTTTTTCTCAATCTTGCTGTCAGCTGTGTTTCTTTGAAACTTGCTAATTTAATGCCTTCGATTTCTACTCCATGATAGATTCACTCTAATCTATATTTTTTATTTTTATTGCTTTCAAATGTTTGTTAATATGAGATGATCTTCTTCGAAAACACTCTCTCTCAGATGAAGAAACACCTAGTTTCCTTCAGCGTTACTTTCATTTATTTTCGTTTTGTTAAACTAAAATGAGATTTAATAAATTATATTTAAAATATTCAATCAGATCCCTTCTTACAGCACTATCAGTTTATCTCTCTGAACTTTTATCTGCATCAATGCCAAAAGAGATTTCTGGAAATGGTGGTTATTCATTAATTACGGCTATTCTGATAGGGAGATTTATTTTTATTTAGTTTTGCTTTTTGCTTTCTTCTCTGTGCTTTCCTGAGTTGCTTGAATTCTTTAAAACCAGCAGGTAGCACTTATACAAATGCAAAACATGAAGAGATAAAAGGAAAGTTCCAGACATCCAGTAGAAACCTTATCAACAATTCAGTTTGTTAATGCGGTATTTCACCCAATAATTATGGGCAATTTCATGTGGTTCAATGTATTACAATGTATCAAACCTTTATAATAACTGTTAGAGGCAGGTGTTATCAGACCCATTTTACAGATAAAGCCAATGAGGCTCAGAGAAGTTGAGTGACTCGGCCAATCACTGGAAACTGGAGGAGCCGAGATTAGAAACAACTCAGGCTGCTGGTGAAGGCCACTCCCTTGACCACCACCCAGCCCTGCTTCCTGAGTCCACAGGTGCTTCCTGATGGGGCTGCAGAGGGCTCAACACAAAGATTGAAGATTCTTCTTGAAAGGGTCAAGGGTTTGCCTTCCCTTGGGGGAGACTGGGCTGTGCCAAGGCAGGAGGGGGCAGGGTGGAGCAGCTGTGACGGTACCTGGGGGTGGGGATGGGGGTCTGCAAATGGCAGATAAAGTAGGGGGCAGGAGACCAGCAGCCTGGAGGGGTTGGAGCAAGGCAGAAGAGGAGAAAGAAACCAGGGCTACAGATGCCACGAAAGTCCTTCCAGCATCCATCACGCACCCCCAGGTCAGCTCTGCACCCCAGGATCCCTGAAGTCTGGGAGGCCGATGCGGGCTCCTCAGCCACTCTCTCTGAGTCCAGCTGCCATGCATGGAGTAGAAAGGAGAGCACACATACACCAGGGCCCCTCTGCAAGGCCTCACCACCCTCCAGCTGGGCATGTCCTGCCCCCCTTCCCACAACTCCAGGCCCCATCACCCGGGGGCCAGCAGAGGCTGGCAGGCAGAGCAGGGGACGAGAGTAGGGGGCTGCAGAGGGTGAAGCCAGTAAATCCCCCAAGGCAATTATGGCCGTGAGTGAGGCATAAATGAGAGGCTTTGCCTGCTGCGGCCACCCCCTCCTGTGCTTGTGCGCACACACACACACACACACACACACACACACACACTGAAGTGCGGTCCATTTACAGGGTAATGGCTTTGCGACAAGCAGGAATTATCTGCAGCATTAGAGGCAGCCAGGCCTGGTGGGGCAGGCTGGGGGCAGGGGCTGTAGGCTGGGCCTGGGGGATACAAGGGAAGAAGCAGGTGTCCACGGGCTGGGCCCGGGGCCTCTGGGGGTGTTGCAGGGGTGGGAGGCACAGGTGGGGACAGCAAAGGGCTTGGCGAGGGCCGGGGCTGGGTAGATGACCCCTGTCCTCTACTGCCCTCTCTCCTTTCCTTCCTGCTTCCAAGGCCTGTGAGTGGGCAGATAACCAGGAGCACTAACTCAGGCCCTGAAATCACAGCCAAGCAGCCCTCTGCTCCTGTCCTGGCCTCACGGCTGTGTCCCACTTCTCAGACCCAGGCTGCTGTATCCTGTTGACAGCCTAGAGAGGGGCTGCGGGTGACAAAGGAACCAAAGGGAACCCCGTAAAGGAAGACATGTGTTGCGGGTGTGGCGATGGGGCTGGCAAGGCCGGCATTGGGTGATTGCTTCCCTCTGTGACTGTCGTGGGAACCAGGGACCAGTTGCCCGGCAGTGCCAGGGAGCAGCGGGTTCGGAAGGGAGGCCCCAGATCAGGAAACTGGAAAGAGCCACCACCTGAGTCTTCAGGAAAGGTCTCTGAATGCTTGTTTCAGGGCGAGGACCTCGGGGCTCATCTCCCAGGTACCCCCTTACCCAGATAGCTCTGGGGCAACAAAGCCCCAGGAAAGAAAGTGGGGTGAGCTGGACCTTCCAGGCTGCTTGGGACCCTGAGGTCGTGGTGATGGGGGGTGGGGGCTGGTCCCTGAGGTCCCACCTAGGGCTCAGCCAGGCCTTGTGTCTGATGGGGGGTAAGTGGGTGCCAGCAAATCATGCCTGTGAGCCCAACAATAAAGCCAGGCTCCATGACTCTGGCAGCAGCAGAGCATCCTGCCCACCTGCGGGCACACCCAGATTGCATTTGCTGAAATAAATTGCTGGAGAAAATAAATCCTGCACACATGATTAATGGGAGGCAGGGAGGCAGGCAGCCACCACGAAGAGCTGCTGGGGAACAGAGTGACAGTCGGGCACAGAGCCAGAGTGGCCGCAGGGCCTCCGAGAAGGGGCTCTGGTGACTGCACAGCCGCTGGGGTCATTGTGGCCCTGGCACTGCCACCAAGCAGGAGGCCCGAGCCTGTAGGCCGACAAGGCACCCAGGGGCTCAAGCCAGCCCCTAGCTTGGCTCTCCATCATTGCAGGCGGTGCGGAGTGGACCAATCCTGAGCTTCGAGCACCCCTGACCTGGGCCTGATTGCTCCTGGAGATTGGGGGCCCCCGCGGATCAGAGTAGGGAAGAAGGAAAGCCAAGGTCTTGGGAGGAAGGACAAGGCTGAGGAGAAGGGACTTCCCTACCAGCCAGCTGTGAGGCCTTAGCAAATCACCTCTTGTGTGAGCCTCAGTCTCCTTGTCTCCATGGAGCCAGTCCCAGCGCTTCCCTCATAAGCTGGTTGCGGGGCACAGGTGAAGACACCCAGGCAAAGCGCCTACTAGGGTACAGGGCACAAAGGGGGCCACCCCAGCCAACAATAGGAGCGTTCAGCATCTCTGATGTGCCCATGCTGTGCTGGGGATCTGGCTACGGGCCCTGCCCATGTGGGGCTTCTCGGCTGGAGGTAGGCAAATGGTGAAGAAATAATAACAATAATAATAATGATATAATACATAAGTCATTTCAAATGCGCAAGGGGCTGTGAAGGAGAAGGCCTGAGTGTTGGGGGAACACGGGCGGTGGGGTTACAGTCCAGGCAGGTCAAGGTCGAGGCTGGCTTCCTGGAGGCACTGAACACAATTGAATTTGTGGCAAAAATCCCAAAGTCTGACACTCTGTTGGCGAGGCTGCTGAGAAACAGTCTCGTCACTGCTTGGGGAGGGCCCGATGGTACCAGCCCCATGCAGGGCGGTGGCCATACCTGCAGTGTCTACCCAAATTATGGACTCCCTCATTCTGTAACTAAGACTTCCATGCAGGGCATTTTATCCTACAGATATGTACAAGAGCACGCTTACAAAGTGATGGACGGACACGGATATTCACTGCAATGTTGTTAGGAAAAGTGAAAAAGGAGCAACAACCCAGGTCCTCATCAAGAAAGGACCAAGTCAAATAAACTGTGCACAGCCATGCAATGGAATACTACTCAGCTGTAAAGAAGGAACAGGGACTCTAGTGTTATGGAAAGAACGTTAAGATAGATTTAGTGAAAACAAAATGCAGACCAGTGTAGATAGTATGCTACCTTTTATATAAGAAAGGAAGAAAAATAGCATAGATGTTTATTTTCTTTAGAAGACTACACAAGAAATTAATAAAAGTGGCCACCTGGGGTTATGAGTCTGGGGGAGGAAACCAGGTGCATGGGGACAGGGTGACAGAAAGGCTTTTTACCTTGATTTGGTTTGATTTTTGAATCAAGTGGATGCATTATCTACTAAAAAAAATATTTTAAATAATATTTAAGGGACTTTGTTTCTTCCTGGAAGGCAGAGGGCTCCCGGGTGGGGAGCGCAGGACTGAAGGAGCCAGAAGCGCTGGAGGGACGAGCTGGTTAAACCTACTGATTCCGGGCCTGCCCTCTAGCTGTGGGGGGGGCGCGGCAGGGGCGTTGCGGGGGGAGGAACTCAGCACTAAAAAGCGCTGGCTGATTCTGAACAACCCAGGTTTGGAGACGGTTAATCCACCCAACCTTCATGGAGGGATCGGGGGCTACGGGGAAGTGAGGCCGCGGCAGGTGTGGCCCCCACCAGGCCCGGGACTCTGGGCCCTGTGCCCGCAGGAGGAGGGCCGAGGACGCCGCGGGTGGGTCCTGGGGGAGTGCCGGGGGCAGGGGACTGCGGACGCAGCTGGAGCGGCCCCACGGAGAGAGCGGTGGGACACCCGCCACCCGATGGGGGTTCAGGAGAGAGAAAGGGGGCACGGCTTTGCGGAGGTTGCACTCGCTCCAGGGGCTGCACTGCCGGCTCCGAGCCCCGCGCTCCACCCTAACCCGGAGGAAGCCCCTCCTCCCGGCCGACAGCCCCGCAGGCCGGGGTCTAGGGGGCCGAGCAGGCGTGGGGCGCCTCCTGGTGGCGGTGCGTGAGAGACGCGGGCCCTGAAGGACGGGGAAGCCCTGGACCAAGTCCCAGGACCCCAGGGAAGCGGCGGGGCGGGGGCGGGGGGGGGAGGGAGGGGGGGGCGGCTAAGTAAAACCCAAGGGTCGCATAACTGGGACAGGGGATTCGAACCTCGTCGATTCAAGGGGAAATCTTGTGGCAGCTGAAGGAAGATCTCGGTGACTGTGGCTACCCCAGGAACGCCCCAGCCGACGGGCTGTGGGAGTTGGTTTCAGAAGTATCCCCCAGGGGTGCGCCTGAGGGTGGCACCCGGTGAACCTGAGTGCGACCAGAGGCAAGGGCTGCAGGCGAAGGTGGTGCTGGAGGGAGGGGGCGCTGGGCTGGGATTTGGGGCTCCCCGCCACCTCATCCTCGTGTCTGAGCATCTCTCCTCTGGGAGGTTCCCAGACCTTCTGTGCTCCCCAGCTCGTGCACACGCACCTGCAAGAACACCTGGACCTCAAGGATGTCCTCAGAGCAGAGGACTGGAGCATCTGAAACAGGTCACTTCTGGCTTTATGAAGCACCTACATACCAGCTCCACTAAACCTCATGGGGTGCCCATTTTGCAGATGAGGAAACTGAGGCATGGAGAGGTTGATGGCTTACCAATGTGAGCCAGGATTCCAAGGTCTGGGCATGAACCACTGGGGAGACCCCTCTAAGGAGTAAAAGGCGGTGCAGGGCCTGTTCTCAGTGTCCTCTTGCTTATACAGTCATGGTTGGGACCTGGGGGGAAGAATACAGTTAACAGTAGTTGAAGTTCAAAGAACCATTAGCATGTGCCGGGCCCTGTTCTAGGCGTCCCACAGGTACTGAGCCAGGGATCCTTCACAGAAGCCTCATGCAGTGGGGGCTGCAGTCACCCCACTTTACAGACAGGGACTGAGCAAGGCACAGCACAATCTGCTGAGGGTCACACAACAGAAGGGGTGGAGCCAGGAGGAGCTGAACACAGGCAGGCAAGGTCTGCTGCCTGAGCCGGTACACAGTGCACTTCTGAGGGTGCCAGGTGAGGCGGAACGTGGTGACAGAGGGGAGAGCTGCCCCTAGGGTCTGTCTGGGGTCCACCTCTGCCCCGTTGTGCTCTCTCGGCCCCTTGTCTCTGAGTCACACTAAGTCTTGCTCTGCACCTGGCCCCATCTCATCCTCTTCCAGTGGCCCCCCACCCCAGCAGCCCTGCATCATGGGACCCAGGCTATGGGGGACCTGGGATTCAGTGAGGAAGGGGCTCCTCCAGCAATGCAGAGCTTAGAGCTGGCACTTACCCTCTGTATTGCCCCTCCCCCCGGGGGGGGTCTGGTCCTGTCTCCTCCAAGAAGGAGGCTGCCCAGAGAAGGGTGCTGTACATGTGGCTGGAGGCCCTGCCTGTTGGCCTAAGCCAGATCCAGCAGGGCCACCATCCCCACCCAGGACCCTCCCAGCCCAAGAGGTTCAGGGACATCAAAGACCAGGGCCAGCCTTGAAGTGGGGCCTCCAGCCTGGCCCTCCTTGGAGGCTGAACCCCCTTTGTGGCCGACCTGCCCAGCCTAGCCCTGGCATCCTTCAACTAAGGCATCCTTCCCCTCTGTGAGCACAGGCGTCTCCCCTCTCTGCACGCCCGCTGCGAGTCCTTGTCTGTCTCTCTCCCTTTCTCCCTCTCCCTGCCACCCCTGACCCTCTCCCTGTCTCTCAGTGGGACTCTGTCTCTCTCGCTGTCTCTGTCTGTCTCTGTCTCCCTCCTTCCCTCTCTGCTGTATCTCTGTGTCTCTGGTTCTCTCTCACTGTGCCCCCCACGCTGCTTCCCAAGCCCTCTCTGGAACGCCCCCAGGATGCCCTGGCCTTCCCACGGCTGGGTCCTCAGGAAACCTCCTCCCCCGCAGGCTCTCTTCCCAGCCTTGCTAGGGGCGGAGGAGACCAGGAGCATCTTTCTTGTCGTCTAGGCCTAATATCTTAATGCAAGGCCATTACTCACCCGGAGTCCAGGCAGGGCAGGCCTCTCCCCTCCTCGTTTGTCATCCAGAGTGAAGCCTCCGCGGTGTTCCTCGGGGATCAGATTAAGGGACTGACAGGCTGGATGAACAAATTCAGCTGCTGGCACGGCCTCCTCGCTCCCTCCCACCCCAGCCTCCCAGGCTCCGGATCCCTGAACTTTGACTAGGTGAGGTCTGAGGCCTCAGAGAGTCCTGTTTCTCGGTGCTGCTCCTCCTCAAAGTGCCTGGCCAGGGGTAAGGGGTAGCAGGATCTGTTCTCCTATGAGAGGGAAAGAGAGCTCAAAGGAGCTGGGTTTGGAGCAACCTGGAGCCCTGGGGGCTCTTAAGCATCTACTATAAAAATAGAACCGCCAACACTGTATATAGTCCTTAAAGCCCTATTTGAAGTCCTTTATGTGTATTCATTCATTTAATCCTTACAACAATCATATGAGGTAGGTACTATTATTATCCTCATTTTACAGAGGCTCAGAGAGGCTAAATGACTTGCCCAAGGTCACACAACTAGTGAAGTCATGTGTCAGGCAGGTGTTTTGTATCTTTGTTAATTTTCTCGACACAGTATCTGTGGGAGAGGGGCAGTATCATCTCCCTCTTACAGATGAGAAAACTGAGGTGTTTGCCCAGGTCTGGAGCCCTCTGGCACAGCTCTGTGCCCCATCATGGTCCCGCCCTCCCTTTCTCTTGTTTCCCAGGGATGGCTCAACTCTGCACTGCCAGCTGCAGAGGGGTACGACTGCAGCCAATTTGGGGGAAGCAGGAGTGTAGGCTCCCTGGCCTGGCCTGTCTGCCCGTCAGCCCCATCTTTGGGGCCACAGCCTCCACCAGGGCTCTTGGTTTGCAGGGGCAGTGTCCAGGGTAACCCACCATCGTCACACCTCTCTCAGGCCTTGTCACTGAGCATCTGCCACCTGGAACCCAAGATCTGGAACCCAGACCCCAGAGCTGAAAGCCAGGAGCTGCCTCCCTGGAAGGGGCTGTGGAACCCACCTGGAGCCTTCCCGCTGCTGCCTGGACACCAATTCCTTCCACTTGCCACATCAGCCCGGTTCCCATAGTAACCACTGGCTTGCTGTCTCCTAGCAACTGAGTGGTCCTCAGAGGGGGAGGCAGAACAGTAGAGACTGGCTGATATCTGAGGCCAGAGAACTCAGGTTCAAATCCTGGCTATGCCATATCATAGCTGTGGGAATCTTCAGCAAGTCACGTGACCTCTCTGAACCTCTGCTTTCTCATCTGTGAGGTGGGGATGATACTCTTCAAGGATGAAGCATTTAGGATTGAGTTGATAATCTGTGAAACTGGAAAGGACTGTGCAAAGGTGTGGAGTTAATGAGAGTGGTCTAGTGGGGCACTGTTGGGCCTGAGTAAGAGCAGTGGGAGGTGAAGCCTGGGTTCTGGGTGGGAGCCCTGGTGTGGGTGGCCCTCCCCATCGTGAAGGACCCCAACCTTGCCTACCTAGCAGCCCCCCAGACTCCTTGGCCCTTCGGATTACCACAGTCCTCAGTGTAGTGCTTTCTCCCGTCGTTAAGCATCCAGGGACCCTTTCAGAGAAACTGCACCCCCATAACAGGTCTGCCTCCCCCCTCGGAACTACAATGTACTGGCTAGCCCAACGGGTAAGTGCTAAGCCCTTTACATGTATTATTTAATTTTACCCCATGAGATCGGTTCTTTTTACTACTTCCCAGTGTCAGATGTGGCAACGGGGGCTCAGAGAGGTTAAGTCACATACCAAGGGCTCGAATCCCACAAGAGGCAGAGCTGGGACTGGAGCCCCCATCTCTCTGAGCCCCTGACTTCTTAACATCCTTGTCGTGCTGTCTCTTGTGCTTTAGAAAGGAAAGAGTCGGGAGGGAGGGGTGATCCAAGGATGGAGGTGCGGGAGAGGGAGGGAGGGAGGGAGATGCGGGGACAGACCCCCGGGACAGCCTCGGGAGCGCCTGAGGAAGGGAACGCAGGGCCAGGAGAGAGCACCGAGCACCGAGCCCCCAGAGCGGGAGGAAATCTCCCGGGAGCTTAAACGGTTCCCACAAATTGCCTGGTGGCGGCCCATCATCCCGAGGTGCCCTGGAACGCGCTCTGGGGATGGAGGATGGGGGAAGCGGGTGGGGGGACAGCCGCGCTGGCTGGCTGGGTAGATGGGAGGGGCAGGGGCAGGAGAGGGGAGCCCCGCCGAGTCGTGTCCGCAGGACCCTGGTCCCCGGCCATGTCCCCGGCTCCCGCGGTGGGCGCCAGGCCCTCGGTGTCGGTCCTCACCGGGTTGGCGCGGAGCCTGAGCGGGACATTGCCCAATATTCCCGGGAGAGCTGGGTCTCCCCGCCCCCGTGTGGGTGAGCCCCCTCCCCCACGCCACCCTCCAGGCGGAGCCGCCCAGCCCCCCTCCCAGGCCAGGGCCGAGGTCGCTGCGGCAGCTCGAGCGGCTTGATTCAATTAACTAATTCCCGACAAGACAGATGTGCAATTCCCCGTCGCCTGCCATCGGGCGGAGATGGAGCTCCCCGCGGGCAGGGGCGGGGCGGTGACGTCACGGCCGGGCGCTGACGTCATGGGCGCCCGGCCAGGAGTCCCGCAGCGCCCGGCCCACCCCGGACCTCTGCAGTGAGAGCGTGCTTGCGTGTGTGAGAGTGTGTGTGTCCGCCCGCGTGTGCCTGTGCACACTCGTGTCTCTGTGCGCCGTCCCCCTGAGGGACGCCCTGTGGGTCTCAGAGGACTCCTCTGGGCCCGCAGTTTGGCCCAACTAGGATGAAACGATGAGACCTTCCGCTTCTCTCCTCCCCGCCCTCTTCCTCTGTGCGCTTAGAATTTGCCATCCTCCCCGCGTCGTGCCTCCGTGTCACTTACCTTGGTGGAACTTTCTGGTGGGTGCGTGCACAGTGAGGTCCATAGGTGTGCGTACACATCCAGGCACGCACACACGTGTGCACACAGGGCCTGCCTGGACACACAGGTGCACGTCCATAGGAGCATACTTCCAGACATGGACACAGTGGTGCCCAGGTGCACACACGGACACAGGGAACCACAGCAGTCTCCCAGCCACACGTGCACACACGTGCACACACATGCTCGCCTGCAGGCCCCTGAGCCCCTCCTCAGGCTCCTGGGCCTCCTGTGGAGGTTGAGGAAGGGGCAGCAGAGGGGGAAGGGAGGCCTTGTCAAGGACACCAGCAAGGAAAGAGAAAAAAAAATGAAGTGGAAGAAATAAAATCAAAAGGCTTTTAAGGCTGCTCTCCCCAAGTGGTTGATGTCTTGGCTGCGATTGCCAGCAATGAAATATTGTGCTCTCTGAACGCTTAATGCACGGAGCCCGCAGCCCCCTCCCCCTGCCCAGAGTCCCTCCCTCCCCTCCCTGTCCTCCCTGGCAGGTCTGCCTCCTTGTTCCCAGAAGGGCTCAGCCTGTGTGGTGGAGGGCACAGCTGATGCCCACTTCCAGCCTGGCACTGACCCCAGGAGAGGCTCCAGAAGCCACAGCTGGCCTGGGGACCCCAGCCCACAGCCTGGGGAGGAGGGGAGAGCTAAGCTCTGGGCTGGGACCCCTGCCCGTGGCTGGTGGTTGAGGTGCTCAGGGCTCTCCCTGCAGAGATGCTGGGTCTGGGGTACTTCAAGCTGAGGCATCCTTGGCCAGGAGAGGAAGGACATGAGGATCCACGCATGCCTGATTGGATCCCCAGCAGCCGGAGAGGCTGAGCCTCTTGGAGATTGTGTGTGTGTTTTGCAGGGGGTGAATGGCTGGGAAGTGTTCTGGCCTAATTCTCAGCCTTTAGTTAAAAACTGAGCTCAGTAATGACTAAAAAGCCTGGCTTTCAGCCTCAGCTCATTCCAGCTCCATCACTTCTGGGCTCTGTGACCTTGGGCAAGCTCTGAGCATCCTGTGCCTGAGTTCCACACCAGGAAGGATGGAGCAAATAATAGAACTGTCCTCATAGGGTCATTGGAGGATTAAAAGAGAAAATGTATGCAAAGTGCTTAGCACAGGGCTGTGCTTGGCAGTGGGGGGGGGGGGGGGCCCATACCTGGGGCTAATTATCTCTATAATCTCGCCATTGGGTCCACCCGCCTTGCCCAGAACTTGGAGGGGACCGGCTGCTGAGAGCGGTGTTGCCCAAGCCCCCTTCCCCTTCCCATCCCTCCTCCTCCCCCACACTGCCCCCGCCCCCAGCCCCACCCCCGGCAACTATTCACTCACTGCGCCTTTCCCTTTCCGTCAGCACCACCAAATTGGCCAAATCTCTGTAATGCTAAAAAATTGGCCCATTAGCTAGCAGAGAACATTGACAGGAAGGGAGAGTGATGTGCGTTGTTGCCACAGATGTGCTGGGGGGGGGGGGTTCTGGAGGGAGGGGACTCCAGGGCTCCCTGGGAGGAGCCAGCAAGGCCCAGGGAATGGGCAGCTGCCGGTGTGTGTGTGTGTGTGTGTGTGTGTGTGTGGCTGGGGCCCCACTGCATGCCAGATGTGCTGCTGGGGGCTTTCAGAGCACCACCTCACATAAACCCCACCACAGCCCCGAGAGGTTGGCCCTGTGATTGTTCCCATTGACAGAGGAGGAAACTGAGACTCAAGGACAAGATGGGTGGGGACAAGGTTGCTCCGAGGGTGTCAGGGAGACTCACTCCCTGGTCTGAGATTCCAATGGCCTCCATGGAGCCCCCTTCCCAGGTGTCTCAATGACCCCAAATACTGCAGGAGCTTCGTTCCTGAAGTCTCTGCCCTCTGTCCTGCCCCCCGGCCCTCTCCCGTGGGGGTTTCTTGCTGCGCTGGGGCAGCTGGCCAGTGAGCTTGTCCTGTTGGCATCAGCCATGCCCGTTTGCCTCAGTGGAGAGAAAAGGGATGTGGCAGGAGGTCATTAGTGCCCGGAGGAGGACAGGGGAAGGAGGCTCGGCCTTTCTGGCTGGCTCCAGCCTTCCCTCCTAGGAGTTCTTGCATTGGCCGTTCCTTGGCCTGGGGGCCTGGTCATGGGTCCCCATTCTTCCCTGCCCTTGTCGTGTATGATCTCAGAAAGACATCATTGTCCCCATTTCGGGATGAGGAAACTGAGGCTTAAAGATGACAAGTGACCCGTTCACAGCCGGGAAATGGTGGCGTTGGGATTTAATCCAGATTAGTCTGACTCAGAGCCTGAGGGTTTATCCTTTGGCTCCGGTGATGGGGAGCCACCTCACTGGGCGTCACGTCCTATAGAGGTCGGTTTTAACCCTGAAAATGTTTTTCATTCTTTCTTCCATTCCTTAAATATTAAGTACCTCTTGGTGCCAGCACTGTGCTCTGGGGACACAAGATGAATAAGACCCTTCCCTGCCCCCAGGCCAGATGTTGCACATGGCTGAGACCATCCCTGCCTCCCTCCTGCAGATGCAGGGGATCCCAGGCCACCTCACCCCTGCTAGGCAGTCCGTGCCTCTTCCCTCCCTCGCTTCCTGGATCTACTTACATATAGATGCCAGTGCACCGAGCTACATGGACAGGGGTCACCCTGTCTACCCTTAAGAGGCTGAGGCACCTGCTAGTGGGCCTCAGGACCCCCCGATCCTTCCTCTGCAGTCTCCAGCCCCCCGTCTCCCACTTCCATCTGACCTCGGGCAGGGCAGCAGGTACCTGGCTGGTCTCTGAGGATATGGCACCTCTCTTGACCCCCCTGAGTGACCAATACATCAAGGCCAATGCCCTGGGCTGGGGCTGGGGTTGGGGGTTGGGGCTGAAGAGAAGGAGGCCGGCAGGATGTGGAGGAGCCTTCTCTTGGCCACCAGTCCTGTGTCCTGAGACATTGCCAATGGCCCTGTCGGGCTGCTGCATGCCCTGCCCTCCCCACCCAGGTCTGACTGTCTACCCTCAGTTAGACTACCATCTACCAGAGGTGAATGATCCCCCAGAGCCAGCCGTGGCCCAAGGAATGAGGGGACACTGCGGGCGATGGGGCAGTCTGACCTCCCTCAGGCTGGAGACAAAACTAGAATCCAACTTCTCAAGTCACATGGCGCCTCCTGACCATTCTCCTACCTCCAGCCTTGGAAAAGGTCAGCCAGAGGGGAGATGAGACTAGGGACAGGACTACCAAGGCTCAGCAGAGCAATGACGTGGCTGGTTGCTGCTGGGTCCTCAGGAAGCTGTGCCAGGAGGAGGGGATGCCTCCAATCAGTGCCTCCTGAATAGAACAAGTGTCTCACTCCCAACTCTCTTTTCCCCTCGCCCTCTGCCATGGTTCCTCAGGCTCCTCAACTGAGAGGGGGTAACGTGTAGTGGTTATGACTTTGGGCTCTGCTATCAGGCAGTTTAGGTCCAAGTCCTGCCTCTGCTACTTCCTGGCGTGGTGACTTTGGGCAAGCTCTTTCACTGTCAGCCTTGGTGTCTCCAAATGTAAAATGGGAGGATAATACCAGCAGCTACTTTCTGGGTATTGTGAGGATTCGATGAGATAAAATGCTGTTGTCTTAGAACAGTGCCTGGTACGGTGTGAGCCTTGATGGCAAGAATGTTGGTAGTGAATACGATGATGGTGATTTTGGTGGAAATAATGATAATGATGATGATAATTGAGAAAGTGATGGTGATGATGGTTATCACTGTGATGATGATGATGGTGATGACGGTGGATGGAGATGATGGTGAATTTGGGGAAAATCATGGTGACAATAGAGAAGATGATGGTGATGATCATAATCATGATGGTGATGATGATGATGGTTTTGGTGAAAATGAATATGATGATGATGATGGTGAATTTGGAGAAAATGGTGATGATAATAGAGAAGATGAGGGTGATGATGCTGATGGTAATGATGGTGGATGGTGATAGTGGTGCTGATGGTGGTGGAGATGGGGATGATGGAAAGGATAGGGTAATGCCACTCCAGACCCCAATGCAGGGAGAGAACAGGCAGAGAGAAAGGGGGTACAAGGCAGAGAAGTGCTGCTCAGTGACCTTTCACCTGCCCCATCCAGCAAAGTCCAGCAGCTGTTAGCCCATCTCTCCCAGCCGGCCCAGGAGGAGGCAGGGGACTTGCACTTTCCTAGCCTGAATCTGGTCTGGCTATGGCCTCTTGGCCCCACCCACGCCTCTGGGAAGAGTCCACAGGTCTTGATGGACAAGGCAAGCCCCGGCTCTCCTGCCCCAAGGGACAGTCAGCAGGTGACCATGGGGTCCAGAGTGACAGGCACGGCACTGGTACATGGGCCTTGGACAGGGGTCCCAAGGCTGTGGCTCTCCCCTCAGGGCACTAGAGTGGGTTAGGGTTGGGCTGTGGGGCTCTAGCAGGCTCTGCAGGAGGGGCCAGTCATGTGGACTTGAGTGGGCAGGTTGACACAGTGCTTCTGAATTTGGGGTCAGAGCAGTTCAAATCCAATTCCACCACTGACAAGCCAGCAGGGGGAGTGGTCTTGGCTGTTTCTTAATCTCTCTGAGTCTCAGCTTTGTCACTGCCCTGACACATGGGATAATGATGGCATCTACCTGGCAGGAGTTATTTTTGCAACAGTCCTATAAGTTGGGAGCTCAGCAAAACGCCTAGCATCTGGGAGGTACTCAGAAGATGTCGCTGACTTCATTCTCATGGCCTTTGTTGGCTCCAACGGGCTGCACAGATCCTGGCCGGGGCCAGACCCGGGGTGCTCGTGGGCTGGGCCAGGGGCCGGGCTGGGGACTCCTGCCGCTGGCCTCCTGGCAGGCAGGCTGGGCTCAGATGCCCGCCCCCCCCAGTCCTCTCCCTGTGCCAGGCGGCCCGGCCCTCCATTGCCCCCACCTCAGGCCTCCCCCTGCGCCCTCTCCACAGGCTGGCAAGGGCTCTGACGTGTGAAATAAAAAGGGATTTTAATTACCTCTCAGCAAAACAGCAATTAGAGAGAATCACAGCACAACAGCGGTCCCCTCCGCCACTCCCCCCGCCAGGTTTGCCTTTTCCCCTGTTTCTCCAGCCCCTACCCCAGCTCTGAGGCTGGATGGAACAGGGAGTCCTCTGATTCAGCTCAAACCCCCTGTGCACCAGGTCTGTGCACCAAAGGACATGAGTGGTGTGTGCTGGGGAGGAGGCAAGGGATGCAAAGAGCTGTGCAGGAATGAACCCCTAAAAGGATGAGGGCTGGTCGCTCAGGGGGACCTACCTGTGCGTCCACGCCTTGGAGACAGGACTCCTCTTTTGGGGTCTGTGTGTGCCCTGGTGCATGCCCACACTTGTGTGAACACCCGTGTGTGCATGCAAGCGTGTCAGCAACCTGGGGCAGTACAGCCCTCAGGACAAGCCCTCTGCGCTGGGAAAGCAGCGCATTTCCCAACAGGCTTTTAAAATAATTGCCTGTGACCCCGAGCTGTAACTCTCTGTCCGCTGGCCGCCCCCGTCGCAGGCCCCTGCTGCCAGGGGTCACTTCTCTGTCCATCTACACAGCAGGGGGCACCTGGGCTGCATTAGGGGAGGGGGCCAGGGAGGGCGGGGTAGGGTGTCCCCACAGGTGGCCTGAGGCTGGGGGAGGCGGGTGGTGGGTGGCTGATTGAAGCGGTAATTGCAGGCAGCAGGCCTTGGCTAATGCATGTTATGATTAAGCCCCATTATGGAGGGAGGCAGCTCAGGCATGGGGGCGGGGGCGGGGGGCGGGGGTGGGGGGCAGGAGGCCGACTGCTGGGGGGCCTGCGCCAGGGCTGACTGACAGTCTTTCTCATGGGCGGGGGGAGCAGGCAGTCCCTGCCACCTCCATGGTCCCTGCCCCCTCTAGAGCTGTAGCCTGCCCAGCTGAGTGGGGAGAGCCAGAGCTTAGAGGCGCAAGAGGCACCCCCCCCAACACACAAGCCCACCCCTGTGCAAAGATCTGAGAGCCCCTGTTGGTTCTCTAAGGGCCCCAGCCAGCTCTGGTGAGCAGCGATTTCCTGGCCATTAATCCTGGCTCTGCAGGGCCCCCACCCCCGCCCTGTAACCCTCAGTCTCCCAGCCTTAGTGCCAGGGAACATCATGTCACTGGGTTGCATAAGCCAGAATGGCTGCAATTGGATGGCTGACATCAGGGACCTCAGTCCCACCCCATCTCCTTGGGTGCCGTAGGTGCCACTCAGGCACCCCTTGTGCCTACTGGCTGTGGATGGGCCAGGGAGACCCCCTAACATGGACCCTGCAGTCTGGCCTACCTATCCTTGGAGATCGGGTGCCTCAACAGCCTTCATTTCACAGAAACCCAGAGAGGTTCCACAACTTTCCCAAGAGGACACAGTAAGGGCTGGCTTAGACCTTGTCTTATCCTAGTATCCCAGCTTGGCCACTTACCAGCTGTGTGACTTTGTGAAAGTCGCTTAACCTCTCAGGGCCTCAATTGCTGCCTCTGTAAAATGGGAATAATAGTAGCATCGACTTCTAGAACTGTCGTGAGGATTTCATGAGACAACTTAGCACTTAAAGAGCTCAGGACCTGGCCCAGAAGTCAGCTACTAGTATTCTTAGCAAGGCCTTTGCTCTTTGACCCACATCCTCTGGGGGAGGCAGAATCCTAAGATGCCCCCCAAGATTCCTGGCGCCTGGTATACACACATACTCTCTTTGTTATTCCATCAAACACAAATCTAGGTACTGTTATGAAAGCATTTTGCAGATGTAAGTAAAATTCTTTGTCAGTTGACCTCAAGAGAGGGAGATTTTCAGACTTAATTACTTGGATCCTTTGAAAGCAGAGTCTCTCTGGCTGGTCGATGGGAGGAAGACAGATTCCAAGCACAAAAAGGATTCCATGTGGGGGGATTGTGCACTAATGACTTTGGAGAGGGAAGGGGCCACAAGGCAAGGGATGCAGGCAACCTCAAGCTGCGGAGAGCGGCCCCTGTTGGTAGCCAGCAAAGACTGGACGCCTTGATTCTACAACAGAAAGATCTGAATTCTGCCGCAACCAGTGAGCCTGGAAGAGGAGCCTGAGCCCCAGGGGAGAGCCCGGCCCCAGTTGACCCTCACTTCAGCCCAGGGAGGCCCTGGGCAGAGAATCCGGCCATGCTACGCCTGGACTTCCAACCTACGGGAACTGAGATAATAAATGTGTTGTTTTAAGTTGCTGAGATTGTGGTCATTTGTTCCAAAGCAATAGAAAACTCATAACCCTCTTCGGTAGTTCTGACAGAAGGCCCTGGGATCTCCTGCCAGGAGGGGAGCTTGGTGCTGCTCAGGGCTGCCCCAGGTGAGGCTGGCGCTCTGAGACGCACGGATGTGCTGGTACCCATGCAAGGGATGGAAGGGAGGGCGGAGACTTGGCATCCAGCCTTCCTCAAATCTGACCTGTCACCGCATGCAGAGGAAGTCTGCGGGAGCCCCTCACCATCCCCCACCCCAGCCCACAACCCCGGGGAGGGAGGGCAGAAGGCAGAGGTGGGCATGGACTTTCAAGGGACATACAGGTGTTTGATGGGAGCTTCAAATCTGGCGCTCTTGCCCTCTATCCCACAGTTCCACTTCAAGGAGTTTCTGACAACGCCCCCTCCAAAACACACAGTCAAGGCGGAGGCCCCACCCAGGGCCAGGGCCCTGTACCGCTGCCCCCTGAGTCCGTCTGAGTCCCTCTGTCTCCTCCCCTCTGCAGCCCTGCCTTCTCTCCAAGGGACAATTGGTGGCCTCAGCTTTAATTAGCTAACGATCCCCTTCAGCTCCAATCACTTGAAATGATGACGGAGTGCTGGGGGAGGGGACCTCGGCCCAGTGACCCTGTGAGGCAAGGAGTCCCGCTGGCTTCTCAGGGTTCTGCCCATCCCAATCCCCACACCCTCATAGACCCAGGCAATGGGGTCCTCCTTCCTATATCCCCAAGCCCCCTTGGACTTACTTGCATCTTGCTGCATCTTTGCAGAAGCTGAGCTGCCTTTTGTGGCCTGTCCATCAAACAGGGAGCCCAAGGGGCCTGGCTGTCACAGCTGGAGACCCGCAGGTCTCAGACTCTCTACCCCCTCTCATCCCTGCCCCCATCGTCACCACCCTGCTTTGGCTTTGTCAATCTGGCCCCCACCCCCCAAATGCCTTGTGGCTGAGGCCTTGCCACTCAAGCTGGGCAAGAAGAAGGGATGATGGGAAAATCTGGGGTCCCAAAGGAGCTGAGGAAGAGAGACCATGAAAATACCAAGTTACAAGATACCATCAGGCAGGGACAAATGCGGCACAGGAGGTACCCAGAGCAACAGATCGAAAATGACTGGCATTCCAGTCAGGGAGATCCAGGAAGGTCCCTTGGAAGTGGGGACGTCAGGAAGGGAGGCCAGAACCAGGCTGCAGGCCCCGAGATTCCTCCTGAGGTCTTTGGGCAGACTCGGCACCTGGCTGGCCCCCTGGGTTCAGGCCTCCCCAACACAGTTCCTGGGCTGAGATCACAGCCGGGCCCCTGGCCCCATGTTGCTTTCACTTGGGTCCTGTGTGCCCTGCCTGTCCCCCTGCGGAGCTGTCCTTTCATCTCGAGCTCATAGTGTGTGTGTCCTTGAGACCCTGCACGCAGCAGACATGCTGTTGTGGGGGTTTCACCCACGGCCAAGCGGGGCCCATCCAGATTGGAGTAGGGCCTGCTCCATTCCGCCCAGGCCATGCAGCAGGCTCCAGGCTGGGCTCACAGGGGTGCACATCTCTCCCTCCCAGAAGCAGCCCTCAGGCAGGCTCCCTTGGGAGGGACATGGGCAGTCATAGGGACCATCAGGGGATTCTGGAAGCTTCCCGACCTAAGGGAAGACAGGAATGCTGGGGATGAGACACTCAGGCAGAGGGGACGGCTTCAACAAAGGCACAGGGGTGAGGGTACAACCCCTTGAGGAGGAGGGACCCTCAGGGGACAGTGAGCCAGGAGGCTGGAAAGGGGTCTGGAGGCAGATGGAGGAGGCCTCGGAAGCCACGATGAGGGGTCACCAGGGGTGTGGGGTGGGAATGGGAAGTGGCGCTTGGGCGGGCAAGGGGAAGAAACCCCTGTCCTGAGACAGGACAGGATGGGAGGAGTCCAGAAGCCCTTCTAAGGCTCAGATGGGGCATCTTGGCTCTGATGGGTGGGACCAGGAAGACGCGGGAAAGTTAAAGAGGAGCTGGGTTTGACTCAGGGCCAGAGGGCGGAGTTGGGATCCACAGCCACCACTCGGGCAAATCCTCGAGGTATAAGGCACTAAACTACACATCTCGTGGTGTCCCATTTATTTAAAAAATAAAGAGATGCCCTTGAGAGCCTAGACGCTCATGCTGAAGCTGTCACAGAGTTTATCTTGCCTTGGGGAGGGCTGGGGGGGACGTGTGTGAAGCGCCTTCACATTGGCCCTCTACCTATTTGTGTGGTTTACGTCTTTTAAAACAAGGATGTATTCATATATTTCTTGTATGAAATAAAAAACTGATCTCGAGGTTGGTAGGTGACCCCAGAGAAGAGTGTGCATAACGGGGATGGAAGCCCACCCCAGGGTAGGACAGTGGAAGTGAGGGGGCGCGGGGGAGGGAGGAACGGCCCCCGCTCATCGGCTGGTGGGTCCAGAGTCAAGGAGAATGTCTGTAGGATCTGAGAGCCCGGGCAGGTTTGTAGGTGACGGTGCTGGCCTGGGGCAAGACCCGGCCCTGGGGGACACTTCACACAGTGTGTTCCGGGAGACGGTTCCATCTCCGTCACACAGGTCATCCATGCTGAGCTCTAGGCTACACACTGAGTAAGATGCAGGAAGTGCAGTGGGGGCCCAGAGAGGGCGAGCCCCCAGCCCATGGAGCACCACCTGACCGGACGAGAGAGGCCGACACTCCAAGAAGGATAAGTGGCAATTGGTCAGTGGAAAAGGTGATGGGAGAAGGGTGTTCCAGGCGGCCAGAACAGCAAGTGCTAAGGCCCTGAGGTGTGAGAGAGCCAGCTAAGTTCTGGGAAATGAAACTAGATCAGAGTGATCACAAGAAGAGAGAGGTAGGGGTGAGGAGATAGAGCGAGAAGGGCAGAGAAGGATGGGGAAGAGGTCAATGTCCCACGGGCCACGTTAGATGTGTGAGTTCTATGAGGAAGGGTAAGGATGGGGTGCTGGCAGCTGGAGGCCAGTGGGGAGGCTGGGGCAGCTGTGCAGGCTGGAGTGGGCATACCATGACATCAGGACCTAGCAGAGGAGCTCAGCTATGAGTCAATACAGGGGAGACTCCTGAGCCCAGCCCAGGGAGGGCCAGGAAGTTTGGGGAAAAGATGGGCCAGGCCAGGGAGCCCAAGGGCTGCCCTCGAGGCCAGCCTCCTTCCTGGCCAGGAGAGACCCCACAGCTCAGGCAGCACACACAGGCAGCTCCTCACCCTATCTTGTCAGAGCAACAGGGCTGAATGAAGTCACGAGCTGGGTGGTGGGTACGTGAGCCTTTGGGGTCCCCAGGTCTGCCGTGGGCACCCAGCTCTCCAACAAGAGCCTGAGTCAGCAGACGCAGCGCCGTAGTGGCTGCCTTGTGGCTCCAGCCTTCCCCACCCCCTCTCTGCCACCCTGGCCACTTGGGAGAGCCATTTCATTTCTCAAATTAAAAATCCATTTTGTGCTGTGAATAATAGATGGGATGAGTCCTGGGAGGCTGGGGCGGAGGACACGAAGCTGGGTTGGGGGATGTTTTCCGGGGCACAGAAGACACCGCAGAACTGTTGGTGGAGGGAAGTGGGGGCTGGTTGGGCAGGGTGGAGGCTGGGGGGCATCTCCTAGAGCAGACGCAGGGCTAGGGGCTTCAGCAACTGTGGGGCTCCCAGGCGTGTGGGCTCGAGCAGTAGGCGGATGGGGGCCCAGTCTGTCCCCACACACGTGCAGGCCAGAGGGGTGCAGAAACACGTTGGATCATGGCCGGGCTCCAGGCTGGGCCAGGCCTGGCTTCAGGGTGGCAGCTCCACTTTGGAGCTAAACATTTAGACCTCACTTGGTGAAAGCTCAGTAGACGTGAATCATTAGTGTGAGGACGGCTGTCCCCAGCGAGTCAGGGCCGCTTTGCACTCCCTGCCAGGTCCCAGACCCAGTCTTGCCCCATCCGGCAGGGGTGGTCAGGGGAGAAGTCCCACCCCGCCTCCTCCCCCCCCCCCCCCCCCCCCCCCCCCCCCCCCCCGCAAGCTGGGTGTCCAGCTGCCTCCCTCAGGCCTTGGCTGGGTTTGGCTGGGAGCTGCTGTGTCCTGTCATTCTCTTGGTCCTCATTCAGGGGGTCACCTTGACAACTGGGGGTGGAGTGGAGGTGCACTGGAACAGGGAGCCTCAAAAAGAGAGTGTGGGAGCTGGACTCCTCTCCTCTGTGTCTTCCACTCGCCTCCACTCAGCTTCCCTTTCTGAGAAGGGGCAGAAGAGCAAAGGAGGTGAGGCCTGAGCGCTCTTATTAGCGGGCTGTGGGGGGAGACAAGGACTCAGTGGTCACGGGTCCCACTCCAGTTACCTCCAGTGACTCTGGTTGCTGTGCTCAGGACTGGAGCCGGCCAGGGGCCTCCGGGGCCGGGCGTGGGCGATGAGGTGCTGTACAGAGCAGGTGAAGTGGAGGAGGCAGGCAGGCAGGCAGGCAGGCGGCCTGACCGGGCGTGGGGAGGCAGATGAACGGATCAATGGCTGCTGAGAGTCTGGGAGAGGGATGGCCAGGAGGGGGTCCGACAGCTGACCTGGGAGGAGGGAGGGATGGAGGAGCTGAAGGCCTGGGTCCCCCACCCCCCAGTGGCTGGAGCAGCAGGGCTCCCTGGGGAAGTGGGTTTGCCTTTGTGCCTTTCTGTCGGAAGAAAGTCAGCTCCCTGAGACAATATCCATTTTTATATTTCTTGGAAATTTCATGGCATTCATTTCAGGGAAAATAAAAGCTGTCATTGCTGGAGAAATGATACCAATCAGGGCCTGAAAAGGCTGGAAAATTATCCTCCTGGAGACAGAACATTGGGGGAAAAAATGCAGATTAAAAGCACAAAGAGCCACTTTGCCACCGCCCTGCCCTCCCCTCCCCCCCATGGAATCACCACGTTTTACATAATTCCACCTCTCCTCCGGAGAATTAATTGGACACAAGTAGAACGCATTGGGCAGAGGAGGACCCAGAGGTGGCCAGAGAGGGAGGCAGAGAGTATCTGGAGCAGCGGCTTACAGATGGACAGATGGACAGGCAGAAAGGGGGCTTAGGGGGCCACTCAGGACCAGGGGCCCAGTATCAG
Source organism: Equus caballus (assembly GCF_041296265.1). Lineage (NCBI taxonomy): Eukaryota > Metazoa > Chordata > Mammalia > Perissodactyla > Equidae > Equus > Equus caballus. The sequence goes on along the minus strand of NC_091689.1, from coordinate 19,596,527 downwards.
CCCAGGGGATGGGACAGGGCGATGGCTCCTTTGAGTCCCTTCCTTGCAGTGGTTTTTATCAGATGGGGCTCCATGGCAGTCTCGGACTGTCTCAAAGGTCCTGCCGGCTGGAAGCGCCAAGGCTGGGAGTGCTGGTGCTTTCTGGGGTCCCCTGCCGGGGACTCCAGAGCAGAGGGGGTGGGTAGGGCAGGGCAGAGAAAACAGAAACTCCAGAAACAGTAGCCTTCATCCAAGAAGTCCTGAGTTTCCCGTGCCCGACTTGTACCTGGGGGTACAGCTGTGACTCAGGCAGAAGTGGGTCCTGCCTCAGGGGCTGGGAGCGGTGGGAGGCAGGTCTCACACTTAGTACAAAAAGGTAGTGGGTAGAGAAATTCGGAGTCCCCTCTACCTAGTCTGTCCTCCCGCAGTCCACATCCGTGGGTCCAGAAGCCCAGGGCCTGTCTGAGGACTGGGGCTGCCAGGCAGATGGAGCAGGCTCCCAGCCTGCCTATCTCCAGCAGGGGTGCTCTTTCATTGCCCTCCAGCCGTATTGTCCCTCTCCAGCCGGGGACTCCCTGAGCAGTGGGTGCTAAGGCCAGCCACGGTTTGGGGGAGGGGGGCAGTCTCCTCCCGAGGCCCCCTTCCCACAGCACCCTCCACCGCTCTCCCTCCACCAAAGGCTGGGTGAAGGTTGCATGGCCAACCAAACCCTCCGGGTGGGCATGGGCAGGGGCTAAAGGCGGGGACCAGGAACCCCCCGTTATTGAACCCCGCTCGCTCTGCGCCAGGAGCTTTGCCAGACAGATTCAGGCACTACTTCAGCGCACCCCGCAGCATTTCGGGGAGTCCTGCCTAGACAGTGCCCCAGGCCTGTGGGCTGGACTGCGACGGCCCACGCGCCTTCTTATCTCTAGCTAGAGCCCCTTTCCTGCTGGTAGGCAGGTAGGCGGCGGCTCGGAGAGGACCCCTTTCCGGGAGTGGCAGGCGCCCTCACCCTCCCTGGGACGCAGCTGGACCCGGAATCCTCAAGCCGCGAGGCTGTGCAAGACCCTCGGGAGCCCGTCCCCGCAGCCGCCGTCCCCTCCCCCGAGCTGCGACTGAGCTGACAGGTAGCCGGGATGCAGGCAGGAGGAAGGAGGGGACGCGGGGGGCGGGCGGAGGAGGGTGGAGCCGCCGGCTCGCCCCCTCCCTCGGGGCCGGCGGGCGGCGCGGCGCGGCGGCAGAGGCGGCGGCGGGCGCTCGGAGAGAGGGGCCGCCCGCCCCGCTCCGCTCCGCTCCGGCTCCGGCTCCGGCTCCGGCTCCGGCTCCGGCTCGACCCGCTCTGTTCCCGCTCTGCCCGGGCGCGCACCTGCCGGGTAAGTGGCACCGAGTCCGCTGCCACTGCAGCCACCATCGCAGCCACCTCCGCCGCCGCCGCCGCGCCGAGCCTCCAGGCTTTGTCTGCGTCCTCGGAGCTCCGGCCCGGGCTGCGGCTGCGACTCCCGCGCTCGGCTCTCCGGCTCCGCGGACTGCGCGGCGCGGCACCCGAGGCTCCGAGGCGCGCGGAGCCGGCTCGCTCCGCGCCGGGGGTGAAACTTCGCCCAAGTTTGGGTTCTGGGGAGAACCTGTTGAAGCCGGGAGTGGCCCAGGGCGGGGACGGCGAGGCGGGGGACAGAACCGGTTCCGGGTTCTCAGGGCCGTCGGGGGTTTCTCTCGGATCCTGGGCCGGACGGCGCGCGTCGCTGGGGAAAGGGGCTGGTGGGCATTCTCACCATTGAACAGCAGGAGATGGAGCTGCGGACATCCGCGAGGACAAAGTTTGGTTCTTTAGCCGCTTTCTGGAGCGTCTAGTTCCAGTGCGGGGAGCCGAAGGCAGCTTTGGGGTCCGCATAAGCGCGCCCCTGACCGCACCTCCTCTCTCGAGCTCTGCTTTCCCCCTCCCCCACCCAGCATTGGCTGTAGCAGGTCGCCGACAAGAAAGGCAAAGGGAAGAGAGACAGCCTTTCATTGAAGGCCTACTAAGTGCCAGGGCCCAGGCTCATGCTTCCCTGCTTTTCTATGAGGGGCCTCCCAAATCTTCGGCGGGCATATGTGTGCAGGGAGAGAGCAGGCAGGTTAAAGAACGCCACTGTGCGTGCAGGAGTGGTGGCTGCTCAGCCTTTCCGGAGGGAGGCCAGGCCCCAGGCCAGCTCGCTGTTGGGGACTCGGGGTGGCATCCAGTGTCTGGACCTAGGCCTGCGCCCCACCACGTCGTGCTTGTGAGCCCCGTCGGGGCCCAATGCTTCTCTGAGCCTGCGTCTACTCTTCCCGCAGCTGCGGCCCGGGGTGGGGGCCATGCGGAGGCCCGCGAGGAGGCGAGCGGCCCGGAGCATCCTGTAGCCGAGATCGCCAAGGGCGGCGTGGCGGTGCCAGCGGCACCATGGAGACCCCGTATTCGATGACGGCGCACTACGACGAGTTCCAGGAGGTCAAGTACGTGAGCAGGTGCGGCACAGGAGGCGCGCGCGGGGCCTCGCTGCCCCCCGGCTTCCCGCTGGGCGCGGGGCGCAGCGCCACCGGGGCCCGGACCGGGCTGCCGCGCTGGAACCGGAGGGAAGTGTGCCTGCTCTCTGGGCTGGTGTTCGCCGCTGGCCTCTGCGCCATCCTGGCCGCCATGCTGGCGCTCAAGTACCTGGGCCCGGGCGCGGCGGGCGGCGGCTGCTCCGAGGGCTGCCCAGAGCGCAAGGCCTTCGCGCGAGCCGCCCGCTTCCTAGCCGCCAACCTGGACGCCAGCATAGACCCGTGCCAGGACTTCTACTCCTTCGCGTGCGGTGGCTGGCTGCGGCGCCACGCCATCCCCGACGACAAGCTCACCTACGGCACCATCGCGGCCATCGGCGAGCAGAACGAAGAGCGCCTGCGGCGCCTGCTGGCGCGGCCCGGGGGTGGGCCAGGCGGCGCGGCCCAGCGCAAGGTGCGTGCCTTCTTCCGCTCGTGCCTCGACATGCGCGAGATCGAGCGGCTCGGCCCGCGGCCCATGCTCGAGGTCATCGAGGACTGCGGCGGCTGGGACCTGGGCGGCGGCGCCGAGCGCCCGGGGGCCGCAGCGCGCTGGGACCTCAACCGGCTGCTCTACAAGGCGCAGGGCGTGTACAGCGCGGCCGCGCTCTTCTCGCTCACGGTCAGCCTGGACGACAGGAACTCCTCGCGCTACGTCATCCGCGTGAGTGCGTACCCCACCAGGCACCCAGCTCGCGGCCGGGGACCCGGGGCGCCGTGGCCCGGCACGCACGGCCCCCGCGCCCGGACGACCGGTGCAGAAGGGGAGGGGAAAGGAGAGGAGGAGAGCGCGCATCGGCGGAGCGCGGGAGGAGGGCGCAAGTAATTTCCCTGGAGTAATTGCGGTGTTTAGCGGCGCCGCGGGAGTCGCAATTTCCCAGCCCTCTGGCAGGCCGGGAGAGCACGGAGGGAGGGCCGTGCCGATGGGGCTGTGGCGGGCTTGAAGGCCGGGAGCCCCAACTCTCAGTGCGGGCCCCGCGAGTGCCCCTCGCGGGTGAGAAACGTGAAGGCTTCCAGGAGGAAGGACCTGGGGGAGGGGAGTGCTGGGGTCCCCAGGCTAGGCTGGTCAGGGGTGGGGGCTTCCACCAGCTTCTCTGGAGAGAGGGAGGGGCTAGTGTCTTTGTGCTCCTGGGGCTTGTGACAATGGGTGTGTGGCATATCCTCTGTTTGGGCATTTGGGTGGGAATTCAGCCTGTTTTCAGGCACCTGGCATGTTGACCTCTGACCCCCCGTCTCTCTTCCCAGATTGACCAGGATGGGCTCACACTGCCAGAGAGGACCCTGTACTTAGCTCAGGATGAGGAGAGTGAGAAGGTGTGGGGGATTGGATTGGGGTTGCAGGGAAGGCCTGGGGCTCTGGGAGGGCTAGACCAGGGCCTGGCACGGACCCCCACCCTTGACGTGCCCCCTCCTGGTGCAGATCCTGGCAGCATACCGGGTGTTCATGGAGCGCCTGCTCAGCCTGTTGGGTGCCGACGCCGTGGAGCAGAAGGCCCAGGAGATCCTGCAACTGGAGCAGCGGTTGGCCAACGTGAGAAGGGAGACTGCTGTGGGCTGGGGGGAGGGGACCATCCGGCAGGGCTGGGTCAACTCTGATCTCCACCCCTAGATCACAGTGTCAGAGTATGACGACCTCCGCCGAGACGTCAGCTCCATGTACAACAAGGTGACACTTGGGCAGCTGCAGAAGATCACCCCCCATGTGAGTGCTCCCCGCCCTGGGGGGGGAGGCGCGGGTCCTGGGACTCCTGGAGGGGTCCCTCCCCAGGGAAGGGACAGGCCTTCCTTGGCCATGGACTCCCATGTCCTCTTATTGCCTCTCCCTGACCCCTCCCTGTCTTCTGCGGTTCCTGCCACACCCAGCCCCACTGACCCCATCCATGTCCCCACAGCTGCGGTGGAAGTGGCTGCTGGACCAGATCTTCCAGGAGAACTTCTCGGAGGACGAGGAGGTGGTGCTGCTAGCCACGGACTACATGCAGCAGGTGTCCCAGCTCATCCGCTCCACACCCCGCAGGTACAGGTGCCAGTCAGCCAGCCCCTGCCCACCTGCCCCTCCAAGCCCCTCCTCTGCACCCCAGACCTGTCTGCTTGGTGTGCTGTGCATTCCCACTTGCACCTCTGTCCAGTAGCCACACTGGGGAGGCAAGCGAGGAGCACTGGGATAGGAGTTCAGATCCCTAGGCTCAGACCTGGCTCTCCCACCTGTTCTGTGGGACCCTGGGCAGGGCTGTGAGCTTCCTGAGCTGCAGTCCCCTCATCCGGGGATGGTAAGACTTCAGTGAGTCTGGACGTCAGAAAGGGGAAGTGTGGCTGCAACTCTGCTGCCCCAGGCCACTTCCGGGAGCGCCTCCCTGGTCTCTGCACACCTTGGGGAGGAGCAGGGGCCTCTCAAGGCTGCCCTTGAGGCAGACAGTCACCCCAAGTGTCCATTCTCCCACCTCATAGTAAGTCAGAAAATGATGCTGGCCCAGGACTCGTCCACATCGGGCACTTTGCTCAGCGGCTGGAGGGGTGTCCTGCTGAGTGTGGACCCCGCCCTTTTTCCTGACTGGGGCTCCGACCACTCCAGGTTCTGCCTGCGAGTACCTGGAATGACCCTCACCCCTGTGCGGGTGCTAGGGCCGGCCCCAGGCTCGGGGTGTGGGGTGGGGTGGGGTGGTGCCCTCGGGTGGCTCGTGTCTGTCTGGACACCTCGCTGCTTCACCTGGCCCTCAGGATCCTGCACAACTACCTGGTGTGGCGCGTGGTGGTGGTCTTGAGCGAGCACCTGTCACCACCGTTCCGAGAGGCACTGCATGAGCTGGCACGCGAGATGGAGGGCAGCGACAAGCCCCAGGAGCTGGCCCGTGTCTGCCTGGGCCAGGCCAACCGCCACTTCGGCATGGCGCTTGGTGCCCTCTTTGTACATGAGCACTTCTCAGCCGCCAGCAAGGCCAAGGTCAGGCTGTCCTGGGCCTGGAGGTGGGGGTGAGGGTGCTGGGCTGGGCATGGAGTCCTCACACGGCCGTGGTCTGAGGGTGGGGAGCCCCACACATCCCCCTCCATCCAGGACACCAGGCTTAGCTTAGGGCCCAGCCCTTTTTGAGGCTCCAGGCTGCTTCTCGCTAGGCCTCCTCCCCCAGGAGGCCCACCTGGTCTGTCAGCAGCAGGAGGCCCTCCCCATCAGTCCTGCCCACCTTTTCTGCTATGCTCAGTAGGCGTGGCCGTAGGAACGTATGGGATCGTTCCTGGCGCTGTTTGCCCTTCCAGACTGCGAGCTTTGTGTCGGGGGTGCAGGGCCTGGATCCCCACCTCCAAGGTCTGCCCTTGGCGCTCAGTACCAAGCCCTGGGCTTAGGAAGTGCTGCTGAATATTTAGGGGTACCCCTCATGCCAGGTGCTGGGGGCCCAGAGCTAAGGCCTCATGGGCTGACCCTTGATCCCTGACCCCTGACCCGGCAGGTGCAGCAGCTGGTGGAAGACATCAAGTACATCTTGGGCCAGCGCCTGGAGGAGCTGGACTGGATGGATGCTGAGACCAAGGCGGCCGCTCGGGCCAAGGTGAAGTGGGACCCTATTCCATTGACTGGTTCCACAAACACTTATTGAGTTCTTACTGTATGCCAGGCACCGGGGATAACAAGAGACAAAGATGCCTCTTGTGGAGTTGGCATCACCCGGCCTGCGCTCCCCCGTCCTTGAACCCCACCCCTAGGCTGGCCTGAAGCTTTCTCCCTCGGGGGTTGAGGGGCTGTCTCCTGAGGCCCTGGCCACTCTGGCTGCCCTCTGGCCTGCAGCTCCAGTACATGATGGTGATGGTGGGCTACCCAGACTTCCTGCTAAAACCGGAGGCCGTGGACAAGGAGTATGAGGTGGGTCTGCCCCTGGCCCTGCCCTGCCCAGCCTGACCAGCCCAGTTTCTCCAGGCCCCTGACCACGACCTGGAGGGAGGCCCACCACCCCCGCAGAGAAGGAGCCACAGCCCTCAGCTGATGGACCCTAGGAGGGCATGGGACCTGCATGGTGCTGGTCTGGCCCTGCCCCTGGCCTGCTGCTGAGCGCTGCCCATCCTCTGTGCAGTTTGAGGTCCATGAGAAGACCTATTTCAAGAACATCTTGAACAGCATCCGCTTTAGCATCCAGCTGTCAGTCAAGAAGATCCGGCAGGAGGTGGACAAGTCCACGTGGGTGCCTGGCCCAGAGTTGGGGGTCCGGGGGGGGCCGTGGGGAGAGGGCTTCTTACCAAGGCCGGGTAGGGCAAACCGCCTCACAGCCATCCTGATGTTGGGGGCACAGGACCTGCATAGATCATTGGTGGGGGCCATCAGGGTGGGGGCTCAGCCTGGAGGAGGCCCAGGACATGGCTGTAGGCTGGGCCACCAAGGCAGCCTTCAAGGAGGAGGAGGCCAGGAGGTGGGAGTAGTGGAGGAGGGAGTGTGGGCCCCCCAGCTGACCCCAGCCTTCCTCCACAGATGGCTGCTCCCACCACAGGCGCTCAATGCTTACTATCTACCCAACAAGAACCAGATGGGTAATGGGGTGTGTCCCAACAGGGGGCGGGGCCTGGAGGTGGGCGGGTCTTTGCTGACCACGCCCCTCCATAGTATTCCCGGCGGGTATCCTGCAGCCCACGCTGTATGACCCTGACTTTCCGCAGTGAGTACCCCACCTGGTGTGAGCCAGAGCCACAGCCGGGCCTTGTGGGCGGGGTGCGTGGGGGCTGCTCATGCCACTCCAACCCGGATGGGCCTGGGGGTCACGACAGCTGCAGACCCTGGGTCCCCATAGTTTCACTTCGTGCTCAGTTATTTAGAAAAATGTGTAGGTTTTTTCCCCCTTTCTTTTAAATGTCCTGAGTCCCCCCTTACCTGGTTTGAGGCTTTAGGTGTTTCAAAAGTGGAGTGACCGTAGTGATGAGGAAAAAGGCCAAATCCCATGTGGAGTGCCTCAGTTTCCCTCCTGTCTCCCCCCCATCCCAGCTCTGTTAGATGTTATTTCTTAAAAGGCAGCTGCACAGGAATCCTTGGCCCCTCTTGCCTATCCCTCAAGGAAGCTGAGGCGCCTGTGCCCAGGACGGTGCAGACATGACTGTGGCCTCCCTAGGCCACCTCGTGGCCTGGCCGCGGCCTCCCAGGGCCTGGGCAGCAGCACGGGGCTCTCAGGGCAGGTGAGGCTGCGGCCTGACGCTGCTGCCATGGGCCCAGGTCTCTCAACTATGGGGGCATTGGCACCATCATCGGGCACGAGCTGACCCATGGCTACGATGACTGGGGTGAGGCCTGTGGGTGGCTTGGGGGGGTGGCGGGACAGGGGGAGGACAGGCAGTGAGGGGCAGGGTGGTGATGGGCTGATTGAGGCCCCAGGGTCCCTCCGTCCCCATAGGCTGGTGCGTGCATGGGGGAGGGACTTGGTGCCCAGCCTGGGCTCTGGGGGTGAGAGTCGCTCTCAGCCAGCCCTGCCCACTGCCCACAGGGGGCCAGTATGACCGTTCGGGCAACCTGCTGCACTGGTGGACAGAGGCCTCCTACAGCCGCTTCCTGCGCAAGGCTGAGTGCATCGTCCACCTCTACGACAATTTCACTGTCTACAACCAGCGGGTGAGTCCCCTCGCTGTCCCTCCTGCCCCTCAGGCTGACCGGGCGTGGACTAGGAGCATTGACCGGGCGTGGACTAGGAGCATGCATGCCCACGTGCGTGTGCATGCGCCCAAACAAACCCGGTGCCCAGGTCCCTGCACACACGCCCAGGGTCCGTGTGCACACTCACTCAGGGTATGAATGAGTTCGCACAGACTCACACAGCACATGAGGCACAAAGGGGTTGGGCCCAAATCCTCTGGGAAAGGAAAAGAGAGGGTGAGTGGGGGTGGGGCAGGGGCCCAGGGTGGCAAGGCCTGAGGGAGGCCAGCGGGCCTCTTCCCTTCTTGGCAGGTGAATGGGAAGCACACACTTGGAGAGAACATCGCGGACATGGGTGGCCTCAAGCTGGCCTACTATGTGAGCTGCTGCTGCCTGGCCTCCATCCCTGTGGGAGGAGGGGTGGAGGCTGATGAGGACTCCCCTAGAGACAGAAGCTCCCCTCCCTCCCCAGCCTACTGAGCTCTGGCCTGGGGTGGGGGCCTGTGCTGGACACAGGGTCCATTGGAAGAGGAGGGACTCCCAGGCCCCGCCTTCAGGGAAAGTAAGAAGGGCTGCCTGGAGGGGTTGGCCCCTGCCAAAGGTTAGCCTTCCCAGGAGGGAGCACAGTGCAGGGAAGGTGGAAGGCAGGGAGCCTGGGGCTCAGCATGGTGGGTGGTGTGCAGAGCTGGGGCCAGTGAGGGGCTGCCTGGGTGGAGGGTGGGTCAGGTCACCCCACCGGGGGCACTGCAGCTCCACGCTCTGCGTCCCCAGGCCTATCAGAAGTGGGTGCGGGAGCATGGCCCGGAGCACCCGCTGCACCGGCTCAAGTACACACACAACCAGCTCTTCTTCATTGCCTTTGCCCAGGTGGGCCAGGTGGGGGCCGCGTGGGGGGTCGGGGGTGAGGACACAGCTTCCAGCCAGTCTCCCATCAGCCACCCCTCAGAGGGAATGGCCTTGTGGGCTCTGATGGGGGAAATGGCTTAGTGTGGGGTGGGGGGGGGGGTGTTGCAGGGCTTGGCCAGTGGACGCCTGGCCTCATATCCCCCTCTCCTCCCTGCCTCCTGTCGGGGCCCAGAACTGGTGCATCAAGCGGCGGTCGCAGTCCATCTACCTGCAGGTGCTGACCGACAAGCATGCACCTGAGCACTACAGGTACGCCTGGGCCTCGTCGCCCCCTTGTGGCTGCGGTGGGAGCAGGCAGGGCTGGGAAGGGACAGCTGGGGTGCAGTGGCCGCTGGAACCCACGCTGTGTGGGTTTCTCCCTTGACCCCAGGGTGCTGGGCAGCGTGTCCCAATTCGAGGAGTTCGGCCGGGCCTTCCATTGCCCCAAGGACTCGCCCATGAACCCTGCCCACAAGTGCTCTGTGTGGTGAGCCTGGCCGTCCGCCCCCACGCCCCCGCTGCCCTGCACGAATGGCCTCCCCCCGGCTGCCGGGGCAGGCATGGACCCGGCGCTGGCCCCGCTCTGGGCACCACTGGCCTTCCCAGCCGCTTCAGGACCTGGCCCCCTGCTGTCCCTCACTTCAGGAGGGGCCCAGAGCAGGGATGAAGTTGGGCTCCAGGAGCGCATGAAGGAGAGATGCTGGGGTCCCCAGACTTGGCTTGAGGGAGCCAGACCCCCAGCCAGGCTGGACTGTGCAGTCCCCACCTTTGCTGTGTTCTTGCTGCTGAGTCTGGTCAATAAAGCTGCTGTACTGTCGCCTCAGCCTATTCAGGGGCCCCCAGAGCAGGTAGGGCTGGAAAGAACCCTCTGGGGGAGGCTCAGGCCCTTAGCACAACCAGGACCCTAGAGAAGACCTTCTTGTCCCCTTCTGGTAGCCTTGGCTGGGCCTCCTCTGTCCCGCCTCCCCGAGGGGGTCTCTTCTGTCTTTTCTACCAACCACCCCTTCCCCCATCCCCCCAAGTCCTTCCCAGTCCTGCCCAATCCTGTCATTATTCTCAGAGAACGTCTGTCCCCCTCCCAGCCTTGAGTGACATTTAAAAAGTCCCTGTCATCTGAGCCTCGGGCACACCAACCTCAGGGAGTGAGAGAAAATGCACCTGCCACAGCCGATTGAGCCAGAGCGGAGGGTGGGCCATGGCGTGGCCCCGGGAGGGCTCTCTGGAGAAGAGGCAGGAACAGAGAAGGACCCCACAGAGCAGCTGAGTCCCCTGAGGGCAGGGGCTCTTCACTGGGGGGAACTGCAGGGCCCTCGGTCGTCTCTTGGGGGCATGGAGCCCTGCTCGGAGCTGCCTGTCAAGGCTCCCCGTGGAGGCGCTGAGTTTGTGGACCTGCCTGGCTTTCCTTTCAAGCCCCTTTTCCCCTGGGCTGGGCACATACATACCAAGTCCCTGGAGCTGCTGGGGCAAAAAGACCATCCTTGACCTGCCATCCACCTGGTGGGGGGACCCGGTGTCCAGGACCCTCTGGACCCCACACCCCACCATGTCCCTCTGGTCCTGGCTGGAATCGGACTCCCAGACCCAGCCCTCTTGCCCAGTTCCCCAAGTCTCCCATCTCCACCCAAGACTGACCCTCCTCCATGGGGTTGGGGGGGCCTGTGGGGTGAGCTTCCAGCAGGCCGATGGGGTCACTTCTGTTCTACTGCGGGAAGTACAGTGAAGCCCGGACGCTCCTGGTGCCAAGCACTCCCCCTCAGTCTGTGCCCAGCTGAGGGGGCCGGTGGGGATTGGGCATGTGGGGGAAGGTGGGCCGAGGGGCCCTGGGAGAGGACACGAGGTTCCTGGCCTGGAGGGTGATCGGGAGCCAGAGGCCAGGAAGCTCAGTGTGCCTTGGCTGGCTGGGGGCCTGATGGCCAGCATGTGCCCCAGTGGGGAAGCACCCACCTTGCTGGCAGGGTTTGCCCCACGGGATGGGAGACCACCAGAGACCCCTCAGCCGGACAGGTCCCTGCTGGGCTCACAGCAGCCATGTCACTGCTCCTTAGGGTTGTGGGGCTTCTCATGATCCTTGGGGAAAACTGAGGGAGACCAACGGGTTAGAGGGAGGCAAGCAAAGGGGAGCATCCAGAGGATGGAGTCCTGGTGCTGAGACAGGGCCCGCAAAGCTCAGCCATGGCCTCGGACCAGAGCCACAGGGTGGCCCAGCAGGGCACAGCAGTGACATTGTGTGTCACCCACTGGTTCCCAAACTGCTTTTCCAGACAGGCCCCGACAGCATCCTCACTGCAGCCCAGTGAGGTGGACGTAGTGACAGGGACAGCCCCTTTAACAGATGGGGAAACGGGTCATATGCCCTGCCCAAGGTCACACTGCTGGTGTCAGCTGATGGGCACGTCTTGACTGCTGAGTCCTCTCCAGCTCCAGGGGTCCATGCTACCCTCAGGTCAGCTCTCAGCAAGCTCTGTTAGGAAGCCATGCACACGGCCTAAACGCCGGCCCTTTCCTTGTCTGGGGGGCCCTGTGCTGGCAGTCGCCCTGGGGGTGAGCTGACTGTGATTGTGCTGAGGTGGAGCAGGGTACAGACTCAGCACAGTTGCCCGCTTGGCCTCAGTTTCCCTTGTGTTAAGAGAGGGGCGTGAGCATGGTGGTGAAGGCCCTTCCCGCGGTGGGGATGCAGCGATCCCGGAAACACCCCCTGGGGATGCAGCGATTCCAGAAGCCGCCGTGGAGCAGGTTGTTGTGGGTCTAGCTCCATCCATCCCCTGAGGGCCGGCTCCACCACACAGCAGGCATTCTTTGCCACAGCTCATTGGGATGACAGAAAGCAATCTTCAGATAAGCAGTTAATAGCAGGGAACTAAAGAGCTCGGATGGTTTACAGCTACACTTAAGCTTCCAGGCATCCACCTGTGTGCCCACGGGCAGAGGCCTCACAGTTCCCTGCCTCTGCAAGGGCCCTGGTTCTGCCATCCACAGCTTTGAGGCCCAGCCTTGAGTCCAGGGGTCACTGCTGGGTGACCTTGGAAAGTGATTAACCCTCTCTGGGCCTCAGGAGCATCATTGGCAGACCCTGGGGTGGGGCATGTGAGAGGTGTATCCCCCTGGGGTGGATCCGTGTGAGCAACTCTGCCCTCAGCCTGCAGGACCGCACAGTGGCTGCCTGAGCAGTGTGAGCCCAACGCTGAGTCCTCAGGGCCCAGGATGCCAGCAGGGGGCAGTGGGATGTGGGGAGGGGACCTGTGGGGACCAGCTCTGTACAGATTCGGGAAGGATTTGAAGCCAGCTGGACAGGTGGGCTTGTGACCAAGCTTCCCTGCCTAGGGTCTCAGAGGGGACGTTGGTCTTGGTGGCCCTGGGATTTCTGGGACCCCCAGGAAGGGACACGGGGCATCTGGTGCCACTGAGCAGCCCCAAGCCCCAGGCCTTTCTAACCAGTTCAGTGGACCCAGATTCGAGTTTCTGCCACCCATGGAGTGGCTTCTATGCTGACCAGATGCCCAGCACCCCGGGCCCAAGCGCCCCAGCTTGTGAGGTGTCCTGGATACAACATTTCTAAATGGCTTGAGCGCCCATTCCACAGATGTTGGGGAGCCCAGGGTCCTCCATATGCAAATACCTCTGGGGGTGGGTTCTCAGGGGCCTGGGTTTCTCCTCCAGCCCCCTTGGGTGGGCTGGCCCTTTCCTACCCCATGCTCCCCGTGCTGGGCAGCACCCCGATTCCTTCCCACCACAGGGGCCACTTACACAAGACTGGGGGACTCAGAGACTTTGCTGGAGGTTTGAGGGTGCCAGAGGGGCATGTCCCGTCCAGCTGCTTGTGCCCCTTCCCTGCCACCTTCTCTCTTTCCTCCCCCTGCTGGGCTCCTCACCTCTCCCCAGCACTGGCTTGAGAAACCCGCTTTCCCTCGATTTATTTAAAAGAGGAATTTCCCCTTCCCCCTGCTGGATCTAGCCTTTCCAGAGGCCGAGCACGTGTGTCCCCCGAGGCTGTACCCCGGGGCCACCTGCAGCAGGACTGGGCAGCCGGCAGAGCCTGAGAGTCCAGCCTCCCTTCCCCATCCCCAGGGCCTCTGGAGGAGCCAGGCTGCGAGGAGCTACTGGTTTTTGCAGGTGGAATCTCGCCATCTCCTGCCCCAGAAGCAGAAGGGGCCACGGTTGTTGAAATGGCGTTTTCCCCTGCCTGCTCCCCTTGCGAGGGGCCACAGGACACTTCCATCACCACCCTAGCCGCTGGAGGTTTGAGGGGGCTTCTGGAGCAACCGAGACCCTTTAGGCTTTGAAACCAGGCAGCCCTTCTGGACTAGTCACACAGCAGTTGACAGGCCAGCTGGTTCTTGGGAGCATTTTATAGCACGGTGCAGGCCGCCCAGCACGCTATTTACAATTCCTTCCTGGGCTTACTGGAGTTTCAGAGCAACGCGCAGGAAGCTCAACCCGCTCCCCCAAAGGAGTCCGTGGTCTGCATCCTTGCTTTTCACTGAGGGGACCGGCTTGGGAGGGCACATCGCTGAGCAGGACACGGCAGGCGAGTCCTCCACACCATGTCTCTGAGAGCGGCTGTCCTCTGCAGCCTGGATAAGTGCCAGGGCGGGGACTCCCACGTTCTCCCTTCTGGAAAGCTAGTTGTGGCCTGGCATTTCCTGCGGAGTCCTTACACTGAGCTGGACTCACTGCTGGCATCCTGGTGGGGGCCCTGTCCACTGCCCCCTCTTCCTGTGGTCTGGGGCTGACCGCAGGCTCTCATCCCGGTGGACGTTTTCACCTTCCTGACTGATCACCAGCCTTTGTCCCAATAGCATGTCGTTCAGGGGACATGTCGTGGCTCACTTTGGGGCCTCCTTCTCGTCAGCCTGGGTGGGGTTCTCACCGTTGCTTGTTCACAGCCCGCCCCACAGGTTCCACTGGCCATGGTCCCCCTTCTGCTGAAGGGGTGTGGCCGGCTCAGTTCACCTCTGTGTGCGCTGCTGTAGCAGACATAACGGGACCCCATGGATCCCCCGGCTGCCTCCTCCTCCCTGCCCTCCCTACCACCTCCTGCAGGGCTGGAGGTGCCCAGAGGGCTGCACCGGCACACCGTCCACCCCTGGATCCAGGTCCCTTTGAGCGAGCCCCAGGAGCCGGGCCGGTGTCCAGCATGAGCTCATCAGGTTGGAGGGGATGAGGCGGCGCCTGGCTCCCCCGACCTCAGCTGCTGCCCAGCATCCAGGGGCCTCTGGCAGCAGCTCAGGTTGATTCACTGGGTGGCAGGCAGCTCAGATCCCCAAGCCTCTGTCACAGGGTGCTGTTAAACCCCATCTCTCCTTGTCTATACTTTGCATTAAACAAACAAACAAAAAAAAACAAGAACCCTCCCACCTTCCTGCAGGACCAAACTGTTGCAGGGTCTGCTGCTGGGGACGTGGGTGGAGAGGTCTGAACGGGGCTATTTCCTCTCACCTAGGAGCCCGGCCATGGTGACTAATAATGAGGAACTTGCAAATCTGCTGAGCAAAGAAAGGGCCAGAACAGGACACCAGGATCTGGAAAACTCCCCATTGAGGGCAGATGCTGCCCTCTCGGTCGGGGGAACAGGGGGTGGCTGTTTCCTCCCTGAGGGGCGGCTCAGGAGACACAGCACTGGTTCCCGGGCCCTGAGCCAAGCGCATCGGTGCAGACGGGGCGTCCCCAGTGGCAAGGTGACATGTAAGGGGAGCTGGGGCTGCTTGTTGTCGGGCTGCGGCTGCGTGCCCGGGGAGCACACACTGAAGCTCTGTTTAGTGCGGTAAGCAGGCCCTGGGCCCCTCATCAGGGGGTGCAATTTACAACCCTGCCCAGCTTCCCACAGGCTTCTGGAAGCTCCACCCACTGGGAGGCAGGGATGTGGGGAGGCATTGTCACACAGAGGCTGACCAGGTGGGGAGAGCTGTTTCTGGAACCAGGGGGGCTGATGGCATCAGACGGTAACGTCAGCCCCGAGGTCAGGACGAGGACACGCCTGGCATCTTGTGGTCCCCAGAGGCCGCTGCCTGTTTTTACCCATCATGATGCTCCCTGTGTCAGCCTCCTGAGCCTGCCGGGCTTGGTGCAGGGACGCTCGCTCCAGGGGCTCCATGAGCAGGGGGCTCTGGGTCTGGCTGGGACTGGACCTGGGGCGCCCTCCAGGGGCAGGCAGGGGCACTATAAGAGGAGAACCACCACTGTTTCTATTTAAAATCTAGCTCCATGCTGCTGCCTTCACCCCCTCAGCTGGCACCCACCCACCTAGGGGAGGAGAATGTGGTACTCCAGGCAAGGGGTTGACGCAGCGCCCTCCCGGGTCACCCACTTCCGGTGGATTGTGACGTGTTAGAGCTTAGTGTGTCTGGCTAAGGGGATTCACAGATTATAGGATCTAGTTTTAAACAAAGTAATTCTCCAAAAGGATCAAGTGGCTTACAAAAGATTCCTGTAAAGAAACTGCAAATAATACCAATAATCCACACCCAGGTGAGGAACCACTGAAGTGGCAGCTCTGACACTCAGTCCTGATCTGTGCTCGTTGTCACCCATGGGACAGACCTGACAAGAAGTTAGTCTCAAATATAAAAAAACAAAACTAATCTGCGTGAAGTACTCCCACCCCATCAGTCAGTAATAACAGGAAATCCTACATGGTTAACAAGGCATTTAAAACCTAAGCTTTCAGAACAGGAAGACAAACCCTGCCATTTTTTCCCGGCGATGCTTAAGTTATGCGCTGTTCATTCATGTACCTTCTGATATTTCCCTAAGCAACAATAAATATTTGGAAAGCTCTCTTAAAGTTTCTCCCATGATTGCATAAGAGAAACACACCTACCACCAGGCAAACACTTCTTCTTTCTGCTGCAGTAAAAATGGCAGAAACAATGAACAGAATCATCTGTCGACAAACCGAGAGGCATTTCTTTGTCAGCAAATACTGTTGGGAGACGTAGAGAAAGCAGCGCCGTGGACTGGAAGGAAGTGTTGGAGCGAGTGCCCAGTGGGGGAGGTTTGCTGGACAGTTGGCTAGAGTACAGATGTTCCTGCACATCTCGGCTTAAGGTATTTGCTGGATTCTGTTTCAATGGTGAAATACACAAGCCACTTTGTGTGTGTGTGTGTGTGTGTGTGTGTGAGAGAGAGAGAGAGAGAGAGAGAGAGAGAGAGGGGCTCTAAAGGAAAGATATAGCAGAGAAGATATATTCCCACCAGTAAATGCTTTGTTTCATAAAAACAATGCCATGTGGGGAAAACAATGTAGATGCTCCCATCGATGGAACCCTTACTTGGGAAGCATCTTTTTTCTGGATGAGGAAAAGGCACAGAGATAGCAACACCTGCAAAGCTCACTCATTGGCCCATCCCCAGTCAAACCACTGCAGGAAAGAACTGGAAGCCTCGAGGGCACATAAAATGCTGTTGGAGCCGTCAGTGGTGTTAACCATAAAACCAAGATATCCTAATAGAGTAGAAGCTTTTTGATACTTGGTAATAAGATTGCGCAGAAGCATGAAAACTCTGCCGACCACACAGACGAGTCATCTTATGGAAAAGGATTTCAGGGCTGCCCTGAGTTCTCCTGCCCTCTTTCTTCTGAACTTCCCTCCTTCTTAAACACCAAGGTGCCGGCAGTCTTCAAGGTGACAAGAGCTGTCATTTGTAGGAACTCTGTAAAAAGCTTGAAAAGATAAATGTATTTTCCATGCATCAGCCCCGTCTAAGTAAAGATGTTAAAACGGATGTTTGACAATATTTCTGGACAGGTGATTTTGTGGCCAAAAATGTATCTGACCCATAGAACCCCTCATAACCTACAGATTTAAAAAACTTGGAAGCGGGGCTGGCTCCCTGGCGAGTGGTTAGGTTCCCACGCTCTGCTTTGATGGCCCAGGATTTCGCCGGTTGGGATCCTGGGGGTGGACGTGGCACCGCTCGTCAGGCCACGCTGAGACGGCATCCCACATGCCGCAACTAGAAGGACCCACAACTGAAATATACAACTATGTACCAGGGGGCTTTGGGGAGAAAAAGGAAAAATAAAATCTTAAAAAACAAAAAAAAACCTTGGAACGAAAAATTGTGTTTTTTAAAATTTAGGTATAATTTATATAGCATAAGATTCACAGTTTTGATGTGTACGATTAAGCGGTTTTTAGACCTTTCCAAGTTGTGCTACCATCATCACTAATTCTAGAATAATCTGTTTTAAAACCTATAGAGTTTTCCATGTAGCATTTCCTTGGGTTTCAAACCCATTTATGAAATGTGAACAAGCAGCAGCTTCCCATATGATGGAAGGGCAACCAGCCGGCAACAGGAAGAAAGAACTATAGTAGCTGGATTTTAACAAAAGCCTGTGCGTCACTGGTGGACGGAGCTAGCAATGAGGAGGAAGGGTCATCAAGCCCAGCTAAGGACGCCTTCTGCCGTCGGCTCCCATGGGTCTGTGACAGCCACTGAAATCCAGAATGAAATAAACGGCCCCGAGAGCCAGGCCTTCAAATTGTAACCTTCGAACAGTGTTCAATCAAGACTATAGTAAATAAGAAAGCACACTCAATCGTATTAATATTTCTAGTGAGAGCAAGGTGCTTTTTGGCACCTTTGTAATTGTGCAAATAGATCTGTAACTTTGTAAAAACTTATTAAAAAATATGATTGATTTCCCCTTCCTAGAATCCTTTTAAACGTCCCCTTTGGGTGGGTGAGAGACTCGGTAAGTGTAGCCATGTTGGAGTGGGGGCTCCAGAATGTTCCCGGATGCAGCTGTGGCATCTGCACCTCCCCTCTGGGTTCCCAGCTCCCACCTCTGCCCCCCTCCCTCCATCAAAGCAGAATAGACTCTTCTCCCCACAGTGGCCAGAGTGCTATTTTCCAAGAGTCAGGTCATGTCAGGCCCCTGCTCAAAGTCTCTGATCACATTCCACACTCTGGAACCATCCCAGCTCCTCCCCGATCTGCTCCCTGTCCCTCCTTATCCCTCAGGTTTTACCTCCTGTACCCCACCCAGCCCAACTCTGATGCAGCTACTGGCCTGGAATACCACATGCTGATTGCTGCCTCAGGGCCTTTGCATGGCTGTTCCTTCTGCACTGTCAAGCCCTCACTTCCTTCTGTCTTTGTTCAACTGTCTGCTCCTCAGGCGGCCCCTCCCTGACTGCCTGATCTGAATTCTCTGCCTCTTTCCCTCACTCACAGACACACTCTGTGCCCCCACACAGGAATGATTTTTCTTCTAGAACATATCACCACTGGTATTACATTGTAGAACAGTTTATTTGATTATTGCTTTGTCCCTTTCAGAGGAACAGAGCCTCTGGGAGGCTGGCGATCCCCTCAGCTCACAGATCTGAGCCCAGAGGGTTTTGGGGAGGGGGCCGCCTGCTCTGGGGCTGCCTGGCCTGTGCCCGCGGCTTCTCTGGATGCTCCTTGGATCTCCAGCCTGGAGTGGGCACACGGGGAAGGGACACCGGCCAGGGGGGCCACAGGAGTAGACGTGTGTGTGTGTGTGACCACCTCAGTAGCTGAGTGACTCGGGACAAGTCTCCTCCCCTTTCTGTGTCGCTGTCTCCTCTCTGTTTAAAGGTACCACCCGGCCCCTAGGAGGGGCAGTGGAGGGAGGGCTTGTGTCAAATGCCGGCCTCCCACCCCACCCCGCCTGAGCCCTCAACTCACCGCCCCCCGCACCCCCAGGGCATCCTGGCCAGAGCAGCCTCCTGGGCCAGCAAGGCACCCGCAGGGCGGGGTGCAGGAAGCCGCCCTCTCCGGCGATTCCAGGGGTCCGAGGTCTCGGATCCCAGGGTGCATCCGAAGATTTTCTGGGCCGCAGAGGTTGGGGCGGGCAATTGAGAGCAGCTGAGGGCCACGGATGCTGCAGGAAAGCCATCGCCTCGGCCTCCAGGGCACCAGGTCAATCGGGCCCTCGCGCGGCCGCTGGCTGACCAGGGCGCCGCTGTGCCACTTGAGGCTCCTTTACCGTCAGCAGGGAAAGGCCAGGCGGTAGGGCCCGGGTCGGAGCTCCAGGGTGGGGCCTGGAGATGGAGATTCGCCGGCCCGGGTGCAGGGAAACCCCGGGCGGAGTGAGCAGGAGACGCAGCGATGGGGTCCCGGGCCCTGGGGTGGGTGGGGCGGTCAGTGGGTGGGTGACAGTAGCAGCAGCAGCAGCAGCAGCAGCGCCCGGCCAGCAGCGGCAGGGACGGCGGCCCAGCGGCGGGCCCGGGGAGCGCGGCATCGGTGACCCCCGGGCTCGCGGCAGAGGTGGGGCCGGGATGCGTGCTCTCTGTGGGCCAGGAACTCACGCTGTCGGTGGAGGTGGCGGGGGGGGGGCGACAGGTCGCAGGCTGTATAGGGCTCGAGGCACGCGACGAAGGATATGACGTGCGCCACGAGGTCTGCTCCTGCACGCCGTGCACCAGGTGCGCCTGCGGGCCGCGCGCGAACACTGCCACCTCCTCGCCACTGTGGGTCTCCGACGACAGGGGCACGGCCGCCTGCTGCTTGTACGCGGGGTCCACTGGACGGAGGGTGGGGGCTCAGCGCAGGCAGGGTGGGCCGCCTCCTTCCTCCCTCCCACTGAGTTCGAGTTCCCACCGTGGTCCACCCCAGACTGCCGACCCGCTGTACTCACTGCTCTGGCTCTCGTTGACGTCAGGCCGGGAGCCCTGGCTGAGTGCAAAGCCTGGGCCATTGCCATACAGGATGGAGGTGTAGGCCTTGCCATCGGAGGCCTTGCTGGGGGCCAGCCCTGCAGGAGAGGGGCCCTGTGATAGCGCTCACCACGGCGTGTGCAGCGCCCCGTGTGTGCTAAGACCAGGTACTTCGTGCCAAGAACCCTACAAGGCAGTTGCTGTGATGACCCCATTGGCAGATGAGGAAACTGAGGCTCAGAGCAATTTGCACCATATAATTTAGGAAACAGCAACTGTCACCCTCCCTGGACCCACCTAAAATGGAGCTCCCACGCAGTGTGTAGCCACCAAAAGAGAAGATGTGAGAGTGGTCAGCGGTGACAAGGGTCAGTGTGTCCTCCTCACTTGTGAGCTGGCTGGCTTTGTCAATGGCATCATCGAACATGGTGGCCTCGGTCAGCGCCAGGTAAGCGGTTCCAGCATGGTGACCATGGTAGATGCGGCCCCCTAGGGAGGACACGTGGGAGGTAGGTGATGCCCAGCCTGCCTACCCCCCTCTGCTCAGGGAGGGGCTGCCACTCACTCACCCTCCACGAAGAGGTAGAAGCCACTGGGGTTCCTGCTCAGCACACGCAGGGCCGCCTCGGTCATCTCCGTCAGGGATGGGTCCAGGGTGAGGTCTCGATGGGCCTCATATTTCATGTCCTCTGGCTCAAAGAGGCCTGTGGGAAAGGGGATTTGGGTGACGGGCAGGCTGGAGAGTGGCAGGGTCCATGGCAGCCACGTGTCTGTGCAGGCTTGGCCATGTGAGGACCCGGGGGTGCAGGGCAGGCTGGTGGGGTGGGTAGGGTCATTACCCATGAGGTGTGTCACAGAGGGGTCCTGGGACGCCTGGATGAGCACCGTGCGGTTCCACACATACTGGGCACCCTGGGAGGGGCAGAACCAGACCTCAGCCCGTGGCCCTACGACCTGCAGCCCTGCCCTTGTCCCCGCTACCCCTGCACCCAAGAGCCCCCATCACCTGGTACTTGGCCAGCCACTCCTGCACCAGGTTCCGCTGGTCCACCCTGGTTCCGTTCTGGCTGGCATCATTCGGATACTCAGGGTCTGGGGTCCCCTTGGGAAACATGTACTTGCGGCCTCCGCCCAGGATCACCTGGGGCCAGAGGATTAGGGCAGGTGGGCTTGGGGCCTGGCTGGCCCTTGGCCCCCTCCTCAGACATCCCCTAGCTCCCCAACCAGGCCTGTGGGAATGGTCTGTCCCCTGCTATACATTCTAAATGGTCCACAAGCCCCTGGAGACCCTGCTGGGCCCCAGGGCTCAGCTGTTGGCTGCCTGCGACTGTGGCCAGTGTGGGCCCATCCCTTCTGCCCTGCCCCTCCCGCTTGCCATGTGTCGCACATCAATGTCCATGTTGGAGATGAGCTGCGTGGCGATGTCCTGACAGCCGTCGTTCAGCGCCTCGGCAGGCATGTCAGCGTCCGAGTACCAGCTGCGGTTCACCGTGTGCGCGTAGGTGCCGGCTGGCGACGCATGCTGTACCCTGGTGGTGGTCACCACCCCCACTGACTTCCCTGTGGGTGGCAGAGGTGAGGGTGGACCACTGAGGTCTCTGAGCCTTCCCTGGCCCCTGCCCCATATGCCGGCCCCAAACCCACCTGCTTTCTTGGCTCGATTCATCACGGAGGTGACCTCATTGCCACGCGTCGTGTTGCACTGGTTATAGCGGGCGGCCGCACTCACACCGATGGTCTGGTAGTTGGCCTTGACCCCGCACAGGTAGGCCGTGGCTGTGCCTGCGCTGTCCGGCACTTGTCTGTCCACGTTGTATGTCTGGGAACAGAGATGCCTTCAGCTCCAGTCTGGGGCAGACACCTGGATCGTGCCTCAGGACCTGGGGCCCATCCTCACTGTCCAAGCCCTTAACTCAGGCCCAACCCTCTGGGGCCTTCCCTCCTGCCTGGCTCCCTACTCACCCACCCCTCTGGAGGGAAGCTCCCTGAGGCCCCGGGCCCTTACCTTGGACAGAGCCAGGTAGGGGAAGTGGTCCATGGCCAGGGGCGTCTCGGGTCCCAGCTTGCCATCCATCTGCGCCTTCAGTATCCGAGTGGCTGTCACCGTGGGTACCCCCATCCCTGAAGGAGCACCTCGTGTCAGGCCTGAGTCCCCAAGGCTGACCTGTGTCCACACAGCTGCCTTGGGTGGCCTGGTTGTGGGGGTTACTTAGGAGGGACAGGCCTGGCACACTCACCGTCCCCCAAGAAGATAATGAGGTTCTTGGCGGCCATCTGGATGGCTGCAGCTTCTTAGCGGTGTCCAGGGCTTGGGCTGCCTGGCGGTTCCAGAAGGCCGGGTCCTCCTCCTCAACTGGCCAAGGAGAGAGTGGAGGCTGGGTCAGCCTTGCGGGGGAGCACCCTGAGTTTCGGGGGAGGCTGGGAGGGCCTGATTACCTGGGATGACCCCAAGGGAGAGCCGTAACCTCAGGCCCAGCAGCAGCAACAGCACCCAGGCTCCCTGCATGCCTGTGGGATGGCGGGAGGACAGCGAGGCTGGGAGTCGGGAGACACAGAACACCAGGGTACCAGCTGCACTACAAGCTGCCTGGGCTGAAAGCAGGGGAGGACTTCTCCCTGTCTGTAAAAGGCTCCCTGTCCCTCCCAGTGCCCCATGCAGCCACCCTGACCCCACCCCGCCTTGTGACTTTAAGCTATGCTGGCAGAAGGGAAGTGGTAGGGTGTGGCTGAGCGAGCCTCAGGGCAGGGGTCCTGAGAAAGGCAGGTCCACCCCTCACAGCAGAGTCCCCAGCTGTCTCCCCAGGGTAAAGTGGGGACTAGGGGGCACATGCCCTTGGGTGAGGAGCATTTGCAAAGTTCTGACGGCCACTCCCAACCCTCTGCTCCCGCAGTGTGGGTGACCCTCCGTCTCTTACCTGAGTTGTTCACTATTTCCTGAGAGCAGCAGTGGCCAGCCTGGACTCTGGGTGCTGAAGGAGCTGAGGTGGGAAGCACAGGGCCTGGGCTAGGGGCCTGAGTTTTGATGCCTGATGCTGCCTCGCCACCCAAGGGCATCTCGCCAGACTTGACCTGGGCAGGTGGGTCATGCACTGGGCTGGAGTGGGTGTCCAGGAACCTGGGCCCATAGTTTTTGTGCGTTGGAAATGGGTGTGGCTGGTGGCGACAACTGAATGTGGGCCTTGTCTTGTCTCCAATTATGGAGGGCTGGGCTGGACCAGCTTGCGTGTACATAGGCATGGGGCTGGGGGGAGTGTGCCTGTTTACAGGGCGTTGGCGTGGTGGGGCCCAGAGACCCGTACATGAGGTTGATCTCTGTTCCCTTGGACAGGTCGGTGGAATCCAGGGGTGAGTCTCTTCGTTCCATAGCATGCCCGCAACTGTAGCTCCTGATAAGGAGCTGAGAGGTTTCAGGCTGGGTTCCAAAGCATAAACTGTGTTTATCCATTTGTCTGGGTTCATTGGGTTCAAGAGATGAATGGCTCAACAAAGTGAGGCACATCTGTACAATGGAATATTATTCAGCCTTAAAAAGGAAGGAATTCTGACACATGCTACAACATGGATGAGCCATGAGGACGTGATGCTAAGTGAAATAAGCCAGTCCCCAAAACGCAAACACCGAGATTCTATCTATGTGAGGTATCTAAAGTGGTCACATGCATAGAAGTAGGGAGTCGAACGGTGGTTGCCAGGGCCGGGGAGGAGGGCACGTGGGGAGCTGTTGTTGAGTGGGTTTAGAGGTTTGGTTTTACCAGCTGAAAAAGTTTTGGAGATCTGTTGACGACAATGCGAACATACTCAGCGCTACTGTAATGAACTGGTAAAAATGGTTAAGATGCTCAATTTAACCTTGTGCTTTTGGCCACAATCTAAAATTCTTTTCAAAGAAAATTCTTCTTCCCAGCTTTGCCCCCTCCAGCAGACCACGGTAGCTCCATCTGTGCTCGGGCGTCCTCACCACCTGAGCCAAGGGTTTGGTCCCCCAAACCAGTGGGCCTGCATCGGCCACCAGCATCCCCAAGCCCAGCCTCACTCCTCACCATGCCATCCCCTCAGGCAGAGTGTTCCTGGGTCCTCCTCCCTCTATGGAAAACATATCCCCTCCAGGAATCAGTCCTGGCCTCTGTCAAACGCCCTCATAGCTCCCTCTACCCTCTGCATCCTCTTGCTATGCAGGGAAATTCTTGGCTAAAGGTCAGGGCAGACTAATTGCTGGGAAGGCGTTTAATTGATTAATTGATTCTTTTTACCAGGTCGTAGGTGAAAGGTCTGTTACTCTAAGTCAGTCCTCAGTCCAGTGACTTCCCAGCAACCCCTTCTAATTGGAGTTTTTGACATAACTGGAGATTCACAGGCAGTTGTAAGAAATCATACAGAGAGATCCCTCATAAACTTTGCCCAGTTTCCCCCAATGAAACAATCTCCAGATTTTCAGATTTCCCCAGTTTACACGCACTCATTGGCGAGTGTGTGTGTAGTTCTATACCACTTCATCACACGCGTGGGCTCACGTAACACCATCACAGTCAAGACACTGGACAGCTCCGACCCCACAGACACCTTCATAACCATCTCACCTTCCTCCCACCCCGCTCTGTCCCTAACACTTGATCTGTATTTCTACAATTCTGTCATTTCAAATAAGTTATATAAATGGGATCCTGCCATCTTTTGGGATTGGCTCTTTTTCACTCAGCATAATTCCCTGGAGAGTCATCCAAGCATGGGTGAGCAGTTGACGCCTTTGTATCTCTGAGGAGCATCTGGCGGGATGGGTGGACCACAGAGTGTTTACCCATCACCTGTCCTGGGGCATCTGGGCTGATCCAGTTTGGGCTATTATAAATAAAGGCTATGAAAAAAAAAAGAAAGAAAGAAAACTCCAAACTGTTTTGCAGAATGGCTGCGCCATTTTCCGTTCCCACCAGCGACGTATGACTCATTGCTTTTCTGCATTCTCCCCAGCATTTGCTATTGTCACTATTTTTAGTTTGACTGTTCTGATAGGTGTGTAGTGTGAAGCCCCTTTTAATGCTCTTCTTATGATGACGTTAATCAATCATGTGCTATGATCTGCCTCGGTTTCTTGTGAATTTTGTCACGTGCCTGAGCAGGATTGAGACCAAACACAGACCCCACATCACTTGCAGTAATCAAAGGATGTCTGTCCACATTCAAAGTCTGTGGCTACGACCCGGCTTTGCAAGGCCACCGGGGCAGCCTGCCTCCCTGATTTTTTTTTTTTGCCCTCTTTTCCCTGGTGCCACACTGGGCAGACTTCCTGGGATCAGGGTGTGCTGAGCCTCCTAAACCACTTGGGGTCCAGCATGCAGGTAGGCGGGCACTGGGTGAGCACTGAGTTGGAGAGGTCATCTCAGCCCGGCCCAGCCAGCACTTCTGATGACACGTCTCCCGTCTCTGGTCCTGCCTGCTCCTGTCATTCTGGGGCCAGGAGAGGAGGCTGGGCCACCTGTCCTTCCTCCCAGCCTCCTGAGTGAGGGGCCATCAAGAAAGCTGGTCACAGGGAGGTCAGCGCTGCTCACAGAGCAGTAGCTGCACCATGTCTTGGGCGAGGATGGCCCAGAAAGGGGTGCCCAGGAGAGCACAGCAGGGGCCTGGCCGCAAGGTCACAGGCTCACAGAAGGTGTCATGTGGAGGTCAGCCAGCGAGAGTTCTCAGGGGTCCCACAAAGGCACTGACAGCAGGAGGGGGAAGCCCCCTGCCTGTGTGAGGCTGGCAGCTGCGGGCCCAGGGACCCAGGCTCTTCACTTGCAAGGAGCAGATGGGCCCTGATGGAGAACATCTGGCAGGGCCTGTTGAGGCCCCCTCGGAAGGAACCAGAGGCAGCACAGGCCTCAGGGTGTCCATGGGGCCACAGAAGACAAATGTTTGCCGAGATATGTTGTGGGGCTCAGCGGAGTTGGAGGGCACATGTTGGGGCACACCTGGGGACCCCAGGGATTACACTATACCACGTCACTGGTTCTCACACCACTGGGAATCTTGACCCACACAAGGGTCAGCACTAGGTCGGCATCTGAGGTCAGGAGAGGTGGCAAAACCCAAAGGAAGGCCCCAGAAGGCAAATGTTGGTAGAGGGAGCCCATTATACTAGCCTTGGACACTGAGGCCTGGCATGAGGTGCAGAGGGCTGTGCTTCAGGGCGTTGAGGCTGAGCGTGAAGAGAGGGCAGGATTCTGGGCTGTGGAGTTCACCTCCAGGATGCTAATGGAGGGGTGCTGGTGGAGGAGGGGGAGCCCACAGAGGCAGGTCGCATAGTTGCTGGCAGAGAAGGTGATCGCTGTGGAAGAGGGATGTGGGACATGGTGTGGCACTTTCTGCACTCTGGCTCTCAGGATCTGCCCCTCCTTGGGCCCTGCTCTCCTTGCTGGCTCCCTCCCTACACTGGCCCTCAAAACACCCACTCCCCCAAATCCCTCTCCTGTAGCTGCTGTTTCTCAGCCCACCACTCTTGGATCTGCCACCGCCTGAGCTCCCTTTCCTCCTCCTGTGGGACAGCTTTTTCACACAGGATGACGTTGAAAAGGTGTTCCACGGAGGCAGAACAAAGCCGGTGGCGATATTACAGGCCCCCAGGATGGCAAAGGCCAAAAAGCCCGAGCACGATATGCACCGGAGAGGAGGCAGAGGAACTGGAGCTGCACACACGAGCGTTCTCCAGTGACACTAAGATGTGCCTCTCGGATGACGTAGCGATTCTCCTCGTGGGTAAATATCGTGGAGGATCCGTGGTCCCAGATGTATGTGGCAACACTTAAAGCAGCACCGGTTCAACAGCAAAAAGTCAGAAACAGCCCAAGTGGTTATCGGGGGGATGAAAGGATACACGTTGGGTGTTTTCATAAATGGTATAGCCTATATAGCAACAGAAATGCTGAGGGTATTTGTTACATGCATCAGATTAACTGAATCTCACAAGCAATGCTGAGGGAAAGATGCTAATCATAGAAGAATGCAGACAGCAGAGCCCGTCTTGCATTGACATGAAGTTCAAAGACAGGCAACACTAAACCGTATTGCAGATAAAACTTGGATGAGAAAAGATTTGCAAAGAATTCAGTGGTTCCCTTTGGTGGGGAAGGAAGGGCTGGGTTGTGAAGGCAAAGGGTATGTGGGGTGGGGTGGGGGGACCCTGGCCACCTTCTATTTCTTGATTTGGGTGGTGGTGAATTCAGTGTTCAAAACCATAATTATTCTCTAAAAAATACCTTCATGTTTCATGCATTCTTCTGAATGTTTGCTATATGGAAGGAAGGAAGGAAGGAAGGAAGCATCTTGGAATTTGATGAAGATTAGGTGCTCCTGTTGCTCCTGTTTCCCATTTTCGCTTTAACCAGCATTTTCCAAAGTGTGGGATACACAGATTTCCAAAGTGTGGTCCTCCAGATTGTTCTAGGTGGCATGGGGGATGTTTGCGCTGGTATGCAGGCAAGACACGGAGTCGCATTGAACTTCAAAATGAGAAAGTTATTACCTTTTCAACTCCCCCCGACCTTTGTGATAATGTCAAGGAGAGACTCTCCGTTGGCTCTGCGATGTCTGTAACAGCACCCCAGCTCTGTCACCTGCCTTCTGAGACAGACGAAGCAGGCTTGACACCTAGAGTCCCGGCAGGCACAGGCTCCAAGGAGAATTTAATCATATTGCTTTTTTCGCTTGTTCGAAATCTAGAGATGCCTTCTATTTATGGCAAGACATGGTGGTCTTCCATTTCTGGTAGTTAGAAGCTTCCTTTTCGAATAAACTCGAGGAAAAACAGAGCTCATTTAAAGAACAATGTTAAGTAAATGATCTGAATCAGTGATGGTGCAGGCAGCTCGTGGCTATGGCTCGCCCTCGTCAAAGTGATGCAGGAAGAGTGTGAGCAACACTGATCTGAAACAGTCAACAGACCTGGACTGCACTGCAGTCTCCACCGCTTCCTGGGTGTGCTTCGGCACTCACCTCTCCAAGCCTTAATTCCCTCATCCGGGAAATGGGAAAATTAACAGTCCCTGTGTCACAGGGCTGTCGCGGGGACTTCATTAGCACAGGGCCCGGTGGCAGAGGCAGTTCTGGAGGGGGAGGACAGCAGGGTTGGGGGGGGGGAGGAGGCGAAGCCCTAACCTTTGGAAAGGGCAGGTCTGGAACACTGGCGAGGGGGTCGCAGCCTGAGTGTCTGAAAGCCAGACAACCGGCCAGATGCTCAACCAAGTGGCTCGTTCCCCGAAAGCAAATGTTAAAACTTGCTGATTAGGGGCTGTGCAGGCAGAGCCTCCCTCGGGCCAGTTCCACCTCCCAGAGAGCAACATCCAGCCACCCCCCTTCCACAAAGCACTAGGCTCAGGTACCTGGCTGGGGACAGGAAAGGGGACCTTCCCACCAAGGAGGGGATACCTCAGGCCCCCTTCCAAGGAGTTCCTGGGAGGACTCTCAACAGCGCAGAGCCCCGTCTGCAGCACTGAGCCTGGGGGCTCAGCCTGCCTGAGACAGGGGGTGCAGGGGTAGAAGGGACACTCGGCCAGGCAGGTGCTGAGCTCCCGGCAGAGTTGGCAGAGGCCCGGCCGCCCCTCTGCCCAGCAGCGGTGGCGGCAGGGGCAGGGGCAGGGATGGGCTGGCAGGCGGCTTTCCAGCAAGTCACAGATCAAAGTCCTTCTTCCGAGGGTGACGTATGAAGGACAACTCCGTGGCTGAAAGGTGGTTTGGGCATCGATACAGAACCTGCGGAAATGAAAGCCTGGGAGAGTCGAGGACTCCTGGAACCGTCCTCAGGAATTTAACTTTGATCTTATGTCACAACAGCCAGGAGGACGATTTTATTGCAATAGCACCTAGGTTAGTTTGAAAACCTATTATGGTGAAATATGCTAAGGAGAGTTTCTGTTTCACATTCTATTTTGAACTGCAGTTTCTGTTGCTTTTTCAATTTTTGGCTAACTGCTTTCCAGAACTGAGCAGTGTACGATTTATGAACATCAGAGAACACATTGTGTGTGTTCACGAACCTGGTTGAGTAAAACGACTTTAATTAAAATAAATGATTTAAATAAATTTCCCCTCTAAAGTGGCTCTTTATATACTGAAAAGAAAAAAAAAACCACCCCAAACTATTACAAACCCCTAAGAAGACAGAGAAAGTTCAGAGAGGTTATCTTACCATGAGGTTTTAAATTTGTAACCTGGAGGGGAGCAGAATTTGCTACCCTAAATCGCGTCTTTTTGGCTTATTTTTAAGAATAAAAGACTCAGGAAGAAACTGACCTTCCCCCTAACTGTCTAAGAGAATTTCAGATAGAAGGCCTGTGCCAGGCAGCAGCTATTGCCAGAGATAACTTAGCATAATGTGAACTAGGTGTGGTGGGCAGGGAGGAACCTGGCAAAGCCCTTTTGATCAGAGTCCTCTCCTTGTCCTGTTGTCCCGTTGGCAAACATTTGTTTACTATCATTTTCATTTCCATCTCCATGGGAGTTGGTACCTCCCCTTTGAAGTCCCAAGAACTACCCCCGTCATCTTTTCTCTTTAGCTGAAGATGGTAGTTAAGGTGGTGGCTTCAGCCATTTTGGCGAATTACTCAGTTTTCCTGGGTCTCTCCCATGTATACATTGTTATAAACTGTCCGATTTTCTACTGCTCTTCTGTCTCATGTGAATTTAATTCTTAAACTAGGCAAAACAACCCAGAAGGATAGAGAAAAGTTTCTTGCTCCTCTACAAACCTAAGTCAGTTATGTGCAAATTCAAACTCATCATTCCAAGTGCTGAATATACCCTCCCTGCACCTCCAGAACCTTATTATTGTGAAAGGCATCCTCCTCCCCCTCCAATGCACCAGGGTTCAAATCATTACTCAGCTTCAGTACTCTCCCCGCTCCCAACTCCAATGACCCTGAAGTCTGTGACTCCAGCCCCTGAATGCCTCTGTGGTCCAGGCCCAGCAAGGGCCCGAGGCACAGCCCTCCTGCACAGCCGCCACAGCTGGAGGCAGCCTCATCTGCAGTCCGGCCCTTCCCCAGGTCGGGCGGCTGCTTCCTGGCTGGCCAGCTGCCCAGGGAGTAAGCCCTCAGCCTGGACTCCAGGCCATGGCCCAGACACAGAAGAAACACGGCCCCTGGGGGCTCCACTGAAGCACCAGGACTTGTCACCCTGAAACTGCTACCGAGTCTGTAAGGAGAAGACCGCAGGCGGCATTTTAACAGAGGGCGAGTATCAGGGTGCCCGTCAGCAGGAATTTTCTGTTTCTGGAGTAACGGACTCTTTAATACGCCTGCTGCTGAATGTACAAGCTGCCTTTTAAACCAACTGTAGATCCGTTCCTCCTAAGGGAAAAGATTTTTGGGGGTTCTAACTTCGGTTTTTCTT
Source organism: Equus caballus (assembly GCF_041296265.1). NCBI lineage: Eukaryota > Metazoa > Chordata > Mammalia > Perissodactyla > Equidae > Equus > Equus caballus. The sequence continues at coordinate 19,566,560 of NC_091689.1, read as the reverse complement.
TTTGTCCAACTTGTACATGAATGTAGTTTAAAGTAGCACATAGATCCACGAGGTTTGTCACAGCAAAACAAAACCAGCAGTTTCTTCTCTCCCTCTCTGCCTTTGCGCATCTCAGAGGCAACCACTTTCCCCTCCCTTGGCGTTTTATTTTGATAGTTACCAGTTTCTAAGTTACATACTTCTTCCTTTGTCAACTATAAACTCTATCTATTGATCTGTTCTATCGATGATCTGTTCTTGGGATCTATGTGTGTAACGAACCATCCCCAAACAACCTTAAACAATTGTTCATTTGGTCCAAACTGCCATTTGGGCAGGGCTGGACGGGGACAGCTTGTGTCTGCTCTGTGTGGCCTCAGCTGGGGTGGCTGGACGGGAGCCGAGGGACCCCCTTCCAGGATGGCTCGGGCACACGGATGACAAGCTGGGTCCTCTCCATGGGGCTCCTCCATGGCGTCACTGAGCTTCCTCACCACATGGCAGCTGGACTCCAAGAGACAGGAAGGAGCTGCCAGTTTCTTAGGGCCAGGCCTGGACACTGGCTCAGTGTCACTTCTGCCACGTTTCTGCCTATTAGCAGCCACAGAGGCTTGTCCAGATTCAAGGGGAGGGCACGGACTCCATTTCTATTAATTATCAGCTTCACTGAGGTATAACTGACAAATAGGAATTGTTGGTCTTGAAGGTGTTGATATACGTATACACTGTGAAATGATCACCACCATCAAGGAACACAGCCACCACCTCATGGTTACTATCTTCTTTTTGTGGTGAGAACGCTTAAGATCTACCCGCTTAGCAAATTTCAAGTATACAACACAGTATCAACCACAGCCCCCAGGCTGCATGTCGGACCCCCAGAACTCACTCAGCTCCTAAGTGAAACTTCATACTTTCACCATCTCCCCATTCTTTCTCCCCTGCTCAACCCCTGGAAACCACCATTCTACGCTCTTTGATTTTAGATTCCACAAAGTGAGAACACGCAGCATTTGTCTTTCTGAGCCTGGCTTATTTCACTTACCGTAGTGTCCTCCAGGTCCCTCCATGTCACAAATGGCAGGATTTCCTTCTTCCATTCTATCCATGCACCACATCTTCTCCATCCATTCATGTGCTGACGGACACTTCGGGTGTTTCCACGTCTCTGCTGTTGTGAAGGCAGCTGCTTCCCACCCCTTGCTGAGCATCGACACTCTCCTGACCCCACTGCACGACTCGGCCTCATTCTCTGACCTCCATTCTCTGACCCCATCCTTTCCACACCCACTCCCCCAGGGCTGTCCTCACTGCTCCTCTGTCGGGAGCCCATGCTTGTCTGTGACTTCAGTACCCAGCTGTGTCAGGTCTGTCTGGACACCTGGCATCTGCTCCTTCTCTCAGGCTTTCTTCTCACCTGGATTCACAGCCCCTCCCACCTGGCCTCCAGCCTCCTGCCTGGTGGCCCATCACTGCTCTGGAGTCAGAGCAGCTGCAGGGGGCAACTGGGGCTGTCTCCCCCGCGGCCTCATCTTTCTGAGACCTGCTCCCCAGCTTCTTGCCCATCCCTCCCAAGCACACAGGTCCCCAGGAGACCCTTCTGCACCATGACATCGCTCTCCTGGGGCTGCAGGTGGGCACCAGCTCCATTCTCTACTGGCTAGAACTGGGAAGGAGTGTCACACTCTCTCCAGCAGGGCAGGTTGCAAGATACAGAAATTCACGTTTCCAGAGCCGTCTACACCAGGAGGAGAGGAAGCAGCAGAACAGAAGGGAGACAGAGAGCCATGCAGGCACTGGATTTCTGGGCCCCAGGTGACCTGGAGGAGCCCCCGTGCTCTGGACTTTTCTGCTAGTTCACATACGACCCGGGAGCCTTCCAATCAATTCCCTTCCTCCTAAAGCCACTTCACGTGGGGCTTCTTTCCATTGCAGTGAAGAGACAGGAATCTTCCTGAAGCCTCAGGACCCCACCCCCTGGGCTCGTCCTTCTCATCTTCCTGACCTCAGACGGTCAGTCCTCTGAGTCCCCCCAGGCTTTAAACTGGGGCTGTGTCCCCAGGACACCCCGCCCGACGCTGGCTCTGCCGCATTTCACCCCTCCTGTCACACCCACACCCACTCCTTCGGCAAATCCTGTCAGCCTGACCTTCACTACTGCCCCCGACTGGACTACCTCTCACCACCCCTGCAGCTCCTGCCCACTCTGCCCTCCACCCCGGCCCTTGGCCCTTGGCCCCAGCTGGCATGGGAGCCCCGACGTCTACTCTCAGCACGCAGCCCAGGGACGCTGGCAGGTCCCCTCTTCTGCTCAAACCCTTCCAGGAAAGTCCTCAGCGTTACCAGACAGGCCAAGCTGAGCCTGGCGCCTCAGCCCCCGTGGATCTCCTTCTAGCTCCTTCCACCCCAACGCTCTGCCCTCCAGTTCCCTCCAATGACCAAGCACAGCCCTGCCTTGGGGCCTGACCAGGAAACAGCCACCAGGCTGCTCCCTGAGGCCTCTGTGCACATGAGGCACTCACTGTTGTTGAATAAATGAGAGGGAGACCAGAGGTGGTATCATGTCTCGGCCCTGATAAAAGCCTCGTGGCTCTGCCCTGCCCTAGGATGGACTGCCAACTCCCCGGCTGGCACGCAGGTGCCGTGGTCACCCACCCCGTCCTACCAATAGCGTCACCTTGGACGTCCTCTCTGACCCAGTGGCCTCAGACGTCCACAGCCGTGTCAGGGACCTTCAATCCTCAGGCCTTCACCCATGGGGGCTGCTGCCTGCACCTTCTTCTGGGTGCTATCCCTTCTTGACTGCGAATACACTCTCCAGCCTCTGCACTTTGCTAGGGGGGTGCCTACGCCCTGGAGCTGACTGGGCACAGACTTGCTGTCACCTGCGCAGAGACCTGCCTCTTTTCTGGGTGCAGTTTCCAGGTCTGTTAAGTGGGGTGGGCCGGGCAGGGGCTGCTGTGGCCCCATCGCTCTAGGGACATCAACGGGAGGCCAGCCTCTGCCTCCCAAGCAGGCTCAGGCAGCAAAGATCTTCCCTGCTGACTTCACCAGCTACGCTTCACCAGTGGGGTTGGGTGGGTGCTGGGGCAGTAAGGAGGGGTGTCTGGCCTGGGTCCATGCTGCCCGAGAGGGAGGCCCTGCCCTCTGACCCACCGCCTCCCTGAGGGCACCACTCCATGGGGGCTCTGATCTGCCCTGAGCTCCCAGGCTCTGTATTTAATTGTTCTTTGAGGAAAATTCTTTGTGATCAGGTCACATGAGCTCGTCAATACCAACACCCCAGGAAACGATGTGGTAGGAGCTTGGGCACCATGGTTCTCACCCTAGTTTCCGGCAGCTCTCGGCGAAACCTGCCTCTGGCTGCCCAGTTTGGCAGGGAAGCTGGAGCAAAGGCTGAGGTCAGGCCATGGGGATCTCGAGAGCACCACTTGGTGGCGCGCCGTCTCTGTCCCTGGGTCCCCGAGGATGATGAGATCAGTGGGTGCTCAGGATGACGCTGGGCCAGGCCAGGGCCACCAGGAGCCCATTTTCCCCTCCCTGGTTGGGAAGGCGCATCTGAGGGCCCTCTTCTCCGCTGGCTGGCCCAGCCCTCACTCTGTCCCCGTGCTCCCTTGGGGCTGCCAGGGCACAGGATTGGGACTAGAGGTGCTGAGGCACTAGCTCCCACCAAGGGGTATGGACAGGGCCACTCAGCTTTGGCCTAGGAACTGGGGAGGGGGTGCCACAGGTCCCACACTCTCCCTCCTGAGGCCACATGGGGCTGGCGGCCAGAGAGGAAGTGGTGTGGGTGGGGATGGACACAGCCGCCTGTCGCGGGGTGATGGGTGAGCAGGCTGTCTTGCATACTAATCACATTTCTAATCAGCCAGAATGAGGCGCTGTCATCAATCTGCCAGGCAGCCAGCTCTGTGAATCATCCTGGAACTGGCAGGAAGGTTCTGGAGAGTGGTGACCCCAGCTCACCTGTGAGGGGTGAAGTCTGAGGCCGGTCCCTGGTCCTGGATCCAAGGCGCCCCCTGCCACCCCGGCCTCCCCGCGGTGCCCCACACACCAGGCAGCGCTTCGCACTTGATTTTATTCCATGACACTGATTCGCTGAAAACCCCTGGCTTCCTGGGCAGGGGAAGGCAGTGGTGGCCTGGCAGAAGTGGGGCTGGCCTCCCAGGAGCACTGGCCAGGCCCCAGCCTTCCGTCCAGCCCCACCCGCTCCCATCCAGTTCGTTAAAAACTGAGCAGCAAAAATGAAGTAAAAGGAAAAAATAAAAACAAAACCCTGAGTTGTTAAAAACCGAATTAAAAATCCCCTTTGGTGTGCAAAGGTCTTATTCCTAAAAGCCAGTGGGGGAGGTTGGTACGTCGCTGGGTGGGGTGTGGCCAGGCTCGCAGCCTCAGTCCTCCTGCTGGTCGTGGTCACACTCCTCCTCGTCCTGCAGGCCCAGGAGGCCCTCGGTGCCCGGCCGCTTCAGGATGGCGCTGTACTTGAGGGCCGCGTCCTCCGCCTGCAGCACTACCTCCACCAGGCTGAAGATGGTGATGACCTGGGGCGGGGCAGGGCCGGGCAGGGTGACACGGGCACGTGATGAGAGGCCAGCCCAGGGGGACAGGGGGGAGGGGCGTGCGGTCAAAGGCCAGCTCTGCCACTGTCCATCCAGCTGAGCCCCTGGGACCACTTCCTCTGCCGCTCCAGGCCTCCGTCTGAGAGCTGAGCCTGCACAGGGACTGAGGCCATGGAGTAGGATCCAGTGTGGCAGTTCAGAACTCAGGGTGGGCCAGCTTTTCTAGAACACCCCTGTGTTCCTGTCCATCCCCGTGCTCTTGGTGACCCTTTCTCCTGCCTCCTGGGGTGCACTTCCCTGGAAGTTTCATATATTACAAGTTGAGCTGGTATTTTGTTCCACTATTTCATTGAATTAATCTTTAGTCTTCAACATTGCTCAGTGCAGTTAACAGTCGTGTGTCATTGCAGGAGGCAGTGACGTAGGTGGGCTCCCTGAATGAGGTCTACAGTGCAAGCAATCAGGCATTTAATAAGAGGCATGTCTATGGAAATGAAGAAAGACAATAATTAATAGTTGGAGCAAATTATAAACCAGTTTCTGACCCTAGGGGGCAGTCAGGAAGATCTTTAGATGTCACAGTCGAAGCATCTTTTTCAGGTTGAAACATCTCTGATGATGTCACTGGGTGCTCAGGGAAACTTTCTGAGTGGCTTATACAGCAACAGACAAAGATGGTTGTTTAAAAACAGACTGTTGTGGTGATCTCTCTTGAGTTTATATCACGTTGTTCAGCTTTAGTTTGCAGGGCTTCAGGGAAAGAGTGCAGCTTTAGTTCTTAAAGATTCCAAGTCAAACGTGGGAAAAAAATTGGAAATGTTAGTTTGGAGAGTTGTAGCCAAATATTTGAGCAAATTAGAAGAATTAGGATCCATCTAGTTTTTAGGTAAATAACAAAACTTTAAGGAAAATTAACAACACTGGAACCTAACATTCACAAGTGTACATTATACTTTGTATTGAAGCATAATTTTTCTCCCTAAAATCACCCTTATTTTATCAATGATAGTCAATTAAGACAAATTTGTTTGCAAAATGAATCTAGTTTCAATGGATTTGGCTTAGTTATTTACGTAAGTACAGCAACAACACAGCAGTTGGTCATATAAGCTTTCTTATTTTTGTTTTTATTTTTTTGCTGAGGAAGCTTAACCCTGAGCTAATATCTGTTGTCAATCTTCCTCTTTTTCTGCTTGAGGAAGATTATCCCTGAGCTAACATCTGTGCCAATCTTCCTCTGCTTCATATGTGAGGTGCTGCCACAGCATGGCTGACAAGTGGTGTAGGTCTGCACTTGGGATCTGAAGCTATGAACATGGGCTGCTGAAGTGGAGCATGCCAAACTTAACCACTGTACCGTGGGGCTGGCCCCTATAAGCTCTTTTAAATTTACTTTGCTGGAGCTTTTCATAAGGAATCTCAAAATTGAACTTTCAATAGCTTCTTGAGGCTAAGGAGCCAAGCCAAATATTTTGCCTGCAACACTAATAGATTTGGGTGAATTTGTCTCTTTTTGAGGCTCCTGACATATCCTGAGTTTCTTGCACCTGCCAGCAAGTGACCTTCTTTACTCACCTGGTTAGACTGTCAGGAACCCTGTAAGTATGTACCAGGCTGGTTTTCCAAGGGATTTTATTGGCTTCATAGAGTCAATCTTAATTCCTTATAGCCTTTTAGTCATATCTGAATTTATGCATGTCTCTCTCAAACATGACATTCCAGTCAATTCCAGACTTGGTAATATAACCAAAGTTTCCAATTGTGTCCTGTTACAGGGAGAACAGATTCTTATTGAACTTATGCAAATAAATAGACTGTCATGAAAATAAGAATACTCACTGAGACTTTCTGAATTCTAGAGGGATCAGGTAGGGAGAAAAAGTAATTTTTTCAATTCTGTTTACAAAGGTAAAATTTACCAAATTGCTGTAAGTCACAGATAGCTTAAGAGAAAAGAAAAAAAATGGTTTCCTTAAATCCGGAAAAACAAGAGATTAAAAAAAGTCATGTTTCAGACAAAAAGACACAAAATTATCATCCTCCTCCTCAGTTCTTGCAGCCCCATGTAGTTAGTACTTGTTCTGCTTGAATCCAGTTTTTCCATTAGTTCTCCCAACTGTGTCTGATGATTGAGGGTGATTGATAGAGACAGTGATAATTCCAAGAAGTCTGTAAGGTTTCCATTAAGTCTTGTACGATTGGCAGTGAAGGAGATGCCTCAAACACTGGAGATTGTGGAAGGTATACCTCAAGTGGGAAAGATATTTTCTAACAGTTTCCTTTGCCACTGTGAGGGCATCAGCTTTGTGGCAAGGGAAGGCTTCAACTCATTCAGAAAATATACATATGATAACAAGAACATATTAATAAGTCATGCTAATTGGCAGTTGAAACAAGTCCAGTTGCAGGTGCTCAAAGGACCCAGAGGGAGGAGTTCTGAGGCCTCTGGGGACAGAAATAGTTTTTTCTATAGTGGTTGAAGGAATATAAAACTGAAAAATGTGCTTTTCCGGTGAGCTGGGAAGAACCAAGTGGCCATCTTGGGCTTTCCATAGTCCTGATTGTTTGTTTATTTTACGGCCATTGTTTTCCCATCTTAATTTCTCTCATTCAGAAACAGACTGTTGCCACGTTACAAGAACATCAGGATGCCAAAAGTTTGTCAATGAGAGGTCAATTTTTTTTTTTTTTTTTTTTGCAGAAGCAGAATGGACTTCATCCACATGTGTCATAATCTTTATAGAGTCTGTCACTGCTGCCTTTGCATGAAAGTCAGCTAGGGCACTTTCTTGATATTTAGTGTGAACCTCAATTGTGATGACAGACGTCATTTTATGCCAGGACATATTAGACTTCCAGGACCTTCACATAATTTCTGAAACTCTTATAATATATACTTATGTGGATACAACACAAAGAAGACTTAACATAGGGCCAACCTCATGGCCAAGTGGTTTAGCTCATGCTCTCTGCTTCAGTGGCCCAGGGTTTCATTGGTTCGGATCCCTGGGTGTGGACCTAGCACTGCTCATCAGGCCATGCTGAGGTAGCATCCCACATAGCACAACCAGAAGGACCTACAACTAGAATATACATTATGTACTGGGGGGCTTTAGGGAGAAGAAAAGTAATAATGTGGATGCATCATTTAAAAAAAAGAAGGACATCAGCATCATGGTGGAGTGAACTTGCCCAGGACTCTCTCCCTTCCAACATACAATGAAAAGGGGCATCCATACTCCAATAGAGGACATCCTAACACAATACAAAAATGGAGAGCCATACAGTCACATGATGGAGGGCAGAGAGGCTGGACCCCCCACCCCCCGGAGGAGCTGGAATGGGGTAAGAGAGAACTTTGCTCCCTCCCCTAAAGACTGCGATGGTGACTATGGGAGAATCCATGAGGGAAGGAGTGGGGGAGGGGAGTGCTCATTTGCAGGAACAAGGATTCCCTGGGGCCCTTGCAGCCTATAGGAAGCACTCTAATGGAGTGAAAGCTTTCGCTGGGGTTGTGGGGGGAGTGACCTCATCAAGCCACACCCAAGGAGACCAGATAGTGAGGGCAAGAAAGCCTGGAGAGCATTCAGGAGAAAGCGGCCCTTCCCCCACCTGCCCTGGCCACTCCAATGCCTGGGGTCTCCAGCGAAGGCAGAGGGCTCTGTATACACAGCTCTCAACCCCCGCCCAGTGGCAATAAGTGGTAACTGCAACAAAATAATAGAATGCAAAAACCCGACCCACCTCCTCTAACAAAATCAGACACTACATCAAATCTCCAGACTGGAGAGAAAATGACAAACACCCAGAATTCAGTCCCAAGGACACAGAAATATGTAAGCTAAATGACAATGAATTCAAAATAGCTATCATAAAAAAACTCAATGAGGTAAAAGAGAATGTAGAGAAACAATTCAACGACTTCAGGAACTACTTCACAAAAGAGATTGAAACTATAAAGAAGAATCAATCAGAAATATTAGAGATGAAAGACACAACGGAAGAGATAAAACAAAATACTGATTCTCTGAATGCTCGAGTGGACATCATAGAGGAGCATATCAGCATAATCGAAGATAGACATGCTGAAATGCTCCAGTCAGAGGAGGAGAGAGAACTAAGACTAAAAAGAAATGAAGAAAGTTTCCAAGAAATATCCAACTCAATGAGGAAATGCAACATAAGAATTATAGACATTCAAGAAGGAGAAGAGGGGCTGGCTCCGTGGCTGAGTGGTTAAGTTCGTGCGCTCTGCTGCAATTCGGATCCTGGGCACGGACATGGCACCACTCATCAGGTCACGTTGCGGTGGCGTCCCACATCCTACAACTAGAAGGACCTGCAACTAAGATATACAGCTATGTACAGGTGGGGTTTGGGGAGATGAAGCAGGAAAAAAAAAAAACAAAAAAAAAGGAAAAAAAAGATTGGCAACAGTTGTTAGCCCAGGTGCCAATCTTTAAAAAAAAAAAAAAAAAAAAGAAGGAGAAGAGAAGGAGAATGGAGCAGAAAGCATGTTCAAAGAAATAATAGCAGAGAACTTCCCAAACCAAGGGAAAGAGATGGATATCCATGTGGAAGAGGCTTCCAGATCTCCTAGACTGTCAATGTAAAAAGACCTACTGCAAGGAATATAGTAGTAAAACTGGCAAAAGTGAATAATAAAGAAAGATTACTAAGGGCATCAAGGCAAAAGAAAATAACCTACAAAGGAACCCCTATCAGGCTTTCAGTGGATTTCTCTGCAGAAAACTTAAAGTTAGGAGAGAATGGAATGACATATTCAAATCTTTAAAAGACAAAAATCTTCAGCCAAGAATACTCTATCCAACAAAAATATCCTTCAGATATGAGGGAGAAATTAAATCTTTCCCAGACAAACAAAAGCTAAGGGACTTCATAGCCACGAGACCCCCCCCCCCCACATACACACACACATAAAACCCCTTACCTGAAAAAAGAGGAGAAAAGGGTCCCAAAACACATAGTAAGGCCATAAATAGGTAGACAGAATCAGAATAGGATAGCAAATATTCAACTATAGCATTAAGCTAAAGGTAGGAAAACACCAAAACCAAAGAAAATTCTGTCATTTTAACCACAAACACACAACACAAGATAGAATAAGATATGAGAAAAACAACTTAGGAAGGAAGGAGGAAAGGGACTGAATCCGTTTAGACTAAAAAAATGACACCATCAGAAAATCGACTGTCTTATACATGAGATTCTGAATAGAAATCTCAGGGCACCCACTAAACAAAAAAGCAGAACGGAGACACAAAGAATAAGTAAGGAGAAAACAAAGAAACACATCATAAAAAACTACATAATTCAATGGATAGACCAAAACACAAAGGATGAGAAACAAAGGAAATGCAGGGAAACTGGCAAACAAGTGATAAAATGACAGCATTAAGCCCTCATACATCAATAATAACCCTAAACACAAATGGATTGAATTCTCAGAAAAAAAAAAGACACAGAGTGGCTAGATGGATTAAAGCACAAGACCCAACAATATGCTGCCTCCAGGAAACACATCTCAGCTCCAATGACAAACACAGTGTCAGAGTGAAGGGGTGGAAGATGATACTCCAAGCCAATAGCAAACAAAAGAAAGCAGGTGTTGCAATACTTATATCACACAAAGTAGACTTCAAGATAAGACAGGTAAAGAGAGACAAAGAAGGGAAGTATATAATGATCAAAGGGACACTTCAGCATGAAGAAATGATGTTTATAAATATATCTGCACCCAACACAGGATCACCAAAGTTCGTAAAGCATCTATCAACAAACCTAAAACAAGATATCAATAATAACACAATAATACTAGGGGACCTCAACACTCCACTCATATCAATGGATAGATCATCCAGACAAAAAATCAGCAGGGAAACAGTGGACTTAAATGAAAAGCTAAGCCAGTTGGACTTAATAGACATATATAGAACACTCCATCCAAAAACAGGAGAATACATATTCTTCTCAAATGTGCACAGAACATTCTCAAGGATAGACTATATGTTGGGAAACAAGGCAAGCCTCAATAAATTTAAGAAAATTGAAATAATAACAAGCATCTTTTCCAATCATAATGCTATAAAGCTAGAAATTAATTATAAGAAAAAAGCTGAGAAAGGGACAAAGATGTGGAGACTAAACAACATGTTATTGAACAAGCAATGGATCATTGAAGAAATTAAAGGAGAAATAAAAAAAATATCTGGAGGCAAATGAAAATGATAACATGCCATGCCAACTCATATGGGATGCAGCAAAAGCCTTGTTAAGAGGGAAATTCATTGCAATACAGGCTCACCTTAACAAACAAGAAAAATTCCAAACGAGCAATCTCAAATTACACCTAACTGAATTGGAAAGAAGAACAAACAAAGCACAAAGTCAACAGAAGGAGAGAAGTAATAAAAATCAGAGCAGAAATAAATGCCTTTGAAACAAAAAAAGGCAGTAGAAAGGCTCAAGGAAACAAAGAGCTGGTTCTTTGAGAAGATAAATAAAACTGATAAATCCCTAGCCAGACATACAAAGAAAAAAATAGAGAAAGCTCAGATAAACAAAATCAGAAATGAAAGAGGAGAAATAACAACAGACACCACAGAAATACAATGAATTATAAGAGAATAATACAAAAAAGTATATGCCAACAAAATGGATAATCTAGAGGAAATGGATAAATTCTTAGACTCTTACAACCTCCCAAAGCTGAATCAAGAAGAAATAGACAATCTGAATAGACCAATCACAAGTAAAGAGATTGAAACAATAATCAAAAACATCCCAAAGAATAAAACCCCAGAACCAGATGGCTTCCCTGGGGAATCCTACCAAACTTTCAGAGGAGATTTAATACCTATCCTTCTCAAGCTAGTCCAAAAAATTAGGGAAGATGGAACATTTCCTAACACATTCTACGAGGCCAACATCACTCTGATACCAAAGCCTGACAAGGACAGCACAAAAAAAGAAAACTACAGACCAATATCACTGATGAACATAGATGCAAAAATCCTCAACAAACCTGAATTCAGCAATACATCAAAAGGATCATACATCATGATCAAGTAGGATTTATACCAGGGACACAGGGATGGTTCAACATCTGCAAATCAATCAACATGATACACCCTGTTAACAAAGTGAGGAACAAAATCCACATGATCATCTCAATAGATGCAGAGAAAGCATTTGACAAGATCCAACAGCCACTTATGATAAAAATTCTTAACAAAATGGGGATAGAAAGAAATTACCTCAACATAATAAAGGCCATATATGACAAAGCCACAGCCAACATCATACTCAATGGGCAAAAACTGAACACCATCCCCCTGAGAACAGGAACAAGACAAGGATGCCCACTATCACCACTCTTATTCAACATAGTACTGGAGGTTTTGGCCAGAACAATTAGGCAAGAGAAAGGAATAAAAGGAATCCAAATAGGGAGTGAAGAAGTGAAACTCTCGCTGTTTGCAGACAACATGATCTTATATACAGAAAACCCCAAAGAATCTATCAGAAAACTAATAGAAATAATTAACAACTACAGTAAAGTTGCAGGGAACAAAATCAACTTACAAAAATCAGTTGCTTGTCTATACTCCAATAACAAACTTTCTGAAAGAGAACTCACGTATACAGTCCCATTTGCAATCACAACTAAAAGAATACCTAGGAATAAATTTAACCCATGAGGTGAAGGACTTATACAATGAAAACTATAAGACATTACTGAAAGAAATGGATAACGACATAAGGAGATGGAAAGAGATTCCATGCTCATGGATTGGAAGAATAAACATAGTTAAAATATCCATACTACCCAAAGCAATCTACAGATCCAATGCAATCCCAGTGAGAATCCCAATGACATTCTTCACGGAAATAGTGCAAAGAATCCTAAAATTCATATGGGGCAACCAAAGACCCCGAATTCCTAAGGAAATCCTGAGAAAAAAGAACAAAGCTGGAGGCATCACAATCCCTGACTTCAAAATGTACTACAAAACCATAGTGATCAAAACAGCATGGTACTGGTACAAAAACAGGCACACAGATGAACGGAACAGAACTGAAGCCCAGAAATAAAACCGCACATCTACAGATAGTTAATCTTCAACAAAGGTGCCAAGAACAGACAATGGAGAAAAGACAGTCTCTTCAATAAATGGCGTTGGGAAAATTGGGCAGCCACATGCAAAGGAATGAAGGTAGACCACTATCTCAAAAATAAATTCAAAATGGATCAAAGACTTGAAGATAAGTCCTGAAACTATAAAAGTCCTGGAAGATAATATAAGTATTACACTCTTGGACATCGAACTAAAAAGGATCTTTTCGAATACCATGTCTTCTCAGACAAGGGAAACAAAAGAGAAAATAAACAAGTGGGAGTTCCTCAGACTAAAGAGCTTCTGCAAGGCAAAAGAAACTAGAATCAATACAAAGAGACAAACCATCAATTGGGAGAAAACATTTGCAAACCATATATCTGACAAGGGGTTAATCTCCATAATATATAAGGAACTCACACAACTGAACAGTAAAAAACAAACAACTCCATCAAAAAATGGGCAGAGGAGATGAACAGACATTTTTTTAAAGAAGATATACAGATGGTCAATAAACACATGAAAAGATGGTCAACATCACTAATCATCAGGGAAATGAAAACTACACTAAGATACCACGTTATGCCTGTTAAAATGGCTGTAATCACTAAGCCTAAAAATAACAAATGTTGGAGAGGGTGTGAAGAGAAGGGAACCCTCACACACTGCTGGGAATGCAAACTGGTGCAGCCACTATGGAAAACAGTATGGAGATTCCTCAAAAAATTAAAAATAAAACTACCGTATGACCCAGCTATCCCACTACTGGATATCTACCCAAACAACTTGAAATCAATAATCCAAAGTAACATATGCACCCCTAAGTTCTTTGCAGCACTATTCACAATAGTCAAGACATGGAAACAATCCAAGCGCCCATTGACTGATGATTGGATAAAGAAGATGTGGTATATACATACAATGGAATACTACTCAGCCATAAAAACAACAAATTCATTCCATTTGCAATAACATGGTTGGACCTGGAGGGTATTACGCTAAACGAAATAAGCCAGACTGAGAAAGACAAGCACCAGATGATTTCACTCATATGTGGAATATGAACAAACACATGGACAAAGAAAATAGTTCAGTGGTTACCAGGGGAAGGGGGGTGGGAGGTGGGCATAGGGGGTGAAGGGGAGCACTTATGTGGTGACAGTCAAGAAATAACATACAACTGAAATCTCACATTGATGTAAACTATTGTGTACTCAATTAAAAAAAAAGAAAAGGATCCAGTTGACCTATAAAGATCAACTCTGAAAAAAAAAAAGGCCATGTTATTTCTTATTTCATAATATTTTCCATGTAATTTAACATACAAAATAAGCTGAATTAGTTTAACATTCCTCTTTTTATAAAGAGAAAGAACAAATCCTTTGTGATGTTTCAGGGACCTCTGAAAAATCCTCACGTTAGAAGTAAAAAAGACTCCATTTAGAATTTAATTTTGGAAGTTTATAAAAAATATCAAAGGGGTTTTAAAACACTTGCCTGAATAGGATCACAGATCATTATGAAACAATATTTAATAATCTATTTAACCAAAGTGACAAAAAGACCTTAAAGACAAATAAAGAAGGTTATGCAACTGTAAAACCTTAGCTCTTTTTAATAGAAAAGACTCAGCTTTAACATAAGGCACAGGAAATAGTTCTGATAAAACACAAAAGGTAAGGAAAGACTTTTCATAATCTCTTATCAGGCGAAGACCAATATTTCAATAAAATGGATTTTGTTTGTCTGTTTTATTTTTTGCTAAGGGAGATTCACCCTGAGCTAACATCTGTGCCAATCTTCCTCTATTTCTTAGTATATGGGCCACCAGCACAGCATGGTTGCTAACAGAGTGGTGTAGGTCCACACCTGGGAACTGAACCCAGGCTGCTGCAGCAAAGCATGCTGAAATTCACCACTAGGCCACTGGAGGTGGCCCAAATGTTGTTCTTTTAACAGATGAAAAGAAAATTAAGTTCCAGTTTTATATAAATACACTATTGATATCAACACATTTTTTAAATACTTAAAATAACAACTTAATTTTAGCTAACTTGGCCACACAAGGTAAGATTCTCTTTTCTCTCTCCTTTTTTAGTAACAAGAAGAGAAAATAAAATTTGAACTTTGCACCAGCTTACTTTTGATATTAAAACTCATTCACTTAATCAAACTTATTTTAATCTTAGCCAGTCCTTCCCACACATAAAATCTCTTCCCAAAGATTTTTTTTGAGGAGGATTAGCCCTGAGCTAACATCTGCCACCAATCTTCCTCTTTTTGCTGAGGAAGACTGGCCCTGAGGTAACGTCTGTGCCCTTCTTCCTCTATTTTATATGTGGGATGCCTGCCACAGTGTGGCTTGATAAGTGGTACCTAGGTTCATGCCTGGGATCCAAACCAGCGAGCCCTGGGCTGCCAAAGGGGAATGTGCAAACTCAACTGCTACACCACCGGGCCAGCATTTTTTTTTTTTTAAACATTCAGAGATAACTAGCTTTATTTTGGGACAGTTTTTTTTTCTTGAGAAAATGTATCTCTATTTCTCATATCTCTAAGCAAAGATATACGTCTTATTTTCTTTGCAGATGGAGATTTTTCCCTTATTAATTTTAGTAGCTTTAATTACATACATTAATTAGAATTCTTTTTTTTCCTTTTTCTCCCCAAAGCCCCCCAGTACATACTTGTATATCCTTCACTGTGGGTCCTTCTAGTTGTGGCATGTGGGATGCTGCCTCAGCATGGTTTGATGAGCAGTGCCATGTCCACACCCAGGATTTGAACCAACAAAACACTGGGCTGCCTGCAGCGGAGCACACGAACTTAACCACTCGGCCACGGGGCCAGCCCCATCAATAGCTACTTTAAATTTCAATGGACTGAATGCTCCAATCAAAAGGCATAGGGTAGCTGATTGGATAAAAAGACAATACTCATGTATATGCTGCATACAAGAGACACACTTCAGACCTAAAGACACTCACAAACTGAAAGTGCAGGGATGGGAAAAGATACTCCATGCAAATGGAAATGCAAAGAAAGCTGGGGTAACAATATTTATATCAGACAAAATAGACTTTAAAACAAAAACTGTAACAAGAGACAAAGAAGGGCACCACATAGTGATAAAGGGAACAATCTAACAAGAAGATACAACATTTGTAAATATCTAGGCACCCAACATAGGAGTACTTAAATATATAAAGCAATTATTAACAGACACAAAAGGAGAAATAGACAGTAGCACAATAATAGTAAAGTACTTTAACACGCCACTTACACCAATGAGTAGATTGTCCAAAGAGAAGATCAATAAGGAAACATTGGCTTTAAATGACACATTAGACCAGGTGGACTTAGTAGATATATACAGAACATTTCATCCAAAAACCACAGAATACACATTCTCTTCAAAAGCACATGGAACATTCTCCAGGATAGATCACATATTAGGCCATATAACAAGTCCCAATAAATTTAAGAAGATTGAAATAATACCAGGCATTTTTTTCTAACCACAGCAGTCAGACTCTAGAAATCAACTATAGGAAGAAAATTGGAAAAACCACAAATATGTGGAGATTAAACAAAATGCTACTGAACAACAATTGGGTCAACTAAGAAATGAAAAGATACCTGGAGAGAAATGAAAATGAAAATACAACATGCCAAAATTTATGGGATACAGCAAAATCAGTTCAAAGAGGGGTGTTTGTAGCAATACAGGCCTACCTCAACAAACAAGAAAAACCTCAAATAAACAATCTAAGAGTGAACCTAAGGGAACTGGAAAAAGAAGAACAAACAAAGATCAAAATCAGTAGAAAGAAGGAAATAATAAAAATCAGAGAATATATAAACAGATAGAGACTGAAAAAAAAAGAAGAAAATCAGTGAAATGAAGAGCTGGTTCTTTGAAAAGATAAACAAAATCTACAAACCTTTAGCTAGACTCACCAAGAAAAAAAGAGAATGCTCAAATAAATAAATTCAGAAACAAAAGAGGAGAAATTACAATGGATGCCTCAGAAATACAAAAGATTATGAGAATGCTATGAAAAGCTATATGCCAACAAGTTGGAAAATCTAGAAGAAATGGATAAATTCTTAGAATAATACAACATCCCAAAACTGAATCAAGAAGAAATAGAGAATTTGAATAGACCAATCACCAGTAAGGAGATTGAAACAGCAATCAAAAACCTCCCCAAAAATAAAAGTCCAGGACCAGACAGCTTCCCTGGTGAATTCTACCAGACAGTAAAAGATTTAATACCTATCCTGCTCAAACTCCTCGAAAAAATTGAAAAGGAAGGGAAGCTTCCTAACTCATTCTGTAAGGCCAACATTACCCTGATACCAAAATCAGACAAGGATAACACAAAAAAAGAAAATTACAGGCCAATATAACTGATGAACATCAATGCAAAAATCTTCAACAAAATGGTGGCAAACCAAATATAGCAATACATTAAAAAGATCGTACACCATGATCAGGTGGAATTCACACCAGGGACTCAGGGATGGTTCAACACCCAGAAATCAATCCGTGTGGTACACCACCTTAACAAAATGAAGAATAAAAATCACGTGGTCATCTTAATAGATGCAGACAAAGCATTTGACAAGATACAGCATCCATTTATGATAAAAACTCTTAACAAAGTCGGTATAGAAGGAAAGTTCCTCAACATAATAAAGGTTATATATGACACACCCACAGTCAGCATCATACTCAACAGGGAAAAACTGAAAGCTATCTCTCTAAGAACAGGAACCAGACAAGGATGCCCACTTTCCCACTCTTATTTAACATAGTATTGGAAGTCCTAGTCAGAGCAATCAGGCAAGAAAAAGAAATAACAGGGATACAAATTGGAAAGGAAGAAGTGAAACTGTCGGGGCTGGCCCCGTGGTCGAGTGGTTAAGTTCGCGCACTCTGCTTTGGTGGCCCAGGGTTTCGCCAGTTCGAATCCTGGGTGTGGACATGGCACTGCTCATCAAGTCACGCTGAGGCAGCATCCCACATGCCACAACTAGAAGGACCCACAACTAAAAATACACAACTATGCCCTGGGGGGCTTTGGGAGAAAAAGGAAGAATAAAATCTTTAAAAAAATGAAAGTGAAATTGTCACTATTTGCAGATGACATGATTTTATATAGAGAAAACCCTAAAGAACTGACCAAAAAGCTTTTAGAAATAATAAATAAGGGCCGGCCCCATGGCTGAGTGGTTAAGTTTGTGTGCTCTGCTCCGGCAGCCCAGGGTTTCACTGGTTTGGATCCTGGGCGTGGACAAGGCACCACTCATCAGGCCTTGCTGAGGTGGCATCCCACGTAGCACAGCCAGAAGGACCCACAACTAAAATATACAACTATGTACTGGGGGGATTTGGGGAGAAAAAGCAAAAAAAAAAAAAAAAAAAAAAAAAAAAGATTGGCAACAGTTAGCTCAGGTGCCAATCTTTAAAAAAAAAAAAAGAAAGAAATTTGCAGGATACAAAACCAACACACAAAAATCAGTTGCATTTCTATACACTAATAACAAAGTAGCAGAAAGAGAAATTAAGAATACAATCCCATTTACAATTGCAACAGAAAAGAATAAAATACCTAGGAATAAATTTAATGAAAGAAGTCAAAGACCTGTACACTGAAAACTATCAGACATTGTTGAAAGAGCCCCAGAATGGCTATAATTAACAAGACAAGAAATAATGAGTCTTGGAGAGGATGTGGAGAAAAGGGAACTCTCATACACTGCTGGTAGGAGTGCAAGCTGGTGCAGCCACTGTGGAAAACAGTATGGAGATTCCTCAAAAAATTAAGCATAGAACTACCATATGACCCAGCTATTCCACTGCTGGGTATTTATCCAAAGAACTTCAAACACGAATGCGGGGGCTGGCCCCGTGGCCAAGTGGTTAAGTTTGCGCGCTCTGCTGTGGCAGCCCAGGGTTTTGCCAGTTCGAATCCTGGGCGCAGACATGGCACTGCTCATCAAGCCATGCCCACATACCGCAACTAGAAGGACCCACAACTAAAAATACACAACTATGTACCGAGGGACCTTTGGCAGAAAAAGGAAAAAAAAAAAATCTTTAAAAAAAACATGAATGTGTAAAGATACATGCACTCCTATGTTCATTGCAGCATTATTCACAATAGCCAAGTCTTGGAGGCAACCTAGGTGCCCATCAAGGGACGAATGGATAAAGAAGATGTGGTATTTATACACAATGGAATACTACTCAGTCACAAAAAGAAATGAAATCTCGTCATTTGCAACAACAAGGATGGACCTTAAGGGTATCATGCTAAGTGAAGTAAGTCAGAGGGAGAAAATCAAATACCGTATGATCTCACCCATAAATAGAAGATAAAAACAACAACAGACAATCACATAGAGACAGAGATTTGGATTGGTGGTTACCAGAGGGGAGGGGGGAGGTTGGAGGGCGAAAGGAGTGATTAGGCACATGTGTGTGGTGATGGATGGTAATTAGTCTTTGGGTGGTGAACATGATGTAATCTACACAGGAATCAAAATATAATGATGCACTCCAGAAATTTATATGATGTTATAATCCTATGTTACTGCAATAAAGAAAAAAATTCAAGAAAGAAAGAAAAAAGACTAGGAGAAGTTATTTTTAAGTACACATATCATAAAACATAATTATTGTACCTTTATTATATTAATATTTATATAATTTGTTCTTAACAATTATGCTTAGATTATTCATGATTTTTATGAGACATTAAAGCAGTTAGTCATTGTTTTAATTTATTATTACTGTTTTTTCCCTGACCAATTTTAAAACTGGGCTCCTTCCCTTCTGGAAAGCTACTCCGGGCCTGGCCTCTCCCGCGGAGTCCTTACACTGAGCTGGACTTACCGCTGGCATCCTGGTGGGGGCCCTGCCCCCTGTCCCCTCTTCCTGTGGTCTGGGGCAGACCGCAGGCTCCCGTCCCGGTGGACGTTTTTGCCCTCCTGGCTGATCACTGGCCTTTGTCCCAATAGCATGTCATTCAGGGGACATGTCGTGGCTCACTTTGGGGCCTCCTTCTCAACAGCCTGGGTGGGGTTCTCACTGTCGCTTGTTCACAGCCCGCCCGACAGGTTCCACTGGCCATGGTCCCCCTTCTGCTGAGGTAGTGTGGCCGGCTCAGTTGACCCCTGTGTGCGCTGCTGTAGCAGACACAAGGGGACCCCATGGATCCCCCAGCTGCCTCCTCCTCCCTGCCCTCCCTGCCACCTCCCGCAGGGTTGGAGGTGCCCAGAGGGCTGCACGGGGACACCGTCCACCCCTGGATCCAGGTCCCTTTGAGCGAGCCCCGGGAGCCGGGCCGGTGTCCAGCATGAGCTCATCAGGTTGGAGGGGATGAGGCGGCGCCTGGCTCCCCCGACCTCAGCTGCTGCCCAGCATCCAGGGGCCTCTGGCAGCAGCTCAGGTTGATTCACTGGGTGGCAGGCAGCTCAGATCCCCAAGCCGCTGTCACAGGGTGCTGTTAAGCCGCATCTCTCCTTGTCTATACTTTGCATTAAACAAACAAACAAAAAAACCAAGAACCCTCCCACCTTCCTGCAGGACCAAACTGTTGCAGGGTCTGCTGCTGGGGACGTGGGTGGAGAGGTCTGAACGGGGCTATTTCCTCTCACCTAGGAGCCCGGCCACGCTGGCTGATAACAAGGAGCTTGCAAATCTGCTGAGCAAAGAAATGGCTGGAACAGGGACCAGGGCCTGGATGCCTCCCCACTGAGGGCAGATGCTGCCCTCATGGTTTGGGACAGGGGGCGACTGTTTCTGCCCTGAGGGGCAGCTCAGGAGACAGGACACGTTCCTGGGCCCCAAGCCAAGCACATCGATGCAGACTGGGTGTCCCCAGTGGCAAGGTGACATGTCAAGGGGAACTGGAGACGCTGGCCCTGTGGCCCAGTGGTTAAGTTCCCCCGTTCCACTTTGGCAGGCCAGGGATCGCCAATTAGGATCCTGGGTGTGAACGTACTCACCGCTTGTCAAGCATGCTATGGCAGGCATCCAACATACAAAGTAGAGGAAGATGGGTACGGATGTTAGCTCAGGGCCTGTCTTCCTCAGCAAAAAAAAGAGGAGGATTGGAAGCAGATGTTAGCTCAGGGCTAATCTTCCTTCAAAATAAAAGGGGTGGGGGACTGGGGCTGCTTGTCATCTGGCTGCGGCTGCGTGCCCGGGGAGCACACACTGAAGCTCTGTTCAGTGCGGTAAGCAGGCCCTGGGCCCCTCAGATCAGGGGGTGCAATTTACAACCCTGCCCAGCATCCAGCAGGCTTCTGGAGGCTCCACCCACTGGGAGGCAGGGATGTGGGAGGCATTGGGGAAGGGGCAAACACCTGTCACACAGAGGCTGACCAGGTGGGGAGAGCTGTTTCTGGAACCAGGGGGGCTGATGGCATCAGACGGTAACGTCAGCCCCGAGGTCAGGACGAGGACACGTCTGGCATCTTGTGGTCCCCAGAGGCCGCTGCCTGTTTTTACCCATCATGATGCTCCCTGTGTCAGCCTCCTGAGCCTGTCGGGCTTGGTGCAAGGACACTCGCTCCAGGGGCTCCATGAGCAGGGGGCTCCGGGTCTGGCTGGGACTGGACCTGGGGCGCCCTCCAGGGGCAGGCAGGGGCACTATAAGAGGGGAACCACCACTGTTTCTATTTAAAATCTAGCTCCATGCTGCTGCCTTCACCCCCTCAGCTGGCACCCACCCACCTGGGGGAGGAGAATGTGGTGCCCCAGGCAAGGGGTTGACGCAGCCCCCGCCCCATTCCCCCACTTCCAGTGGATTGTGACATGCTGGAGTTTTGGTGTGTCTGGCTAAGCAGATTTACGGATTATAGGATCTAGTTTTAAACAAAGTAATTCTCCAAAATGATCAAGTGGCTTACAAAAGATTCCTGTAAAGAAACTGCAAATAATACCAATAAGCCACACCCAGGTGAGGAACCACCGAAGTGGCAGCTCTGACACTCACTCCCTCCTGATACATGTTTGTCGTCACCCATGGGACAGACCTGACCAGTTAGCCTCAAATATAAAAAAATAAACTAATGTGTGTGAAGTACCCCCACCCCATCAGTCAGTAACAGTGGGAAATCCTCATGGTTAACAAGGCATTTAAAACCTAAGCTTTCAGAACAGGAAGACAAACCCTGCTATTTTTTCCCAGGGATGTTTAAGTTACGCACTGTTCAACCCACTACTTTTGGGTATTTCCTTAAGCAACGATAAATATTTAGAAAGCTCTTTTGAAGTTTCTTG
The DNA here is from genome assembly GCF_041296265.1 of Equus caballus. NCBI lineage: Eukaryota > Metazoa > Chordata > Mammalia > Perissodactyla > Equidae > Equus > Equus caballus. Next base: position 19,544,586 of record NC_091689.1, on the reverse strand, counting down.
CATGATTGCATAAGACAGAAAACACCTACCACCAGGCAAACACTTCCTCTTTTTGCTGCAGTAAAAAGAGCCACTAAAGGAAGGATACATATCAGAAAAGATATATTCCCACCAGTAAATGCCTTGTTTCATAAAAACAATGCCTCGTGGGGAAAACAGTGTAGGTGCTCCCATGGATGGAACAGCTCCTCAGAAGGGACTTTGTTTAAAGGATCCTGGATGTGGAAAAGGTGCAGATGGAGCAATGTTACTGTGCCCTAAGGGATCAGTGGCCCCCAAGTGGGTGCTTTTGCCCAGAGCCGGTCACACCAATAAAAGGAGACCGGGTTCAGAATAGCAGAGCAGAAACGTTATTCATTGATCAATGAATGGAGGCCTAAAACACCTTCTCGTGGAAGGGAAGGTGAGCAGAGTTCTCATGGGATGTGAAGGGGGCAGGGTCTCCGTGGCACGGCTTGGGGCAGGGGCGCTGGGGCACGCGCAGATCTTCCCTTCTTGCACACAGCACCTTTTGCACAAGTTTCCCCTTGCACACGGCACCCCATCGCCAACTTGGACCTTTCTGGTTTGGACCTGTCGACGAAAATAATCCATAACCAATCTATAAATGAAAATTTGGGTGAGTTTATTTTGAGCTAAAATGTGAAGACCATGGCCTGGGGCCTTTCTTCCTGAAGGAAGAAAGGGCACCAAACAAGTGAGGTGTACAGAGTGGTTATATACCCCCAAACAGGATGTTTCACATATGATTGAAATGTCCCTCCCACAATAGTCAGGAGACTGCTCTGTCGGCACAGTGCTTGATGGACACAGCAGGTGGTGGGTCTGCTATCTCGGAGGGCGTAGCAGGAGGAAAGCCTATTGTCTCGAGCTGGGTGGTCACAGGTGAGCACAGCAATCAGTTTCTAGCCTAAGGAAAGATGCTTAATCCTTAAGGAAATGCCAACGTTGGGAGGGGGAGGGAAGTTGCACCTTTATCTCAAGGGCCTTTGTTCTTGCCATAGGGAATGTCTAAAGCAGGTATACAATGCATGCTCAACAGCCTCAGTCAGGCCCTTTTGGAAAGACCAGGTCAGGCCGAATTAGGTTTACACCAAATGGCTTCCTCATATACTCCAATATATCCTATTGCTTGCCATTTTTATTTGTCATTTCTCCCTTTTGATCTCTAATCTTTCGATAGAAAGCATTGATGATCAAAATATTGTCCTCGGCGCCAGGGTGGTTGCTGCCTGCCCTGGGTCCATCACGGCCCTCGGTGCTAGGCTTTTAGCTCATTTATTTGCCTAGTCGTCTATGTTGGGGGGAAATAGTGGACAAGCATAGAAGTATATATATTAACAGAGGAAGCATTTCATAGATTACGTAATTTTCAATTAATTTTAGATTGTTGCACAAACACTGTATATGTGCTTTTCTATGACGCTTCACATTTACATTGCGTCTGATCATAGAACAAGAACAGTAACAATAATTCAATGTATTTGAAAACATTAGTTTAAATTGAGTTCTTAGGTAAAGTCTTTATCAGGAAAGGAAATTTGTCCAGGGTTATAAGACAGATGGACCATTTTAAGCCGTCGAGCAATCATTACTTTAGTTTGTATGCTACTCTTACAACACTGAGTAAAGAAAACAACAATTAGTTTGAATATTATGACCAGTACAAGGATTCCAAGAAATAATAGAAATAGGAATTGCAATCCAGATTGAAAAAGGGAACAGATACTGAAAGGGAGCCAACCAAACAATTCAAACTGGGTGCAGGATTGCATAAGGCATCAGCTTGCTTCTTCATGTGCTTTAGCAGAGATGACACATTGGAAGACTCATCAGGTATAGAAGCACAGCATCAATCTGAGTGATTGCATATGTACCACCTTGGGATGCAGTAAGAATATCTAGGGCCATTCTATTTCGAAGGACAGCCTTTTGCATTAAAGACATTTCAGTATTTAATAAGGCTATTCCTGCTTGACTGTCATTAAGGGCTTCTTGAGTAAATTTAGTCAGAGCTTCCATATGTAATAATGACATCTTTTAGTCCCAAAGAAGAAGCAAATGTAGCTGAAAATATAGCCATACCAGTGGAACTCTGAACAAGCCCATCCGGCGTTAAAGAGAGAGATTGCCAACAAGTTTTAACTCAGCCTGACTCCTTCCCTGCTTTTAAAGGAAACTCAGGGTGCGGTGTTTTAGCCATCCAGGCAGTAGCCAAGGCCAAAGATTTGTTCCACATAACCAGTGAGTTCCGTTAGGAGTCACTCGTTAAATGCCTGGCCTTCAAGACCAGTCTGTTCCAAATTAATCACTTTAAGTATGATAGCATTCCAAACAAATTATAAAATACGTATATAGTTTAAGCATAACAAAGGTTTAAATGAGGAGCTATAACATTGGGAATACAGGCCTGGTCTGGAGTCTTGGGACAGCTGTCTACAACAGATGTTGTCGTCTTCTCCTCCTGGTTTGGTCCTTTCCAACTGGGCCGTATAGAGTCTTTTATTTGATGTCTCTTTTGATAAGTAAATTCTCCCGGTTATAGTCCATGATCCTTAAGTTCTGGGAATTCTCTGTGAAGCAAAGCTGGTTCATAGATTTCTTCATCTGATTTCATGGGCTGTTTTATTATTTCAAAAGGAGACAGCCGATGTTTACAAAAAGTATAGACCTAAGATTAAGGAGCACTAGCACAAGAGCTTTTGGCCATGAGAGAGTAAATGCTTCGGAAAGCCTGCCAATTAAGTCTTGGTTGTGCCGTTAGTTCTTTTTACCAATCCTGAGGAGTGAGGATGGTAAGCACAGTGGAAATGCTGCAATATTTGCCACACATTACAAATAGATTTGAGTTCGCTAGTCACTGTGTAACTCAGTAGGAATTCCCCAAACAGGAATTATTCTCTCTAATAGTAATTTACCTACTGTTAAAGCTGTTGCTGTTCTGCAAGGAAAGGTCTCAAAACAATGTGAGAACATACAGATCATTACAAGATATATTTATCCTTGAGATGGTGGCATTTGGACAAAGTCCAATTGTCATACCTCAAAGGGTCCCTTAGGAAGGGAAAGTGGCCTTGTGACTCATGAAGTGGCTCCTCTGGATTATACTTTGGGTATATAGCACATGAAGTAGAGGCTATATGAGCCATTGGGAGAAAGTTTCCAAAAGTATTATTTTTCCCTTTTGCTGTAACCTATATATATTATTTTTCTTCTTCTGTGGTGATTTCTTAAGCCTGTAGAAGGAAATCTTTTTACTGGATTAGCAGAGTCAACAGAAAGTAGCAGGCATTCTTGAGGCTGGACAGCATATCCAGCTTGATAACCGTCCTTGTTTATCATTTAAGTAAGACTCAGTTGTAAACCAAATTAAACAATAGAATGCAGTCGTGGTCTTCTCCCCTTGTGATGTTGGAAGCAACGTAGCTGATGCGGGGTCGGTGAGCCGAGAGATAGATTTCTTGGACTTTCAAGGTCTGGCAGTAGTGCTCTCCCATCTAGAGAATAGCATGGGGACAGGACTCATGGGCAGGAGGAGCTGCTGCTGCAAACATGGGTTGACAGTAGGGCTAAATCTAAGGCATAGGCATGTGAGTTATCTCTTTAGAAGACAAAGGAAAGAATATGTAAAAAATTTAAAGTGGTATCAGTACAGGTGGGGTCTGGCTATTGGGTAGTCCTATAACTTTTAGATAAGAAGCAAACCAGAGTAAGTAAATACGAGAAGGCACCACCCTAAATACTATCTTCAGCTAAAGACAAAGGAGGACATTGGTGGTGGGGGGAGTCAGCTACATGAGGTCACCAGACAAGCACAATAAACAAGACTTAAGTCCTTGCCATCCCCGTTAAGAGTTTCTAGAGATAAGGTCATCCCCCCTTCCTCCTGGTGAAGAGAGGAGGCACCCCCACAGATGGAGACTTCCTTCACAAATGCAAATGTCTCTTATCAAAGGGCAAGCAATTTCCACTCCTCGGAGCCTCCTTCTCATCTGCAGTTTCAACAGTAACCAGCCTAAAATAATCCTCAGCAGCAGCAAGGCTGAAATAGTGAATAATATTTACCTACACAATATAACCTGAGGTTTATCATCATTTACTTCACAATGCTTCTCATGTAGTTTAGCATTCCAAACAAGCCTAATTAGTATCCCTCCTTTATAGGAAGAGAGAACAAATTTCTTTGAGAAGTCCCAGGGGCCCTCTGAAAATCCTCAGAGAAATTCTCCTTCATCCAGGTCAAAAGAAAACCTTTATTTAGGACTTGACTTATTTATGTGCGTGTCCCCAGACGAGCCTATAATTAATTATGGTGAATGAGAGTGGAGTTCCCTATGGGACCACTGCACGTAGTGAGGATTGATCCTCTGACACTCCTGCTGAGGTCCTTAGTGACCTAAGGATGCCTTTTCGTAAAGGCCAGGAGGAGCTAATGTCCCTTTTCTTCAGAGCTGAACACGTTCAGTCTCTCATTTCTCTATCAAGCAGTTTGTTCAGACTTTATAAACACAATTCTTTCCAATTTAAAGCCAAATTAAAAACGTCAGCCTTCCCCATTCACTCCCAAGTTCCTCTAGGCTCCTCTGACCTAGGAACTTCCCTCCTAGGTTCCTCTTTCCTAGGGTATGTACCGGTACCCCTTAAAAACCTCTAGTCTTAAGACCTTACCCAGCTCATGTAAACTCTTGGACCATCAACTTAAAGTAAGGAGGTCCGGGTTTCAGGAGCACTCACCAGGGTCACCTGAAGAATGCAGTGATCCGGGGGGCTCAGTGGGCCCTTATTGGTACCGAATGCTGGCTCAGTGTAGATTCCAGGTGGTTTCCAGTGGGTTTCTCTGAAATCCTGCCGACTACACCAAGAAATGTCGACGAAAATAATCCATAACCAATCTATAAATGAAAATTTGAGTGAGTTTGTTCTGAGCTAACATGTGAGGACCATGGCCCAGGGCCTTTCTTCCTGAAGGGCACTGAAGAAGTGGGGTGCACAGAGTGGTTATATACCCCCAAACAGGATGTTTCACATATGATTTAAATGTCCCTCCCACAATAGTCACAAGATTGCCCTGTCGGCACAGTGCTTGATGGACACAGCAGGTAGTGGGTCTGCTCTCTCGGTGGGCGTAGCAGGAGGCAGGTCTATTGTCTCGAGCTGGGTGGTCACAGGTGAGCACAGCAATCAGTTTCTAGCCTAAGGAAAGATGCTTAATCCTTAAGGAAATGCCAACGTTGGGAGGGGGAGGGAAGTTGCACCTTTATCTCAAGGGCCTTTGTTCTTGCCATAGGGAATATCTAAAGCAGGTATACAATGCATGCTCAACAGCCACGGTCAGGCCCTTTTGGAAAGACCAGGTCAGGCCGAATTAGGTTTACACCAAATGGCTTCCTCATATACTCCAATATATCCTATTGCTTGCCATTTTTATTTGTCAGACCGGTTCTGCAGTTTGACCATCTGACGATGTTTTTCTTTGGTTCCTATAAGTAAGCACAACTTAGAAGCCAAGTATTAGACATGGAAAATGTTTTAGGGACTTCTCTGGGTGACAGCAACACCTGCAAAGCTCACTCATTGGCCTATCCCCAGTCAAACCACTGCAGAAAAGAACTGGAAGCCTTGAGGGCACATAAGATGCTGTCAGAGCCATCAGTGGTGTTAACCATAAAACCAAGATTGGGGGTTGACCCTGTGGCTTCTGTGGCCTGGGGTTTCACCCGTTGAGATCCTGGGCGCAAACATGGCACCGCTCATCAGGCCACGCTGAGGCGGCATCCCACATGCTTCAAGTACAAGGACCTGCAATTGAAATATACAACTATATACCGGGGAGCTTTGGGGAGAAGAAAAAGGAAAAAAAAAAATTGGCAGCAGATGTTAGCTCAGGTGCCAATCTTTAAAAACAAAAAACCCCCAAGATTGTCCTAGTAGAGTAGATGGTTTGTGATACTTGGTTAAGATTCGGCAGGACCAAGAAAACTCTCCCGACCAACAGGACAAGTCACCTCTAAGGGAAAGTATTTCAGGGCTGCCGTGAATTCTCCTTCTCTCTTTCTTTGCTAACTCTCTAACTTTCCTCCTTCATAAAGACCAAGGTGCTGACAGTCCGCAAGGTGACAAGAGCTGTCATTTGTAGGCACCCTGGAAAAAGCTTGAAAAGATAAATGCCTTTTCTGTGCATCAGCCCCATTTAAGTAAAGGTGTTAAAACAGATGTTTGACAATATTTCCATGGACAGGTGATATTTTGGCCAACAGTATGTTGGACTCATAAAACCCCTCATGCCTACACATTTAAAAAACTTGGGAGCCGGCCCTGATGGCCTAGTGGTTAAAGTTGGCACTCACCACCTCAGTGGCCAGGGTTTGCTTCTTGGGCATGGAACCACATCACCTGTCTGTCAGTGGTGATGCTGTGGTGGTGGCTCACATAGAAAAACTAGAACAACTTACAACCAGGATATATTAACTACGTACTGGTGATGCAGGCTCGGCAAGCCAAAGAGTCCAAAGAAAGATTTCTTGGACTCTCAAGTTCTGGTAATAGTGCTCTTTTATTCAGAGAATAGCATGGGGACAGCATCCATGGGCAGTGAAGAGCTGCAGACACCGGGATGGGACCCATGGGCAGTAAGAGCTGCAATGGGTGAGGGCAGGGCTAAAATTATAAGGCATACGTATGTAAGATATTTCTTCACAAGACAAAGGAAAGGTCATGTAAAAAAGTTATTAAAATGGAATCAGTGCAGGTGGGGTCTGGTTATCAGGTGGTCCTCTAACTTGGGATGGGAATCAGGTCAGATCAGGTCAGGACGTCTTATGCTTCCTGGAGAATGATATGGATCGGTATGTAGGGCAGGACGCCTTGGGCTTCTTTCCCTGGGGCAGACTTGATCCTCATCACTGGGGCTTGGGGAAGAAAAAAAAACCAAACAAACTTGGAAGCAAAACTGTTGTTTGAAATTCAGACATAATTTACATACTACAAAATTAACGCTTTAAAGTGTACAAGTCAGTGTCTTTTGGAATATTCAAAGTTGTTCAACCATCACCACTAGTTCCAGAATAATCCGTTTTTAAAACCTGTAGAGTTTTAAATGCAGCATTTCCTTGGGTTTTGAACCCATTTATGAAATGTAAACAAGCCGCACCTTCCCGGATGGTTTTTAAGAGCAACTAACAGGGAGCTGGCCCTGTGGCCGAGTGGTTAACTTTGCACGCTCTGCTTCGGCGGCCCAGGGTTTCCTCTGTTCGAATCCTGGGCGTGGACATGGCACCGCTCATCAGGCCATGCTGAGGCGGCATCCCACATGCCACAACTAGAAGGACCCACAACTAAAATATACAGCTATGGACCGGGGGGCTTTGGGGAGAAAAAGGAAAAATAAAATCTTTAAAAAGAAAAAAAGCAATTAACTGGCAACAGGAAGACAGAAATATAGTAGCTGGATTTTAACAAATGCCTGGGCATAAATGGTAGATGGAGCTAATAATGAGGATGAAGGTTCATCAAGCCCAGCCATTGACACCCTTCTCCCACCAGCTCCCATGGTTCTGTGACAGCCACTAAAATCCAGAATGAAATAAACAGCCTGGAGAGCCAGGCCTTCAAAATTGTAACCTTCAAACAGTGTTCAATCAAGATTTTATTTCTTTGTTTTTATTTTTTTTAATCTTTTTTTTTCTTAAAGGTTTTATTTTTTCCTTTTTCTCCCCAAAGCCCCCCGGTCCATAGTTGTATATTCTTCGTTGTGGCTCCTTCTAGTTGTGGCATGTGGGACGCTGCCTCAGCGTGGCTTGACGAGCAGTGCCATGTCCGCGCCCAGGATTCGAACCAACGAAACACTGGGCCGCCTGCAGCAGAGTGCGCGAACTTAACCACTCGGCCACGGGGCCAGCCCCAAATCAAGATTTTAGTAAATAAGAAAGCACACTCAATCGTATCAATATTTCTAGTGAGAGCAAAGTGCCTTCTGGCACTTTTTAATTGTGCAAATAATTTGTAATTTTATAAAACTTTATCAAAAAATATGGTTGATTTCCCCTCCCTAGAATCCTTTTAAACGTCCCCTTTGGGTGGGTGAGAGACTCAGTAAGTGTAGCCGTGGGGGCTCCAGAATGTTCCCGGATGCAGCTGTGGCATCTGCACCTCCCCTCTGGGTTCCCAGCTCCCACCTCTGCCCTCTCCCTCCATCAAAGCAGAATAGACTCTTCTCCCCTCAGTGGCCAGAGTGCTATTTTCCAAGAGTCAGGTCATGTCAGGCCCCTGCTCAAAGTCTCTGATCACATTCCACACTCTGGAACCGTCCCAACTCCTCCCCCATCTGCTCCCTGTCCCTCCTTATCCCTCAGGTTTTACCTCCTGTACCCCACCCCGCCCAACTCTGATCCAGCTGCTGGCCTGCAACACCAGTGCTGCTTGCTGCCTCAGGGCCCTTGCATGGCTGTTCCTTCTGCGTTGTCAAGCCCTCAGGGAGAGGGCAGGGGCTGCCCTGGGGCTGCCTGCCCTGCCCCCACAGCTTCTCCTGATGCTCCTCGGATCTCCAGCCTGGAGTGGGAGTGGGGGGCAGTGACCACCTCAGTAGTTGAGTTTCTTAGGACAAGTCTCCTCTGTTTAGCGGTACCGCTGGGCTCCTAGGAGGGGCAGCTGAGTGCTGTGTCAAAGCCCTGTAGGGGCCCAGGGCTGGCAGCCCCAAATATGGCATATTGATAATTTTGAATGAAAGTCTTAAAAAGCAGCCTGTGCAAGGACACTTTGACCCTCCTTTTCGCTTAAATGCAGGAAATCAATCAATCCCCTCCCTGCACCTGGACCCTGAGGGAGATGTCCTCATCACCAGCCCCAGGGGATTCAGGGCAGGAAAGTCTGTATAAACCAACCTGGGTCCCTTTTTTGCTAATTGACAACTCCAAACACAAATTCTGCTTAAATTCCTTACTGATTCAGCACCCAAATCAAATCTGTCCAATAGCACATTTATTGTTTTCTGCAAAAAGATATAAAACCTGCCCACTTCAAACTGTTTTTTTCTCCTGTTAATGTTTTGTGTTAATTTCATTATTTGGGCCATGAGCACTGAAGGAAGGTAAAGGGAGAATTTCCCTGTCCTGGACACCCGTCCTGGCCCTCTTGGCCCCAGCAGCTTCGTGGGCCAGCAACGTGCCCACAGGACTGGTTGCCGAGTAAGAGGAAGGGTGCCCCCATTACTGGCTCATTGGTTCTTAGTGTCCCCCAGGATGGGAATCAAGGGAGACAACAAACGGAAGGAGAAAATAAAAGCTTCCTAGCTTGTGCACAGGGGAGGCACAAGGGAGCCGGTGCAGAAAGGAAAGGGCAGGTGACCAGCTTCTTAGGCAGCAGGACTATGGGGCAAAGGCTGGCAGGAGCGCCTTGCCATGGCATGTAGAGAGGGGGTGGTGCATGTGTCACGTAGCATGCCACCACATGCGACGCACGGATCATTAGCATGCTAGCGCTCCACCCCTGGGGGGATTTTTCCTATGCGAATGGGGCTAGGGTCACCTTCAGTGCACTCCTGGGTGCTGGGGCGCATGCGTGAGCCCAGGAAAGCCCCAAGGCAGCAGAATGTGGATCTCGGTGGCCTCTCTCTGATTTCCCTAGCTTGCCAATTGGTCAGGGGCCTTATCCTGTTAGGCCAGGGGCCTTGCAGATGGCCCTATCTCCTTAGGCTGGTTCCTAAGAGACTGGGGACTCGAGGCCCCTTCTTTCCTGGGGTGCAGGGGGATGATGTATAACAAAATCTGGGGCTACTGAGGTTGGGGGCAAGGAGTGGAGGGCAGCCAGGAAGGCCGGGGTGTCCCAGAAAAGCCACCTTTCCAAGGAGTGGCCACGGGCTGAGACTCAATTAGTGCCAGGAGGTCTTAGCCTAGGGTCGTGGGGTGGGTGCTCTGGGGGTGGCTCTCGCATGGGACCCGGGGCTGGGAGAGCAGGACACTCAGCGATGGGGTCCCGCGCCCTGGGGTGGGTGCAGGATTCAGGGCGCAGTGGATACCAGCAGCAGCAGCAGCAGCAGTAGCAGCCCTGGAGGCAGCGACAGCGACAGCAAGCCAGCAGCTGGCCCGGCGGGCGCAGCGGCAGTGGGAGCGGCCGGGGGCGACAGGTCGCAGGCCTTGTAGGGCTCTAGACAGGCGGCGAAGGCCATGACGTGCGCCACGAAGGTCTGCTCCTGCACGCCGTGCACCAGGTGCGCCTGCGGGCCGCGCGCGAACACCGCCACGTCCTCGCCGCCGTGGGTCTCCGACGACAGGGGCACGGCCGCCTGCTGCTTGTACGCGGGGTCCACTGGACGGAGGGTGGGGGCTCAGCGCGGGCGGGGCGGGCCGCCTCCTCTCTCCCGCGAGTTCCCATCGTGGTCCGCCCAGACCGCCGACCCGCTGTACTCACTGCTCTGGCTCTCGTTGACGTCAGGCCGGGAACCACCACTGAGCACATAGCCTGGGCCATTGCCATACAGGATGGAGGTGTAGGCCTTGCCATCGGAGGCCTTGCTGGGGGCCAGCCCTGCGGGAGAGGGGCCCTGTGATCGCGCTCACCATGGCGTGTGCAGCGCCCCCTGTGTGCTAAGCCCAGGTACTTCGTGCCTGGTCACTGGCTTAATCCTCTCAAGAACCCTACAAGGCAGTTGCTGTGATGACCCCATTGGCAGATGAGGAAACTGAGGCTCAGAGCAACTTTTACCATAAATTTACCAAACGACAACTGTCACCCTCCCTGGACCCACCTAAAATGGAGCTCCCACGCAGTGTGTAGCCACCAAAAGAGAAGACGTGAGAGTGGTCAGCGGTGACAAGGGTCAGTGTGTCCTCCTCACTTGTGAGCTGGCTGGCTTTGTCAATGGCATCATCGAACATGGTGGCCTCGGTCAGCGCCAGGTAAGCGGTTCCAGCATGGTGACCATGGTCGATGCGGCCCCCTAGGGAGGACACGTGGGAGGTAGGTGATGCCCAGCCTGCCTGCCCCCCTCTGCTCAGGGAGGGGCTGCCACTCGCTCACCCTCCACGAAGAGGTAGAAGCCACTGGGGTTCCTGCTCAGCACACGCAGGGCTGCCTCGGTCATCTCCGTCAGGGATGGGTCCAGGGTGAGGTCTCGATGGGCCTCATATTGCATGTCCTCTGGCTCAAAGAGGCCTGTGGGAAAGGGGATTTGGGTGACGGGCAGGCTGGAGAGTGGCAGGGTCCATGGCAGCCACGTGTCTGTGCAGGCTTGGCCATGTGAGGACCCGGGGGTGCAGGGCAGGCTGGTGGGGTGGGTAGGGTCATTACCCATGAGGTGTGTCACAGAGGGGTCCTGGGACGCCTGGATGAGCGCCGTGCGGTTCCACACATACTGGGCACCCTGGGAGGGGCAGAACCAGACCTCAGCCCGTGGCCCTACGACCTGCAGCCCTGCCCTTGTCCCTGCTACCCCTGCACCCACGAGCCCCCATCACCTGGTACTTGGCCAGCCACTCCTGCACCAGGTTCCGCTGGTCCACCCTGGTTCCGTTCTGGCTGGCATCATTCGGATACTCAGGGTCTGGGGTCCCCTTGGGAAACATGTACTTGCGGCCTCCGCCCAGGATCACCTGGGGCCAGAGGATTAGGGCAGGTGGGCTTGGGGCCTGGCTGGCCCTTGGCCCCCTCCTCAGACAGCCCCTAGCTCCCCAACCAGGTCTGTGGGAATGGTCTGTCCCCTGCTATACATTCTAAATGGTCCACAAGCCCCTGGAGACCCTGCTGGGCCCCAGGGCTCAGCTGTTGGCTGCCTGCGACTGTGGCCAGTGTGGGCCCATCCCTTCTGCCCCGTTCCTCGCCCTCGCCATGTGTCGCACATCAATGTCCATGTTGGAGATGAGCTGCGTGGCGATGTCCTGGCAGCCCTCCTTCAGCGCCTCGTCAGGCATGTCAGCGTCCGAGTACCAGTTGCGGTTCACCGTGTGCGCGTAGGTGCCGGCTGGCGACGCATGCTGTACCCTGGTGGTGGTCACCACCCCCACTGACTTCCCTGTGGGTGGCAGAGGTGAGGGTGGACCACTGAGGTCTCTGAGCCTTCCCCGGCCCCTGCCCCATATGCCGGCCCCAAACCCACCTGCTTTCTTGGCTCGATTCATCACGGAGGTGACCTCATTGCCACGCGTCGTGTTGCACTGGTTATAGCGGGCGGCCGCACTCACACCGATGGTCTGGTAGTTGGCCTTGACCCCGCACAGGTAGGCCGTGGCTGTGCCTGCGCTGTCCGGCACTTGTCTGTCCACGTTGTATGTCTGGGAACAGAGATGCCTTCAGCTCCAGTCTGGGGCAGACACCTGGATCGTGCCTCAGGACCTGGGGCCCATCCTCACTGTCCCAGCCCCTAACTCAGGCCCAACCCTCTGGGGCCTTCCCTCCTGCCTGGCTCCCTACTCACCCACCCCTCTGGAGGGAAGCTCCCTGAGGCCCCGGGCCCTTACCTTGGACAGAGCCAGGTAGGGGAAGTGGTCCATGGCCAGGGGCGTCTCGGGTCCCAGCTTGCCATCCATCTGCGCCTTCAGTATCCGAGTGGCTGTCACCGTGGGCACCCCCATCCCTGAAGGAGCACCTCGTGTCAGGCCTGAGTCCAAGGCTGACCTGTGTCCACACAGCTGCCTTGGGTGGCCGGGTTGTGGGGGTTACTTGGGAGGGACAGGCCTGGCACACTCACCGTCCCCCAAGAAGATAATGAGGTTCTTGGCGGCCGTCTGGATGGGCTGCAGCTTCTTAGCGGTGTCCAGGGCTTGGGCTGCCTGGCGGTTCCAGAAGGCCGGGTCCTCCTCCTCAACTGGCCAAGGAGAGAGTGGAGGCTGGGTCAGCCTTGCGGGGGAGCACCCTGAGTTTCGGGGGAGGCTGGGAGGGCCTGATTACCTGGGATGACCCCAAGGGAGAGCCGTAGCCTCAGGCCAAGCAGCAGCAACAGCACCCAGGCTCCCTGCATGCCTGTGGGATGGCGGGAGGACAGCGAGGCTGGGAGTCGGGAGACACGGGACACCAGGGTACCAGTTGCACTACAAGCTGCCTGGGCTGAAAGCAGGGGAGGACTTCTCCCTGTCTGTAAAAGGCTCCCTGTCCCTCCCAGTGCCCCAGGCAGCCACCTTGACCCCACCCCTGCCTTGTGACTTTAAGCTATGAGGCAGAAGGGAAGTGGCAGGGTGTGGCTGAGCGAGCCTCAGGGCAGGGGTCCTGAGAAAGGCAGGTCCACCCCTCACAGCAGAGTCCCCAGGGTAAAGTGGGAATTATGGGGCACAAGGCCTTGGGTGAGGAGCATTTGCAAAGTTCTGCCGGGGCCACTCCCAACCCTCTGCTCCCGCAGTGTGGGTGACCCTCCCTCTTCTCACCTGATTTGTTCAGTATTTCCTGAGAGCCAGCAGTGGCCAGCCTGGACTCTGGGTGCTGAGGGGCCTGGGTCTGAAGCCACATGGCTTCTCACTAGGCTTGGCCTGGGCAGGTGGGTCATGCACTGGGCTGGAGTGGCTGCCCAGAACCTGGGCACAGTGTTCTTATGCTGTGGAAATGGGTATGGCTGATGGTGACAGCAGAGTCGGGCCTCGTCTGTCTCTCCAATGTTGGAGGGCTGGGCTGGGCCAGCCAGCCTGGGTTCAAAAGCATTCCTCCAATCCAGCCATTGCATTCCTGGGTATATACTCAAAGAAATGAAATGAAATGAAGCTGGGCCTCAAAGTGGTATTTGCATACCCACATTCATAGCAGCATTATTCACAATAGTCATAAGGTGTGAGCAATTCAACTGTCCATCCACAGACGAATGGATCAACAAAGTGAGGCACATCTGTACAATGGAATATTATTCAGCCTTAAAAAGGAAGGAATTCTGACACACGCTACAACATGGATGAGCCATGAGGATGTGATGCTAAGTGAAATAAGCCAGTCCCCAAAACACAAACACCGAGATTCTATCTATGTGAGGTATCTAAAGTGGTCACATGCATAGAAGTAGAAAGTCGAACGGTGGTTGCTGGGGCCAGGGAGAAGGGCACGTGGGGAGCTGTTGTTGAGTGGGTTTAGAGTTTTGGTTTTACCAGCTGAAAAAGTTTTGGAGATCTGTCTTCCAACAATGTGAATATACTTACCCCTACTGTAGGAAACTGTACACTTAAAAATGGTTAAGATGCTCAATTTTATATTGTAGTTTTTATGACAATTTAAAATTTTTTTCAAAGAAAAGACACCTTGCTCCCTGCTCTGCCCACCTCAGTGGACCACAGTAACCCGTTCTGTGCTCGGACCTCCTCACCACCTGAGCCAAGGGTTTGGTCCCCCAAACCAGTGGGACTGCACCAGCCACCAGCATCCCCCTGCCCAGCCTCACTCCCCACCATGCCATCCCCTCAGGCAGCGTGTTCCTGGGTCCTCCTCCCTCTATGGAAAACATATCCCCTCCAAGAATCCTTCCTGGCCTCTGTCAAACACCCCCATAGCTCCCTCTACCCCCTGCATCGTCTTGCTATGCAGGGAAATTCTTGGCTGAAAGAATTGGCAGGCAGGCCCTAATTGATTAATTGATTCTTTTTACCAGGTGGTAGGTGAAAGGCTTGTTACTCCAAGATCAGCCCGCAGTCCAGTGAATTCCCAGTCCCTCTTTCTAATTGTGTCAAAACTGACTATAGTGGCACCATTTAAAAATGGAGTCCGAGGGCCAGCCTGGTGGCATAGCGGTTAAGTTCGCGCACTTTGCTTTGGCAGCCCAGGGCTCACCAGTTTGGATCCTGGGCGTGGACCTACACACTGCTCATCAAGCCATGCTGTGGCAGCCTCCCACATATAAAATAGAGGAAGATGTGCACAGATGTTAGTTCCGGGCCAATCTTCCTCAGCCAAAAGAGGAGGATTGGTAGTGGATGTTAGCTCAGGGCTAATCTTCCTCAAAAAAAGATAAATAAAAAAATAAATGGAGCCAGAGCTGCTTTCCAGAGCAACTGTTTAACTGTTTTGCTCTCTTGAGCCTTGCACCGAGAGGGAGGTGTCATGCTGGCTGATAATGAGGGACTTGCAAATCTGCTGAGCAAAGAAAGGGCCAGAACAGGATACCAGGATCTGGAAAACTCCCCATTGAGGGCAGATGCTGCCCTCACGGTCTGGGACAGGGGGCGGCTGCTTCCTCCCTGAGGGGCAGCTCAGGAGACACAGCACTGGTTCCCGGGCCCCGAGCCAAGCGCATCAGTGCAGATGGGGCGTCCCCAGTGGCAAGGTGACACGTAAGGGGACTGGGGCTGCTTCTCTTCTGGCTGCAGCTGTGTGCCCAGAGAGCACACGCAGAAGCTCTGTTTATTGCAGTAAGCAGGCCCTGGGCCCCTCAGATCAGGGGGTGCAATTTATACCCCTGCCCAGCTTCCCACAGGCTTCTGGAGGCTCCATCCACTGGGAGGCAGGGATGTGGGAGGCATCGGGGAAGGGGCAAACACCTGTCACACAGAGGCTGACCAGGTGGGGAGAGCTGTTTCTGGAACCAGGGGGGCTGATGGCATCAGACGGTAACGTCAGCCCCGAGGTCAGGACGAGGACACGTCTGGCATCTTGTGGTCCCCAGAGGCCGCTGCCTGTTTTTACCCATCATGATGTTCCCTGTGTCAGCCTCCTGAGCCTGCCGGGCTTGGTGCAGGGACACTCGCTCCAGGGGCTCCATGAGCAGGGGGCTCCGGGTCTGGCTGCAGCTGGACCTGGGGCGCCCTCCAGGGGCAGGCAGGGGCACTATAAGAGGGGAACCACCACTGTTTCTATTTAAAATCTAGCTCCATGCTGCTGCCTTCACCCCCTCAGCTGGCACCCACCCACCTGGGGGAGGAGAATGTGGTGCCCCAGGCAAGGGGTTGACGCAGCCCCCGCCCCATTCCCCCACTTCCAGTGGATTGTGACGTGTTAGAGCTTAGTGTGTCTGGCTAAGGGGATTCACAGATTATAGGATCTAGTTTTAAACAAAGTAATTCTCCAAAAGGATCAAGTGGCTTACAAAAGATTCCTGTAAAGAAACTGCAAATAATACCAATAAGCCACACCCAGGTGAGGAACCACCGAAGTGGCGGCTCTGACGCTCAGTCCTGATCTGTGCTCGTTGTCACCCATGGGACAGACTTGACAAGAAGTTAGTCTCAAATATAAAAAAAAAAAAAATGTGTGTGAAGTACCCCTACCCCATCAGTCAGTAACAGCGGGAAATCCTCACGGTTAACAAGGCATCTAAAAACTCAGCTATCAAAACAGGAGACAAAACCCTGCCATTTTTTCCCAGCGATGCTTAAGTTATATGCTGTTCAACCCAGCACTTTTGCTATTTCCCTAAGCAACAATAAATATTTGGAAAGCTCTCTTAAAGTTTCTCGCATGATTGCATAAGAGAAACACACCTACCACCAGGCAAACACTTCTTCTTTCTGCTGCAGTAAAAATGGCAGAAACAATGAATAGAATCATCTGTCGACAAACCGAGAGAGGCATTTCTTTGTCAGCAAATACTGTTGGGAGACGTAGAGAAAGCAGCGCCGTGGACTGGAAGGAAGTGTTGGAGCGAGTGCCCAGTGGGGGAGGTTTGCTGGACAGTTGGCTAGAGTACAGATGTTCCTGCACATCTCGGCTTAAGGTATTTGCTGGATTCTGTTTCAATGGTGAAATACACAAGCCACTTTGTCTGTGTGTGTGTGAGAGGGGCTCTAAAGGAAAGATATAGCAGAGAAGATATATTCCCACCAGTAAATGCTTTGTTTCATAAAAGCAATTCCACGTGGGGAAAACAGTGTAGGTGCTCCCATGGATGGAACAGCTCCTCAGAAGGGACTTTGTTTAAAGGATCCTGGATGTGGAAAAGGTGCAGATGGAGCAATGTTACTGTGCCCTAAGGGATCAGTGGCCCCCAAGTGGGTGCTTTTGCCCAGAGCCGGTCACACCAATAAAAGGAGACCGGGTTCAGAATAGCAGAGCAGAAACGTTATTCATTGATCAATGAATGGAGGCCTAAAACACCTTCTCGTGGAAGGGAAGGTGAGCAGAGTTCTCATGGGATGTGAAGGGGGCAGGGTCTCCGTGGCACGGCTTGGGGCAGGGGCGCTGGGGCACGCGCAGATCTTCCCTTCTTGCACACAGCACCTTTTGCACAAGTTTCCCCTTGCACACGGCACCCCATCGCCAACTTGGACCTTTCCGGTGTGGACCAGTTCTGCAGTTTGGCCATCTGACAATGTTCTGCTTTTGTTCCTATAAGTAAGCACAACTTAAAAGCCAAGTATTAGATGTGGAAAATGTTTTAGGGATTTCTCTGGGTGTCAGCAACACCTGCAAAGCTCACTCATTGGCCCATCCCCAGTCAAACCACTGCAGGAAAGAACTGGAAGCCTCAAGGGCACATAAAATGCTGTCGGAGCCATCAGTGGTGTTAACCATAAAACCAAGATATCCTAATAGAGTGGAAACTTTTTGATACTTGGTAATAAGATTGCGCAGAAGCATGAAACCTCTCCTGATCACACAGACGAGTCATCTTATGAGAAGGGATTTCAGGGCTGCCCTGAGTTCTCCTGCCCTCTTTCTTCCCAACTTCCCTCCTTCGTAAAGACCAAGGTGCCGACAGTCCTTAAGGGGACAAGAGCTATCATTCGTAGGCACTCTGTAAAAAGCTTGAAAAGATAAATGCTTTTTCCGTGCATCAGCCCCGTCTAAGTAAAGATGTTTAAACAGATGTTTGACAATATTTCCACAGACAGGTGATTTTGTGGCCAAAAATGTGTCTGACCCACAGAACCCCTCATAACCAGATTTAAAAAAACTTGGAAGCAAACTGTTTTTTAACATTTAGATATAATTTACACACCATAATATTTATCCTTTCAATGCAATTCAATGTCTTTTAGAATATTCAAAGTTGTGCAACCATCACTGCTAATTCCAGAATAATCTGCTTTTAAAACCTGTAGAGTTTAAAATGTAGCATTTCCTTAGGTTTCAAACCCTTTCATGAAATGTGAACAAGCAGCAGCTTCCCATATGATGGAAGGGCAACTAACCGCAACAGGAAGACAGAACTATAGTAGCTGGATTTTAACAAAAGCCTGTGCGTCACTGGTGGACGGAGCTAGCAATGAGGAGGAAGGGTCATCAAGCCCAGCTAAGGACGCCTTCTCCCGTCGGCTCCCATGGGTCTGTGACAGCCACTGAAATCCAGAATGAAATAAACGGCCCCGAGAGCCAGGCCTTCAAAGTGATGTTTCACAGTGTTCAGTCAAGACTATACTAAATAAGAAAGCACACCCAGGGCCGGCCCTGCGTGGTTAAGTTTGTGCACTCTGCTTCGGCGGTTGGCGTTTGCCGGTTCGGATCCTGGGTGCAGACCTACACAGCTCATGAAGCTATGCTGCGGATGTGTCCCACACACAAAGTAGAGGAAGACTGGCACAGATGTTAGCTCAGGGACAATCTTCCCCACCAAAACAAATATACATATGTAAAAAAAAAAAAAAGAAAGCACACTCAATCATATTAATATTTCTAGTGAGAGCAAAGTGCCTTCTGGCACTTTTTAATTGTGCAAATAATTTGTAATTTTATAAAACTTTATCAAAAAATATGGTTGATTTCCCCTCCCTAGAATCCTTTTAAACGTCCCCTTTGGGTGGGTGAGAGACTCACTAAGTGTAGCCGTGTTGGAGTGGGGGCTCCAGAATGTTCCCGGATGCAGCTGGGGGTCTGCACCACCACTCTAGGTTCCCAGCTCCCACCTCTGCCCCCCTCCCTCCATCAAAGCAGAATAGACTCTTCTCCCCTCAGTGGTCAGAGTGCTATTTTCCAAAAGTCAGGTCATGTCAGGCCCCTGCTCAAAGTCTCTGATCACATTCCACACTCTGGAACCGTCCCAGCTCCTCCCCCATCTGCTCCCTGTCCCTCCTTATCCCTCAGGTTTTACCTCCTGTACCCCACCCCGCCCAACTCTGATCCAGCTGCTGGCCTGCAACACCAGTGCTGCTTGCTGCCTCAGGGCCCTTGCATGGCTGTTCCTTCTGCGTTGTCAAGCCCTCAGGGAGAGGGCAGGGGCTGCCCTGGGGCTGCCTGCCCTGCCCCCACAGCTTCTCCTGATGCTCCTCGGATCTCCAGCCTGGAGTGGGAGTGGGGGGCAGTGACCACCTCAGTAGTTGAGTTTCTTAGGACAAGTCTCCTCTGTTTAGCGGTACCGCTGGGCTCCTAGGAGGGGCAGCTGAGTGCTGTGTCAAAGCCCTGTAGGGGCCCAGGGCTGGCAGCCCCAAATATGGCATATTGATAATTTTGAATGAAAGTCTTAAAAAGCAGCCTGTGCAAGGACACTTTGACCCTCCTTTTCGCTTAAATGCAGGAAATCAATCAATCCCCTCCCTGCACCTGGACCCTGAGGGAGATGTCCTCATCACCAGCCCCAGGGGATTCAGGGCAGGAAAGTCTGTATAAACCAACCTGGGTCCCTTTTTTGCTAATTGACAACTCCAAACACAAATTCTGCTTAAATTCCTTACTGATTCAGCACCCAAATCAAATCTGTCCAATCGTACATTTATTGTTTTGTGTAAAAAGATATAAAAGCTGCCCACTTTCTGGTCACTCTCCTGTGCATACAAATTGTTTTGTCTCCTGTTAATTCGTTTTGTGTTAATTTCATTATTTTGCCCATGAGAATTCAAGAAAGGCAAAGGGAAAACTGCCCGGTCCTGGACACCTGACCTGGACACCCGTCCTGGCCCTCTTGGCCCCAGCAGCTTCGTGGGCCAGCAATGTGCCCACAGGGCCGGTTGCAGAGTAACAGGAAAGGTGCCCTCACCGTGCCCTCAGGTCCAAGGTGCTGTGAAGACTAAGCCAAGAAAAGCGTGGCAGGGGGTCTGGGTGGGTGGTGGCCCTACAGAGGCTGCCTCTGGATGGTGCCAGCCAGGTCCTGGGGCACTGATATATGCAGGGCGGAGACTGGGAGTCCGAGGCCCCTTCTTTCCTGGGGTGCAGGGTGATGGCACAGCACAAAATCTGGGGCCTCGGAGATTGAGGGCGGGGAGTGGAGAGCAGCTGGGAGGTCTCAGGAAAGTCACCACCTCGGCCTCCAGGGCACCATGCAGTCAGGCCAATGAGTGGCCATGGGCTGAGCCTCGTTTAAAGCCAGGAGGTGAAGGTCAGGCGGTAGGCCCCCGGGGTGGGTGCTCTGGGGGTGTTGCTCAGAAGGGACCCTGGGCTGGGGGAGCAGGTGTCCTAGTAATGGGGTCCCGGCCCTGGGTGGATGGGGTGGTCAGTGGGTGGCGGACAGCAGCAGTAGCAGCGCTCCAACCAGAAGCTGCAGCGATAGTGAGCCAGCAGCCGGCCTGGGGAGCGCAGCATCAGTGAGCCCGGGATTTGTACTGTCGGTGGATGTGGCGGGGGGCGACAGGTCGCAGGCCGTGTAGGGCTCGAGGCAGGCGGCGAAGGCCATGACGTGCGCCACGAAGGTCTGCTCCTGCACGCCGTGCACCAGGTGCGCCTGCGGGCCGCGCGCGAACACCGCCACGTCCTCGCCGCCGTGGGTCTCCGACGACAGGGGCACGGCCGCCTGCTGCTTGTACGCGGGGTCCACTGGACGGAGGGTAGGGGCTCAGCGCGGGCGGGGCGGGCCGCCTCCTCCCTCCCGCGAGTTCCCATCGTGGTCCGCCCAGACCGCCGACCCGCTGTACTCACTGCTCTGGCTCTCGTTGACGTCAGGCCGGGAGCCCTGGCTGAGTGCGAAGCCTGGGCCATTGCCATACAGGATGGAGGTGTAGGCCTTGCCATCGGAGGCCTTGCTGGGGGCCAGCCCTGCGGGAGAGGGGCCCTGTGATAGCGCTCACCACGGCGTGTGCAGCGCCCCCTGTGTGCTAAGACCAGGTACTTCGTGCCAAGAACCCTACAAGGCAGTTGCTGTGATGACCCCATTGGCAGATGAGGAAACTGAGGCTCAGAGCAACTTCTACCATAAATTTACCAAACGGCAACTGTCACCCTCCCTGGACCCACCTAAAATGGAGCTGCCACGCAGTGTGTAGCCACCAAAAGAGAAGACGTGAGAGTGGTCAGCGGTGACAAGGGTCAGTGTGTCCTCCTCACTTGTGAGTTGGCTGGCTTTGTCAATGGCATCATCGAACATGGTGGCCTCGGTCAGTGCCAGGTAAGCGGTTCCAGCATGGTGACCATGGTCGATGCGGCCCCCTAGGGAGGACACGTGGGAGGTAGGTGATGCCCAGCCTGCCTACCCCCCTCTGCTCAGGGAGGGGCTGCCACTCACTCACCCTCCACGAAGAGGTAGAAGCCACTGGGGTTCCTGCTCAGCACACGCAGGGCCGCCTCGGTCATCTCCGTCAGGGATGGGTCCAGGGTGAGGTCTCGCTGGGCCTCATATTTCATGTCCGCTGGCTCAAAGAGGCCTGTGGGAAAGGGGATTTGGGTGACGGGCAGGCTGGAGAGTGGCAGGGTCCATGGCAGCCACGTGTCTGTGCAGGCTTGGCCATGTGAGGACCCAGGGGTCCAGGGCAGGCTGGTGGGGTCATTACCCATGAGGTGTGTCACAGAGGGGTCCTGGGACGCCTGGATGAGCGCCGTGCGGTTCCACACATACTGGGCACCCTGGGAGGGGCAGAACCAGACCTCAGCCCGTGGCCCTACGACCTGCAGCCCTGCCCTTGTCCCTGCTACCCCTGCACCCACGAGCCCCCATCACCTGGTACTTGGCCAGCCACTCCTGCACCAGGTTCCGCTGGTCCACCCTGGTTCCGTTCTGGCTGGCATCATTCGGATACTCAGGGTCTGGGGTCCCCTTGGGAAACATGTACTTGCGGCCTCCGCCCAGGATCACCTGGGGCCAGAGGATTAGGGCAGGTGGGCTTGGGGCCTGGCCGGGCCTTGGCCCCCTCCTCAGACAGCCCCTAGCTCCCCAACCAGGTCTGTGGGAATGGTCTGTCCCCTGCTATACATTCTAAATGGTCCACAAGCCCCCGGAGACCCTGCTGGGCCTCAGGGCTCAGCTGTTGGCTGCCTGCGACTGTGGCCAGTGTGGGCCCATCCCTTCTGCCCCGCCCCTCCCGCTTGCCATGTGTCGCACATCAATGTCCATGTTGGAGATGAGCTGCGTGGCGATGTCCTGGCAGCCCTCCTTCAGCGCCTCGGCAGGCATGTCAGCGTCCGAGTACCAGCTGCGGTTCACCGTGTGCGCGTAGGTGCCGGCTGGCGACGCATGCTGTACCCTGGTGGTGGTCACCACCCCCACTGACTTCCCTGTGGGTGGCAGAGGTGAGGGTGGACCACTGAGGTCTCTGAGCCTTCCCTGGCCCCTGCCCCATATGCCGGCCCCAAACCCACCTGCTTTCTTGGCTCGATTCATCACGGAGGTGACCTCATTGCCACGCGTCGTGTTGCACTGGTTATAGCGGGCGGCCGCACTCACACCGATGGTCTGGTAGTTGGCCTTGACCCCGCACAGGTAGGCCGTGGCTGTGCCTGCGCTGTCCGGCACTTGTCTGTCCACGTTGTATGTCTGGGAACAGAGATGCCCTCAGCTCCAGTCTGGGGCAGACACCTGGATCGTGCCTCAGGACCTGGGGCCCATCCTCACTGTCCCAGCCCCTAACTCGGGCACAACCCTCTGGGGCCTTCCCTCCTGCCTGGCTCCCTACTCACCCACCCCTCTAGAGGGAAGCTCCCTGAGGCCCCAGACCCTTACCTTGGACAGAGCCAGGTAGGGGAAGTGGTCCATGGCCAGGGGCGTCTCGGGTCCCAGCTTGCCATCCATCTGCGCCTTCAGTATCCGAGTGGCTGTCACCGTGGGCACCCCCATCCCTGAAGGAGCACCTCGTGTCAGGCCTGAGTCCAAGGCTGACCTGTGTCCACACAGCTGCCTTGGGTGGCCGGGTTGTGGGGGTTACTTGGGAGGGACAGGCCTGGCACACTCACCGTCCCCCAAGAAGATAATGAGGTTCTTGGCGGCCGTCTGGATGGGCTGCAGCTTCTTAGCGGTGTCCAGGGCTTGGGCTGCCTGGCGGTTCCAGAAGGCCGGGTCCTCCTCCTCAACTGGCCAAGGAGACAGTGGAGGCTGGGTCAGCCTTGCGGGGGAGCACCCTGAGTTTCGGGGGAGGCTGGGAGGGCCTGATTACCTGGGATGACCCCAAGGGAGAGCCGTAACCTCAGGCCCAGCAGCAGCAACAGCACCCAGGCTCCCTGCATGCCTGTGGGATGGCGGGAGGACAGCGAGGCTGGGAGTCGGGAGACACGGGACACCAGGGTACCAGCTGCACTACAAGCTGCCTGGGCTGAAAGCAGGGGAGGACTTTGTCCTTGACTGTAAAAGGCTCCATGTCCCTCCCAGTGCCCCATGCAGCCACCCTGACCCCACCCCTGCCTTGTGACTTTAAGCTATGCTGGCAGAAGGGAAGTGGTAGGGTGTGGCTGAGCGAGCCTCAGGGCAGGGGTCCTGAGAAAGGCAGGTCCACCCCTCACAGCAGAGTCCCCAGCTGTCTCCCCAGGGTAAAGTGGGGATTGGGGGCACATGCCCTTGGGTCAGGAGCATTTCCAAAGTTCTGACGGGGCCACTCCCAACCCTCTGCTGCCGCAGTGTGGGCGACCCTCCGTCTCTCACCTGAGTTGTTCAGTATTTCCTGAGAGCCAGCAGTGGCCAGCCTGGACTCTGGGTGCTGAGGGGCCTGGGTCTGAAGCCACATGACTGCTCACTAGGCTTGGCCTGGGCAGGTGGGTCATGCACTGGGCTGGAGTGGCTGCCCAGAACCTGGGCCCAGGGTTTTTGTGCTGTAGAAAAGAGTGTGGCTGGTGGTGACAACAGAGTGGTAGGCCTTGTCAGTGCCTCCAATGATGGAGGGCTGGGCTGGGCCAGCCTTGAGAGTGTGTGTGTGTGGATGTGTCTGTGTGGGGGATGATGCGGGGTCGGTGAGCCGAGGAGTCGAAAGAAAGATTTCTTAGACTCTTAAGATCTGGCAGTAGTGCTCTTTTATTTACAGAATACAATAGCATGGGGATAGGACCCATGGGCAGTCAGAGCTTCTGCTGCCGCCGCTTCTGCTGCCTCCGCTGGCATGGGGACAGGGCCCATGGGCAGGCAGAGCTGGTGCGTGGGGACAGGAACCATGGGCAGTCAGAGCTCCTGCTGCTGCCCCGAGTTGAGGGTTAGGGCTAATTTTATAAGGCATGGGTATGTGAGTCATTTCTTTACAAGATAAAGGAAAGAACATGAAAAAAAGTTAAAATGGTATCAGTGCAGGTGGGGTCTGGTCGTTGGGTGATCCCATGACTTTTAGACAAGAATCAAATCGGATTAAGTAAAGGTCAGAAGCCACCACCCTAAATCAGTTACATGAGATTGCCAGACAGCAACCAACTTAAGTTCTTGCCTTCCCCATTAAGAGTTTCTAGAGATAAGGTCATCTCTCTTCTTCTTCCTGGTACAGAGAGGGAGCTACCTTTTACAGATAGAGATTTACCTTACAAATGTAAATGTGTCCCAACAAGGGCAAGTTCCATTCCCCAGAGCCTCCTTCCCTGTCCCAGTTTATCGAAAGCAATCAGCCCAAACAGTCCCGATGCCAAAGAGACACATCCTGGGGTGGCCAATTTCAGGTCCCTACAAGGTCATCCCCCCTTCCTTCACAAACACAAATGTCTCTCAAAAGGGCAAGCAAAATTCCAGTCCTCGGAGCCTGCTTCTCATCTGCAGTTTTAAAAATAACCAGCCTAAAATCCTCTTCAGGGGAGAGTATGCTCGCCTGCAAGGGGCAGGCAGGGGTGGGGCCCAGTGCCCATGAGATTGACCTCTGCTCCCTTGGACAGGTAGATTGA
This sequence comes from Equus caballus, assembly GCF_041296265.1. Classification (NCBI taxonomy): domain Eukaryota; kingdom Metazoa; phylum Chordata; class Mammalia; order Perissodactyla; family Equidae; genus Equus; species Equus caballus. The sequence continues at coordinate 19,519,770 of NC_091689.1, read as the reverse complement.
ACCCAGGGGTAAGTTTGTCCCTTGGATAGGTAGACAGAACCCCAGCTATGGCTCCTGACAGGAGCTTAGAAGTTTCAGTAGCCCCTGCCTTGATTCAAAAGCATTCGTCTAATCCAGCCATTGCATTTCTGGGTATGTACCCAAAGGAAATGAAGCTGGGTCTCGAAGTGGTATTTGCATACCCACATTCATAGCAGCATTATTCACAATAGTCATAAGGTGCGAGCAATTCAACTGTCCATCCACAGACGAATGAATCAACAAAGTGAGGCACATCTGTACAATGGAATATTATTCAGCCTTAAAAAGGAAGGAATTCTGACACACGCTACAACATGGATGAGCCATGAGGACGTGATGCTAAGTGAAATAAGCCAGTCCCCAAAACGCAAACACCGAGATTCTATCTATGTGAGGTATCTAAAGTGGTCACATGCATAGAAGTAGGGAGTCGAACGGTGGTTGCCGGGGCCGGGGAGGAGGGCACGTGGGGAGCTGTTGTTGAGTGGGTTTAGAGTTTTGGTTTTACCAGCTGAAAAAGTTTTGGAGATCTGCCGACGACAATGTGAATATACTTACCCCTACTGTAGGAAACTGTACACTTAAAAATGGTTAAGATGCTCAATTTTATAGTCTTTGACTACAACTTAAAATTCTTTTCAAAGAAAATTCCTCTTCCCAGCTTTGCGCACTCCAGCGGGCCTCAGTAGCCCTTTCTGTGCTGGGGCGTCCTCACCACCTGTGCCACTTGCTGGGTCCCCAAAACCAGGGCAACAGCATCTTCCCTCCCAGCCTCACTCCCCACCATGCCATCCCCTCAGGGTGTTCCTGGGTCCTCCTCCCTGTATGGAAAACACGTCCCCTCCAGGAATCTGTCCTGGCCTCTGTCAAAGCCCCGCACAGCTCCCTCTAACCCCTGCGTTGTGTGGCTCTGCAGGGAAATTCTTGGCTAAAAGTCAGGGCAGAGTAATTGCCTGGCAGGCCCTTAATCAATCGATTCTTTTTACCAGGTTGAAGGTGAAAGGTTCTTTACTCCAAGATCGGTCTTCAGTACAGGGAATTCCCAGCACCCCTTTTTAAATGCATCAAAATTGACTATAGTGGAGCCGTTTAAAGATGGAGTCGGACCTGCCTTCCCAGAGAAACTGCTTTGCTGTCTTGAACCTTGGACTGGGCCAAACCTTTGCCCTGGGCCAAAACGGCAATTATTTACAAGCAATTGTTTGAGAAGTCAGCAAAAGAACAGACATCCTGATCACAAAGACTGAGGATTGTAGAGTTTCTGAAGATAGAACCAAGAGTCAATCAATGTTTAGCCAAAAACCAGCTCTTTGCCTCCAACTCCAATTAAAATTCTTTGCAATATAACCTCCTTTCTTTGCCTTTAAAGCCCCTGACTTTTACTCCCTAGTGGGACACTATCTGGGTTTCGATCTGAATCTCTGTTTCCCGAATTGCAATTCTTAGATCCCAAATAAACACTTTGCCTCTTAAACTGGTTTCTGTTTTGTGTGTGTGTGTGAGGAAGGTTGGCCCTGAGCTACCATTTGTGCCAATCTTCCACTTTTTGCTTGAGGAAGACTGTCGCTGAGCTAACATCTGTGCCAGTCCTCCTCTACTTTATATAAGGGACTGCCGCAGCATGGTTTGATGAGCAGTGTGTAGGTCCGAAACTGAACCCCGGGCCACTGAAGCCGAGTGGGCGAACTTAACCACGACACCACTGGGCCAGTCCCTGGTTTCTGTTTTTGAAGGTTGACATACTGTGTCAGAAAGCAGGAGCTGAAGTGATCTCACCTTCGAGGACCAGCATCCCCTGTAAACAGGTTTGGTACCAACATGAGCGCCCTTGTGTGCTCATCTCTTCCACATACCACCAGCTCCTCCAATCATGAGTCCTCTCAGGCTTGGACCTCCCTCCCTTTTGGTTGAGCTCTTTGCCTTTCTTTGGGATTCTGGGGGCAATAGCCCAATCTGGGTCAAATGACCAGGAGACAGTTGTCGCCAAGCTGGCTCATATCTACTGCCATCTGGAAGAGTTTCCCTGTTTGAGCAGCTATGGTTATTGCCATCTGAGGGTTTATTCCCTATCTCTTGAGTCCTTGAATTCTGTTTTTTTGTATTGTTTGTCCAAACAGCTGTACCCAGTGAGTCAGAAGCACAGATAACAACCTGGGGCTTACAACTAGTGTCTCCTTGTCTCTCTGTCTCTTTGTCTGGTCGTTCTTTAACCTGGGAATGTCATCTTCTAAAAGGTCCTGAGAAGTTCCTCCCTCAAGAACACCAGTTGGGTTTATATTCAAGCACTACGGTCCTTCCTATTGTAAATTTTTGTCCCAGAGGATTGATAATACTAAAGATGATTTAAAATTACAGTGGTCAATTTGGAGTTCTTTTGAGCTTCCAAAACTTGTCTTTTCTGCACACTAGACTTGAGAACCACAGGTTTAAGACCAGATATAAGATCTTTAATTTCTTTTTATTTTTTATTTTATTTTATTTATTTTTTTTGAGGAAGATTAGCCCTGAGCTAACTGCTGCCAATCCTCCCCTTTTTGCTGAGGAAGACTGGCTCTGAGCTAACATCCATGCCCGTCTTCCTCTACTTTATATGTGGGATACCTACCACAGCATGGCTTGCCAAGCGGTGCCATGTCTGCACCGGGAATCCAAACCGGCGAACCCCGGGCTGTTGAAGCGGAACATGCACACTTAACCACTGCCCCACCAGGCTGGCCCCAGATCTTTAATTTCTAAAGATTCAAGCCCACTATCTTTCAGCACACCTGCTAAAAAATGATGGTCCGGAAGCTGTAAATATTTACAGAGAACATCAAAATCTTTTTTTTTTTTTTTTAAAGATTTTATTTTATTTTTTTTTTCCTTTTTCTCCCCAAAGCCCCCGGTACATAGTTGTGTATTCTTCGTTGTGGGTTCCTCTAGTTGTGGCATGTGGGACACTGCCTCAGCGTGGTCTGACGAGCAGTGCCATGTCCACGCCCAGGATTCGAACCGACGAAACACTGGGCCGCCTGCAGCGGAGCGCGTGAACTTAACCACTCGGCCACGGGGCCAGCCCCAGAACATCAAAATCTTACTAAGCTTGTTTCTTGTCCTCAGAGCTTGGCTTGGTAACTGTCAGGTTCGGGCCCCCAAAATACGGTGGACAGGAATGTGGGTCGCACCCCCACTGGCGCCCAGATATGGCTCGGCAGAAATGGGGGATAAACTCCATTTGTAGCTAGGGTCCTACCAAACTGCTGCCAGCCCTCAGGGAGATAACAATGGCTATTGGAAGAAAGGTTTCAATGAGATAAGATCACCTATTTAAGAAGTGCACTTAAAAACAAAGGCCTCAAAATTCCAAAATAGCCTTATTGAAAATTTCATTGCAAAAATCTAATGAAAATTTAAGATCTAAGAGGTATCTAAAAGAAAAGACTATACGAAAGTCCATTAATGCCTTTACAGACACCCCCATATCTACCCATGAAGGAGGGGCTGTATGGATCCCTCCCAGAGTTAAGAAGACTCTCAGAGATTTTCTGGTAAACTGCTGTGTTACTCCCTTAAACAGTCAAGGGGAAACTAAAATTAAAAATTAATGGAGTTGTTTAATACTGCCAGAAATATTTACTGTTTGTCCTGGCTGAAACATAAGATTTTTGAAAGAATTTAGTAACTTATAATAAGAAATTTGGCCAAATTGGAAGCTGATATTCAGAGGCTGATAGGAATTTTTTTTTTCTAGGCTTTCTCCCCTAAGCTAAAATAAAACTATGTACCCAGAGGGAAAGAAACAAATTAAGGACAATGTAATTGCATGGGCATGTCAGTCCTTGATAAGCAACTGACCTTCCCTGTTTATCTCAAAAAGCTTGTAACCTCTCCAGGAACTGTTATCTAGACCACCCCTCCCCCCCATTCCTAAGACTAAAGGGAAAAAAAAAGGGGGAAAGAAGCTTTTGGATATGCAGATTGCTATGGAAGCACCCTTGCCCAAAAAAATGTAAGGAAAAATGTAAAAACAGGGGCTATAAGAGCTCTGTTGGCATCTGTCTGTATGTTTTTGTGTGTCTATATATGTATGTTATAAATATGTGATAGTTTTCTACCTTCAGATGGTATTATCAAGATGAGTTTATAAGTGAGCTCTACTTAATTAGCTTAAAAATAAATAAGTGCTATATAAATTGAGTATACTCTCAAAAGAAATATAACAGAAATGAACCCAAATGTTTTTCAAGTTAACGTGATAAAGAATAATCTTTGGTAAACAAAAGCTTATTTAAGTTTGCTGGTTTGATTGAAATAGGCATGTCCTCAAAGTTACAACATTGGATGTGATACAGACATGCAGCCTGTATTCTACCTGGGTTTGAAGGTCAAATAAGCTCAAGTTATCTCTATTACAAAATTTAGCAGCTCTAAAAATAACTTAGAATGATAGCTGATTTTGTCTAATGCCTCATGATGTTTTTGTGGGCAATCTAAACATAATTATTAAGAACAAGTAAACTAAATAGATAGGGCCCGGCCCAGCGGTTAAGTGTGCACATTCTGCTTTGGCGGCCCAGGGTTTGCCAGTTTGGATCCTGGGTGCAGACATGGCACCGCTTGGCAAGCCATGCTGTGGTAGGTGTCCCACATATAAAGTAGAGGAAGATGGGCATGGATGTTAGCTCAGGGCCAGTCTTGCTCAGCAAAAAGAGGAGGATTGGCAGCAAATGTTAGCTCAGGGCTAATCTTCCTCAAAAAAAACAAAACAAAAACAAACCCAAACAAACAAAAGAACAAGTAAACTAAATAGATGCAAGATAAAGGTTTTTGGGTCAACTTTTTAACAATAATTATGTGTTATGGTATATGTACTTAAATATAATTTCAAAACCTTTTGGTAACTTGAAACCTTAGAGTTTTGC